>NW_027225570.1:6069852-6375441 GCF_038994185.2 Dermacentor albipictus | reverse complement strand
AGCACTACCCCCACGTGTTCCGATCCCAAATATAGTGCAATACCTGCTGGACCCGCGGCGGAGGTGAATCAGCCGTTAAGCACTCCCCATGCGCAGGCCGATCCCAAATATAGTGCAATACTGGCCCCACCCGCACTCGAGGTGAAGCAGGCGTTAAGCACTCCCCATAAGCGGGTCTATGCCATATATAGTGCAATACCTGCCCCCCCCTCCCCCCTGCGGCCGAGATGAAGCAGGTGTTAAGCACACCCCATACGCGGGCCAATAAATATAGTGCCAGCCGGTCCGACCTGCAGCGGAGGTGAAGCAGGTGTTAAGCACTCGCAATTCGTTGGCCGATCCAAAAATAGTGCAATACCGGCCCGACCCGCGGTGGATGTGAAGCACGTGTTAAGCACTCCCCATACGTAGGCCAATCCCAAATATAGTGCTATACCGGCCTCAACCGCGGCCGAGGTGAAGCAGGCATTAAGCAATGCACATACGTGGGCTGATATAGTGGAATACTGGCCCGACCTGCGGCGGAGGTAAGGCAGGGGTTAAGCACTCCCCATATGTGGGTTGATCCCAAATATATTGCAATGCCGGGCCGACCCACGGAGGAGGCGAAGCAGGCATTAAGCACTCCCTGTTGGCCAGAGACGCCGTGAAGTCAAGCATTTATTCGGATAGCAACATGAACAAAACAGACAGCTACGATTCACTGGCTTCGCCTTATAAAGGGAGCATGGGTGCAGCCGAGGCATGCGATTGGCAAGTGATACAATAGCCCATGTGAACAGTGACCGCGTGCATCAGATACGCGGCGCACAGTGACACACTACGCTTGATACACGTTGCACAGATACAACACTTCCCCTCCATCAAGATCAGAATCTGTCATACTTCTGACGATCGGGCTTCCGCTTATCACGAGCGCTGCGCCTGGGTAGCACAGGTGAACCGGCATCGTTGTGTTCTGACGTTGATGCACTTTAGGCTCCACGTGAGAGTGGGCCACCATCACTCCGATCCAACACTGACAGGTTTGAGGCGGGTGCAAGGAAACTTTCGCTTTCAAGCAGTTCACTTGCATATGGCAAAGGTACATCATGTTCTTTCACAACACTACCAGGCTTTAAACAAGAATGTCGCAAATGGGCCGCGTGCACAAACCGCGTCTGTCCATGCACTACCACAAGGTATGTCATTGCCGATTTCACATCCACAATCTTGCCTGGACGCCATTTCACCTGTTCCCCACGGACTCAACGCACAAACACCTTATCCCAAACAGAAAATACTCTGGGTAAACTCCTCCTCTTGTTTGCACTGCGTACATTCCTCTCAGATTTGGCATTTATTGCATCCTGCAGATCTGGTTTCAATAACAACAACCTGGGCGCAACTTCCTCCTCACGAAGAGTTCAGCTGGTGTTTGGCTGGTGAATGTATGTGGCGTTGTTCTATAAGCGAACAAAAAATTATCGATTCTGTGCTGCAGTGACCTGGAACTTTTATTCCTCCGGTCTTCCAGCAATTGCTTCAACAGCGACTGATTTACTGTTTGAACCGCACGTGCGGCCGAACCGTTGGACTGAGGATGATATGGTGCAGTGAGCGTGTGCTTAACCCCATTTGACAATAGGAAGTCCTCAAATTCTTTTGCACGAAACTACGGTCCGTTATCAGTGACTACCTCCTTCAGTAGGCCACGACTTGCGAACAACGAGCGCACTGTTTCCATCGTGCTTTGCGCAGTCCTTGACGTCATGACTCTTATTTCCAACCATTTGGAATAGGAATCTGCAGCTAAATGGAACATCCTTTTTTTTCTTTTTTAGCAACGTCTACATGTATCCTCTCCCAAACTGTTTGTGCACCACTTTTAAAGGGACACTAAAGGGAAACAATAAATCAGTTTAGACTAATGGAGCATTGTTTGAGAACCCTGCAGGCAGTCATTTCGAAAAAATAGTTTGATTATTAGATGAGAAAATGAAGGTCCAAGTATCATTATTTGAATTTCGCGCCGAAATCTCAACGCCGAAACGTCAGCGTGACGTCAGGGATTCCAAAGTATGTTTTCGCATTTGGGCCGCGTTGGCTGAATAAAGGTTCCCGAAACTTGCCATGTTTCATATTTCATTCCTTTAGAACACAATGTAGTCAATCTGTACCGCTATAAATAATTATTAGGCCCTAGAAGATGCCATCAAAATCCATGACGTCACAGCCCCCAGGTGCGGGAACTCAAGTAGGCGTCGCCACCCGTATTTCGTTCTTGCGCTATTTCTGGCTTACCAAACGTCTTATCGTTGTAAGAGTGGTGTTTTTGGTGTTGCAGAACGGTAATTTACTGATGCAGAAGAAATCATTTTTCACTTTAGTGTCCCTTTAAGATGAAAGCGGCGCTAGTGGCACCACATATTTTGTGCTTTGACAAATTTCACACTGCTTTACAATTTGTTCCAAACAGTTGTCTATCTTTGGCCACCGAACCATTGACCTTGCAAGAGCTTTCGTCTTCGCAATGCCAATCTGTTGCTCATGCAACAAACACATAACTTCACTTTGCAGCGAGTGTGGTATCACGACTTTGTTGTTTCACACCACACAACCGTAATCCACTGATCAAAGTTCAAATCGCCGCACGAAGAAAGGCTCATAAAGGCCGATCCACACGACGGACCAAGTCCGCGGGCCGATCGGTCACGTGATGCAACGTCACGGCCCAGCGCGGTCCGGTCCGGCGCAGAGCACATCCACACGGCGGACCGCGATAGCAGACGGCGGAGCAGATCAACCAGCAACTCTCGGCCGCAGTGCTCGCGACTCAACAAATTCGCGAAACCATGCCAATCCCTCGCGCTCATGCTGCGCATGTATCGCGAATAGAAGTCGTCGAAATGGAGGCGGAGCAGAAACGTCGTTTGGCCGCTATGGCGTTGGCTCTTTGCGTGGACGAAGAAGATTACTACCCTGCCCCAAAAAGGTCGTGTTGGGTGAAGGATTGGATGTGCAGGAAGGAGCTCGGCCTGCAGAACCAACTATTCAAAGAGCTGGTAGTGTCCGACCCTTCCGAGTACAGACGGCTCCTGCGCGTCAGCCGGGAGCAGTTCGCGGAACTTCTCGCGCGCGTGGGGCCTAGGATAGAACGGAAGACGACTGTCATGCGCCAGCCGATACAGCCGGCGACGAAGCTGCAAGCAACGCTGCGTTACCTTGCATCTGGTAAGCATTTTTCGTCTTGGTTTGGGCTGTTGCGGCCTTACATCACTTCTCATTGCCATGGCTGCGCCTCGTGTACTTTCTTACAGCCAATTGCATTGAAATGTAGCACCGGGTGCAACATGCGGCTTCAAGACCAGCAGCCGAACGTAGATGCTCTATGTGTTGCCACAGTGTAGCGCGCAGCTAGTTATTTTCTTTATAGGAGAGCTGAGCCTTGGCGTTCTATGCATTCTCAGCGACATGCAGTGAAGTGGGGTTTGTAGGAGCTAAAACGCCACTATTTCGCTGACATCGGCAGTAAGAAAAAAGCAAAATGATTGCCCAGCTGCCGTGCCTACATAAACTGCCCACGTTTAGTCTAGTTTGGCTGCATGCGCCAGTATGTTCTACCGGCAATCTAAATAGGTCCTTCAACCTCGCCTTTATTTATTTACAGGTGAGAGCCACCATTCCCTAAGACGCCAGTTCAGAGTCGGGCACTCCACCGCCAACGATTTCATTCCCGAAACATGTTCGGCTATCTATCATAAGCTAAGCAAAGATTATATGAAGTCACCAAAAACAGTTGAAGATTGGCGATACGTTATCAGGGGGTTTGACGAAAATTGGCAATTTCCAAACTGTGGGGGCAATAGATGGGAAGCATGTCTGCATAACCAAACCAGCCAACTCTGGGTCCCTTTACTTTAACTATAAAAATTGACGTTGGTGTGCCCGGTGCTCGAGGCGACGCAGGAGTATGGCAGACCACGCCCCTACAGGAGGCATTGGAAGGCAACAGAGCAAACCTGCCAGACCATGTGGAAGTTGGGCCAGGTCTATTCCTACCCCCTGTGTTTGTGGCCGACGACGCATTTCCAATCGGGAAGAATCTGATGAAGCCGTATGGAGGTAGCAGCCTGTCGGGTGATCAGCGGATCTTTCATTACAGGCATGCATCTTAAGCTTGATTCTTTGTATTTTAGAGGGCGTTATAAGGCCCTTGAATATGCTTACCTAAGAAAATGCAACTTTTTCACTTTGTATACATTTCGCAGATTGTCCAGAGCAAGACGGGTTGTGGAGAACGCGTTCGGTATACTGGCCAATCGCTTTCGCTTTCTTCTCACTACAATCAATGCAGAGCCTGAAAGAGTTGTCCCCATGGTGAAGGCAGCATGTGTGCTACATAACTACCTTGGCAACGACATGAGCACATTTCCTGACTCGGGGCCCGAAGATAGTAGGGAGCAAAAATTTTTTGGCCTACGAGCAACACGCGGACGCGTAAACTCATTTGGTGCCAGGGTCCGTCAGGACATGCGGGACTACTTCAACGGCCAAGGTGTTGTGCCGTGGCAGAGGGCATCTGCATATGTTGATGAGTACGAATAAAATGAACATGTGCACACACATTTATTTACATTGTCAGAAATTTTTCAACTGTGTCCAGAATTTCTTTCTGGCACTGCACCTGCTTCACAGCGTCCAGCTGCCTCATATGAGCCGCAATCGTTTTGGCAAAGAAAAAAAAGGCGTCGTTTGCCTCGGACGGTTGCTGCATGGCTGAGACAACAGTGTGCAAAACTGACTGCCTCTGGGCCCAGTCCTCGCTTGACAGCCCCGAGGAGCGTAACTGCCTCGGCCGGTTTGTGCTGAGTGTGGGCGGCGACTCGACTCTTCTCGACGTGGTTGGGGAGTTGGCGCTCGAGCGTTCCTCCAGCATCACGGACAGCTTCCCTTCTTCCCCGCCACTCTGTTCTGCAGGTGCCAGGAGATCTCGGTTGTGGTGAGGCTGAAATGAACAATTTCACAGTTGGCATGAAATAAGTTGCCGCCTTGTTTCAGTTTGAATACTGGCATTCACAGACGATACGTCGAAGCATCTGAAACTTGCTGCATGCGTCCTGGGCTATAACACTTACTTGTCAGGTCTATGTGCCGAAGTCGCATAGTTATGGAAAAGTTAGGAGAATTGCTGTAATTCTAAATGTAAAAAAAAAAAACAAGACAGCCAGCTTGTGACAAATGTCGCTGCCCTATTTACAACTCAGTGAAGCAAAAGCCATGGTCTAAACAGCGCAGCATATTGCAATGTCTGTGCCTCAGCCTGCAATATACGCACAGTAAATAAGACATTTTTTCCAAGTTGCAATTGCATTCTCCACATTTTGTGCAGTGAAAAAGGCGAAGAATCCTCCTTTGTACAAGTGAACACCTGCCTGACGGTTTGCAGCAAAATGTGTTTGCTGCAAACTCTCTTCTCTTCTGTGTGTCTCGTCAAAATATTGCGCAATCCAACCTCTGATATGCTATACCAACACGCCCAGTCGTCAACCTTGGGTTTGCTCGCAACTCACACGAGGGCCTGCAGAAACCATGTCTATAGGGCATGGGAGACTCTGTGGGAACATTCTGATCTTTCCTGGAATTTCGCTTTCTACATGCGCAGAGACAACAATGCATAGAAATACAGTACCTCTATAGCTGAACTTGCCGAGCCGCCATAGTCCCCGCTGCAAAATCGGTGGTTTGGCTCCGGAACAGCATCCAGGAACCGCATTGCGGCCAAGAAAATCCACTTGCCAGTATACACCTCGCTTGCAGGCTGGCCGCTCGTTGTCGTGCGGACTTTCTCCTTTCTGTAGGTTCGCCTTTTATTGGCGAAGATGCCCTTCAGCACATCTTCAAAAATGCGTCACCAATCAGTAAAGGACATTGTTTGCATGCCTTTTTTTCGAGACTCAGTCGCGTGCCCTGTCGCGATCGGGCGCACAGAGCAAGCGCGGTGATGAAGGTGTGTGGCGCTTCGACGTGACGTGGCATAAACATATAATTCGCCCCACTTGTGAAACGAAGCCCGAACACACAAGGCAAGTAAAAAAGAAAAGGAAAGGAGCTCGGGATTGAGTAAATGTTGACCTCAGAACTGTTTAATCGGGAAGGAAAATGCAGTTGCCATGTTCTTCTATTCGTTCGTGATCAAATATTTCAGTAGCGAGAGTTGCTGGCGTGTACTTTGTGGCCACTGGAATCGCCAAGCCCGTCCCGGAACCGCTGTACAGATATGCGGATTTCCTTTCTTGATCAGTCGTCTGGGAGCGCTGAAATAGTGGTGCTATCACGCGGTATGTTTCGCCGGCTTTTTTTAAAGGCAATTACAAGAAGCTCCATCAATGGTACCTAGTTGCTAACACTTCAGTCGACCATTTTTAAATGTGAACTACAACTTCCGTATTGACACTTTCATGGCAAAGGCAATATTTAAGATGTTTGGCAATTACTTTATACTAGCTGATTTTGTAAATAAAAAAATATACCGCGATACTCGACACCACTGAGTTGGTTTGAGCCTCTTAGCACACTTCGCCTTTTAAACATTAGCTACTTTTAGCTTGGACACCCTGTATAAAAATGATTGAGTATAAAAGGGACTGCGTGTGGGCAAACAAAATTAAAAACAGACAAGGTGAGGAGGGAACTCTGTAAAACCACCAGGCATTCACGAACGCCGCACGTATGCAATCTTTTAAGTAGTGCTCCCACCAATTCACGTGTAAGTTGCTGCCTGTGCGCGAACGCAATGTCAGTGGCTCGAAAAAATCGGCGTGCAGCCACACTCAACGTAGTGTTATGACATATAGGAAGAAGCAAGGCCTTTCAATGACAAATGACACTCTCGCGAACTCACATTATGAATAAGTAAAGACTGCCTTGTCGCAGAAAGAACTTACCCACTTCATACGGTCCCTTTTCCGAGTAGTTCTCGTTCATCTCTCCAGCTACCTTATTCCACAGGTAACGCTTTTTCGCGTTGTCATTGTAATCATTCCGGATCGAGTCCCACAAAGCTGGGAACTGCTCAACCAGGGACACAAAATAAAAAACCTCGTCGTCACTCCGAGCACATGCTGTTTAAAAATATACCTCCTGGACGCACGTGTAGGCGGAACGGCGGACATGAAACAACGGCTTTTACTGAGCCGCAAACTAGATTTCATTTGGCTGAAGACACACTGTTGCTGGACAACATTCGTTGGCTACGCCGAAATCGCTGCGGTCATGCGGACCGCCGCCAAAACGGAAGCGGGAAAAGCCTCGGCGATTTGTTGGACCGCGAGGGCCGCGGTCTTGCGCGGGCTAACGACGGTACGCACGAACTGGTGACGTCCTATCACGTGATGCGCGGACCGCGGTCCAAAAAGAGTAATTTGGTCCGTCGTGTGGATCCGCCTTTATTGGACCGCGAGGGCCGCAGTCCTGCGCGGGCCAACGGCGGTACGCACGAACTGGTGACGTCCTATCACGTGATGCACGGACCGCGGTCCAAAAGAGCAATTTGGTCCGTCGTGTGGATCGGCCTTAATGAGCGTCCACAGCACACTGCCATCCGTGCCATACCATTTCACGAACAGCACTGAGAACTGGATCTTTCACAGTTTCACGCTCGATATCTTTCGCAGTTATGGGGAGTTTTTTGACAGGCGAAAAATAAAAGATTTCTTCTGCCTCGTCACTGGCTTCCGGCAGTGGAAGGCGTGATAATCCATCTGCATTGGCTATCTTTGTTCCTGGTTTGTGAAAAATACGAAAGCTGTAGTTAGCAAGAAAAATTCCCCAGCGATGCACACGAGCTGCAGCTACTGCATTTGTGTGGTGCTTTACCTCAAATGTGACTGTGAGCGACTGGTGATCAGTGATTACACTGAAAGTACGCCCGTACAGATATTTATGAAATTTCTTCACTCCAAAAACAACTGCAAGCGCTTCTTTTTCCACTTGCGCGTAGTTACGCTCAGCAGGCGTCATTGTCTGCGATGCAAACGCGATCGGTCGCTCTGCGCCCTCAACCACGTGCGACAGCACTGCGCCTAAGCCGTAAGCAGAAGCATCACATGCCAGCTGTATTTCCTTCGTTACACCATACAGTTCCAAGACCGTGTCTTCACTGATGAAATTCTTACAGCGACTGAAACATGCGTCACACTGGCTCGACCATTTCCATGTGCTGCCCTTGCGCAACATTCGGTGGAAAGGTTCTAGCACATTTGCTAGGTCAGGCAAAAATTTGGCGTAGTAGTTTACTCGGCCCAAAAATGCCTTTAGTTGAGTCACATTACTTGGTTTTGGCGCTTCTCGAATCGCCTTTACTTTTCCCGCTGCTGGGTGTTCGCCATGCTTGTCTAGCTCGTGCCCCAAGTAACAAACATTTTCTTGGAAAAATTTGCATTTCCCTGCGTTTACACGAATGCCGTGCTTACTGAGAGCTTGTAGCACTTGCTGGGAACGGTGATAGCACTCTCTCAGGTTTTTACCTGATATTAACACATCGTCCAGGTAACAGACTGTCCCAGGGATGTTTCGTAAAACCTGGTCCATCACGGCCTGAAACATTGCGGGTGCGCTTGCACTCCGTACGGCAATCACCGGAACCTGAAAAGTCCCATGTGCGTATTCACCGTGAGCAGTAGCTGTGCCTGCTCATCCAGCTCAAGTTGCACCCGCCGTGGTTGCTCAGTGGCTATGGTGTTAGGCTGCTGAGCACGAGGTCGCGGGATCGAATCCTGGCCACGGCGGCCGCATTTCGATGGGGGCGAAATGCGAAAACACCCGTGTACTTAGATTTAGGTGCACGTTAAAGAATGCCATGTGGTCGAAATTTCCGGAGTCCCCCACTACGGCGTGCCTCATAATCAGAAAGTGGTTTTGGCACGTAAAACCCCATAATTTAATTTTTTAATCCAGCTCAAGCTGTAGATGAGTCTTCGACAAATCTAGTAAGGTGAACTCGGTTCCTCCAACCAGTGACGCGAATACGTCTTCTGGCAGAGGCAGTGGATAGTGGTCAAGTTCAATATCCTGATTGACCATGACTCTGAATCCCCACATATCCTAATTTCTTTTCCTGTTTTCTTTGGCACGATAACTAGTGGTGTAGCCCAATCACTGTGCCTGACTCTGTACACCACACCAGCTTTCTCAAGGTCACGCAATTCATTCTCCACTTGCTCGCGCAAAGCATATGGTACTGGTCTCGCCTTACAAAAAGTTGGATGCACATTGGTTTTCATTCGGATACTACCAGTGAATCGTTTGATAGAACCACAGCCTGGCAGAAACACATCACCGTACAACTGTTTCAACTTCTTTTCAGCTTCCGCTGCTACAATCTGCCTGCCCTCCTGTACGTTATCTACGTCACGTGGGAACTGCTGAACAGCGTTCTGCAGGTCAACTTTTAGTTTAGTCATCCAATCGCGACCTAAAAGCGTCGGCATGCGGCCTTCGTTTTCTTGCTTTGCAACTATCAGAGGCAGATCGTAGCTTCGGTTCTGATAAGATACATTGACGTTTGCTACGGCTTTCACTTTGAGTGCAGTGCCATTATACACACCTAGACGAACGTCGTCTTTGGAACATGGGTAGTTTGGAAAATTTTCATCAAAGCCTCTTTCGGACATTATGGTCACAGCTGCTCCCTTGTCTAGTTCCATCGGAATCTCCTTCCCGTTTACTTTTACTTTAAGCACAGTAGGTGGAGAGCTATGAACTTGGTTAGTCGTACTAACAGTAAGCAAGTCTGTTGACGGCAAGGTCTCCTCGACTTTGTGCACGACCTTAGTTTTGCACATTTTCGCTATATACCCTGGCTTCGAGCATTTGAAGCAGGTACTTTTGAGAAAAGGACAACGCACTGGCTCGTGCAGTCCGCCGCATCTATGACGGGCGCGAATATAGCCTTTCCCACATTGCTTCCTTGGACCGTTTTGGGGGGCACGCTGCTCGTTGCTAGCGGTCTTCGTCGCGTGTCGCCTGCCTTGCGTGGTGGGCTCCCGATGTCAGTAAACGTCGGCAGGACTGGCGGTTGACCCCTGCGGTAGCATTTCTCGGGTGTCTTTCTGGGCCGTTTCGAAGGCGGTGGCAATTTTGCATACACGCTCCCAGGTGACTTCGTCGTCTGACAGAGCAAGAAGACGGCATCGAATCGAATCCGTCCTGATTCCAGCAATCAGTTGATCCTGGAGCGCTTCTTTCAAAAAGCTTCCAAACGAGCACGTCGCATCCAGTCTTTTCAGCTCGACGATGAACTGTTTTAGGCTTTCATCCGGCCCTTGCTTTCGCGGGTAAAAGTGATACCGTTCGGTAACCACTGACCATTTTGGAGCATAGTGCTTTCGGAGAGCTTCTGTAGCTTCTTCGTACTTTCGTTGGTTTCTTCGGCAGCAGCAGGCTACGCAGAGTCACGTAAGCCCTTTCACCCAGGATTGTTAAGAAGACTTGTAACTTCTTACTTGCGTCTATTCCATTGGCGGTTGCATACAGGTCGTACCTTTCCAGGTAGACTTCGATATTTCCAGAGTCTGGGCAGACCTTGGCCAAAGATTGCAGGGTGGCGGTCATCAATGATGTCCTCGCTTGCCGTGGCGTCGTTGCCGTTTCCTCAGGCTTGGTCATTGCCTCTGCCCGAGCGATCCCATCCTCGTCGCCATGTTTGCCACAGACGCCATGAAGTCAAGCATTTATTCGGACAGCAATATGAACAAAACAGCAACGGTTCAGTGGCTTCGTCTTATAAAGGGAGCACGGGTGCAGCCGAGGCATGCAATTGGCTAGCGATACAATAGCACATGTGAACAGTGACCGCGTGCATCAGATGCACAGCGCAGAGTGACAAGAGACACTACGCTTGCTAAACGTTGCACAGATACGTGAGACGATGCCTACTATAGTGCAACACCGGCCTGGCCCTCGGCGGATGTGAAGCAGGCGTTAAGCATTGCCCATACGTGGGCGATTCCGAAGATAGTGCAATACCGGCCCGACCCGCGGCGGAAGTGAAGCATGGGCTGATCCCAAATGTAGTGCAATACCGGCCCTAACCACGGCGGAGGTGAAGCAGGCGTTATGCCCTCCCCATACGTGCACCGATCCCAAATAGTGCTATACCGGCCCGACCCATGGCGGAGGTGCAGTTCGTCATTAAGCGGCTCACATACAGGGCTTCGCTAGTCATCCTTCTTCACAGTGTGGAAGGGCACTTTTTTTCGCTTTAATACATTAGTGGAGAGCTGGAGGGGTGCGGCGAAAGTACGTCTTGCGTTGAAAAGTATACCGAGGGTTAGCCACTGAATTATAGTCTGTAGGTGTTCTAGACCTTGTACGCGGTAATATAGTTTGTCATTGCGTGCATTTCGAGCCTCCCGTCATAAAGAAATCTTGCGTGTGCCACTGGTGCAGTTTGAGGTTACGTGCCCCCACTTTTTGGAATTTCAGGTTTTTTCTCTAACTGCTAAACTTTTGCCTTGAGAAATTGTCGCGTAGGCTCTGCTTTGGCATCGTACAGGTTCAACCCGGGCCATCAGGCGGTGTACGTGCCGTTCGGCATCGTGAACACATCCGTGCCGGGCAACGGCACCGTGTTCGCCTTCGAGCTGTCCCGCATGGCGACTCGGCTGTACGCCGCCTTGGTGCCCGTTTTGTTCGAGGACGGTGCGGCGGATGAGAGCGCCCTGCTACGTTTCACCGACCATGCAGTGCGCACGCTTGACGGGCTCCTCGACTGCCTGGTGCGCGACTACCGCAACATGCCCCTGGCGCTGCACGCAGCTGGTGACGAAGGTGTCGTCGATCCCGACCGCGCCCGCTACGCGCTGCTCGCACACACTGCCGCCGTCGTGTTGGCCCACGCGGCATTCAAGGTATGAGGCAAGCTCTGTAGTGTAGCGGCGTCAGTACGAGGCCGACCGAGGGAAGGGCTACGGCGCGGGCATAACGGCCGGGGCACTGCAGAAGAAAGGACGGCGGCTCTTCACGAGGATCAAACGAAGACTGAGTTTATAGACTGAGCTTCGCTAAAGAAAGGGGAACACCACGGGGTACACTTGCAGCGTTGTGCGCGGTGTGGCGCTAGCGGTAACAGCCATTAAGAACTCGAAACCGAGGACATCGCATCACCTGTGCCTTAAAAGGAAATGGGCCACTCGCTCTCCTCGCGCAATGCGAGAGTAAAGAAAGAAAATGAAATGTCTTACAGAAGAAAAAAACTGCAGGCAGCCATACAAAGGATAAATTTTGCAGATGGTATAACTTATGGACACGTAGCACTTACACATTATTAGCGGGCATTGGACAAATGGACAGACAGAAGCATTGAAAATTGTCTAACACTATGTGCAATGTCAGTTAACTTGAAAATAAGTTGTCGCTGTATGTAAGCATGTAAGCACTGTCACACTCAAGTGCTAGGTGGATGAAACCATTTCTAGACATTACAAAATTGAGGTACATGTACCTATGACGGACTTTTTTTTTTCGAAAGCAGACATATCTTTGGTTGCCCTTATGATTTTTTTTCGAACAAAGAAATGAACCCAATGAAAACATTGCACGCCACACTTCTACATAAAGGCAAAGTGAAGTAACGCACTTGTACCCGTCTTGAAACCATGACGCAAGTTATGGGTAGTGGCTACAGTGACTCCTTTTGGCTAAGTTTTCAAGAAAATGTTGTCGTGACGGGTATTTCACATGTTTTAACGCATTACAACGCTTGCCGTTTTCAAGCTCGAAAGTATTGCGACCTATCCTACGGTGGACCTTGAATGGACCAGAGTATTTAGGTCCAGACTTACTCGAGTTAAGTACTCACTCGTGAAGTGCTGGTTGAAAGTAATTTCGCTGCGCAACGACTGTCTATGTACGTTCAGCCATCTTGGACGTAAGCGCTAAATTCGCATGCAACCACATGCCTAATAGATTGCAAGCTGTACTCAGTATCTTGAACCACAAGAAAAGATTGTCCTTCCTTTAGACGTTTTCTGAGAGGCCCTACCAAATCAGCATAATGCGCGACGAATTTTGCGTATTATCCATTGAGACCAAGAAATTAATGCAACGACTCCTCGGTCAGTTGGCTACGGTGAATCGGCAACTGAGTTTGTTTTCCAACGGCGAAATGCCGTTTGCACTGAACCTGCGTCCAAGAAAATTGGGCTCTGGGATACTGAATACACACTTTGCAGTTTCATGCCTGCAGCTGAGATTTGGAAAGAATAGTTTGCAGATTTTTATCACGCTCGAATTGTGTGCAGCCCCAAATGAAAACATCTAGGTAGCACAAGGTACTTGGACGGTCCTTTAAAACAGCTGTCATGATCTGCTGCAAAGCGGATGGCGTGATGCTAAACCGAAACGCACACGCTTGAAGCGGAAAAGACCGTCATGTGTGACAAAAGTAGCAAGCTCACGGCTTTTCTTATATAACAGAGCCTGATTTAACTGATCTAACTGGAAACAGTGGCATCAGCAAGTCGATGCAAAAGTTCATCAGTTCTCAGTAGCGGAAAGCCAGTGGTCACGATGGCATTGGTGTGTTCTTGGAGATCGACGCAAAGTCGAAGGGAGTTCTATTTCTTACAAACCACGACGAGCGGGTAAATCCGCTCGCACCCTGACACACGTTCGATGATATTGACACGTGAACTCGTTTATCGTTTACGGGTTAGCACTTTTACCATCTAAGAGGTCTTATCGCTCAGCGGAGGACGCGCCTACATGTTTCGGAAGTTTCTAGAATGTTATCGATGCTTCTATCCACTGACTGTTGTCACCGAACCTTGTGTAATCTGATTTCACTTATGCGCGACGCGAATGGTGTAGAACTTTGTGGAAGGAACGCGGGTCCCAGCGATTACTCGGGAATGTTCGACGAGTGATGTATAAAAGCCGACGCACTTGACATGCTGATCAGATTTCGACTATCGCCGACTGTGTTCGCCGCTGTCGCCGTTCTTTGAGCTTAGTCTGTTTTTCCGGGCGCAGGTTCGCCCCAAAAAGTTAGTTTCGTCTTTCACAGTATTCCTACTGTGTTCTTTACAGTCACTATCAACTTACAATATCCGCTGATTCCAGAGGGTGCAGTTCGGCGGAGACTAGCTCACGGTAGAGGGCGTAGTTTCGCTGAGACTGGTTGCACTGAAGCTCGAAGACGAAGGTCGTGGATGAAGCTCTTCACAAGTCCCAGTTGTCCTGGGAACGGATTAGAGAATTCTGCTTGAGCGTTGTGTGGTACAGTCGATGACTGGACAGCCAGATCAGGTGGAGTTCCTGACACTTTATCACAGGTGATTGATGATCCTTGAATATTGATGTCGACGGCTTGAATAGCATCCAAACCCAAAGCGCCCTGGTTCGTGACGTGAAATGTTACTACTGCAGACTTGTTGCGGTTCTTGACAACCAAGGAGAATTGCCCAGAGTGTATTATTTCTTGCTGAGAGTAGTTCTTGTGTAGAAGACTCGAATCAGACAATGGGAAACCCTTGAAGTGTTCTTCGCACCTAGCGCTGTTCATCAGAGAAACCATGTGCACCCGCCGTGGTTGCTCAGTGGCTATGGTGTTGGGCTGCTGAGCACGAGGTCGCGGGATCGAATCCCGGCCACGGCGGCCGCATTCCGATGGGGGCGGAATGCGAAAATGCCCGTGTGCTTAGATTTAGGTACACGTTAAAGAACCCCAGGTAGTCGAAATTTCCGGAGTCCTCCACTACGGCGTGCCTCATAATCAGAAAGTTGTTGTGACACGTAAAACCCCATAATTTTTTTTATCAGAGAAACCGTAGCTCCGGTATCCACGAGCAACTTCAGTGAATTGGTTGCAATAAGGAATTCATCGTATATTATTACCGAACGGGAATTCGGTGCTTGTATTGTTAGCATGGACGAGACTGCACTTGCTAATTCTGTTTCCGCCGAAGAGAAAACGAGCCGAGCTCGTGCCGCAGACACTCGGTGCATTCGGTTCCGTGAATTGCAAACTGCAGCACAATATCCCACTTTTTTGCATGCGCTGCAGGTAGCATGCTTGGCCGAGCAGCCTTGATCAGATTCTATATGGTGAGTTGATCCACACCAGTAGCAATGCACTGTGGCGTTTTGACTGGCTTCGCCAAATTCGTGCTTGGCGCCATGTTGGTCGCCTTCCTGCTGTGTTAGTTAGTGCTCAACAACATGGCTTCCCGCGTTGTGTGCAGCCCGTCGGCTCGAGAAAAAAGGTTAGCCGGGACGCATTTTTGCAATTGCTAGTAGATACAGAGGGACGGGGGTTCCTCGCGGCACTCGACGTTTCTGCTCAGGCGCGAGTAAGGGCGAGTGTGAGAGAAAATCTAAGGGTTTTTGCTCCTTCAATATGTGACTCTGCCTAGGCATTACGGAGGAGGTTCCTTAGCGCGTGTTGTATGCGTTTATACCCTAGAAATGCCGCCATTGCGGAGCAGGGTCGAGTTTGTTTACGCTCCGCCGCTGGCTGCCCTCGTGGTGAGACAGTAGGCACGGACGCCCCATTTGGTGATCGCTGTGTCTGAAAGGCCAAGGTTCTGACTGGTGTTGTATACCTTGCGGGTCACTTGATCGCTGTGTCAAAGGAAGCAACGCACTTCGACCAGCGTCCTCCGCGAAGCGACGGCTCGTTGGCGAGCCTTGACACCATGTACGACCAATCCTGATTCTTTAAGTAGGTCAAGGACTTCATGCTTGTGGAAGTTACCCGCCAACTTTCTTTAGTCCCCTTCACTCAGGAGCCCACCTACCGTCTTCCAAATACCCTCCGCATCCCCATTTCCGAAGAGGTCACTCAAGTAGTCCCTTCTGCAAACCACAAGCTGCCTGCAGCCGCGAAACATTACTCTGCGCTGGGAGTGCAGCCTGACGCCACGCCTCTCACCTATGCGCACCCAGTCCTGCCTGTGGCCTCGCCTCTTACGAATGCGAGGGCAGCACGGAGGCCACCGCCGGCTCCTTTCTCGACCCAGTCCCAACGGGTGTCCATGCTGCAGCTTGGACCTCACCGAGAGCTAATAATTGGAGGACGCCTGACAATCGTCCCATATGTTATTCCTGCTCAACTCCCAGACACGTCGCGTGAGATTGCCGCCGTCGCCCTCAAGCTTTTAGCGATGCCTCTCGGTCGCTCCAGTAGGGCAGCAAGCCCTTCTGCCAATACGCCGCTCCTTCCTCCCAACCGTATGCTTCCTCGCAACCTCGCAGAGATTTCGTCGCGTCGCTCGCCATTCCCTCACCGACGCTCTTCCCAATGCGTCGGCGACCCGCACCATCCGACCAGGGAAACTGAACGTCGCAGTTCAAGATGCAAGAACTTCGCCCCGTTCAAAGTGTCAAAGTCCACGCGCGTCTCCTGCTAATGCGGTGAAAATTTCTGTAGAAGGCGTGCTTTCGCTCTTGTGTACAATGGCGCAACCATTTTTGTGATAGCCGCCAAAGCGCGCCTTTCACTGCGTAAAGTGACCACGCCGTTTTCTGGACTGTCGCTTCGTACGGCAAGCTTGCAGCACGTAACTCGGCACGCAGCCTGTACTGTACGTGTGCCAGGCACGTACCCAGGGGAGGCATCCCGTAGGGGCCCAGCTCCCCCTCCCCTCCCGAGAATTTAGGCAGCATAACCCCCCCCCCCCCCGCCATCACTCCTCACACACAGTCAATCTTGAGACCCGACGGCTATTCGGCGGTGAACATTTTGCTGCATTTTTCACTCCTTTTGGATGGCTGTAGTTATCGGCTTCTCCTGGGATGCGAAGGCCAGTTTTCTCGTCGATTCGGTGCCCGTTCGATTAACTCCATATATGCGTCTAGTTGTGACCATCTATTGCAACAGTCACGTGCATCGCTGTTGCTTTGCTAGTTCCACCTTCTGCGTTCAGACTGATCCAGGGACCAGGAAAGGGATTCGGTTCGTAGTCAATTGGTCTGTGTGCTCGTGGAACGAGTTCCGGCCAGAGAATAGGCCAGTTGCGTTTAAGTTTTTCGTTTGCTTCTTTCTTTTCGCGAGTGACGGCGCCTGCGAGGCTGGCAGATTATCGGAACCATATACCCGCGATATCGGTTAGATATGGTGGAAAATAAAATCATGCGAGACAGCGTCCATCATCAAACCCTGCAATAACCGTTAAACTTAGAAGCAATATGACTGTCACTCATTTCCTTGTCTGGTTTTTCCCTAATCGTACAGCACTTTTCTCGCAAAATTGGCCACTGGAAACAAGAGATGCAAGGAGTTAAGAAATTAAGCGATCTTCTAAGGAAGAGAGCCAACGCAACAGCCAAACTGGAAGGAAAAGCGAAAATTAAGAAAACTGAACAGTTGTTTGTGAAAATATTTATGGACCAATATATTTTTCATTTCTTTCTTGAACGGGGAGGTTAAAACAAAATTGCTGGAGTGAAGGGAGCGCCCGTCAAGTGAAGCCATCTTGCGAGGGGCAGAAGAACGCCAGTCGGCGCCGCTTACGTGCTTGTGGCCGTCTTATCTACCCGTGCGCGGTGTTGTGCTGATCCCAAAATGTGTTAGCGCGCTCCGCTGCTTTAGGAGAGTTGACGTACAAGCAGCGGACATAGTAGCCTTACCCTTCTTGTTTAAATAAAGTTGCAGGTTAGCATTGCCTTGCTCTATAATAACGGAATATTTTATACATTACGCTAAAGGGAAACCAGTTCCGAGACCCTCCATGCAATGAAGGTACTAAAGCAACACCTGATGATAACGAAGATAATAATGAGTATTTGTTTGTTACATGTACGGCTATTTCTCTTGCTACATTTTCAGTTTTTAATTGCTTTTTGTTCTTATAGCTTTTATGATTGATCAAGTTATACACTGCATTAAAGAACGTGAAGAAACGCTAATTATTGCGCGAATTACTTGCTTTTCGGCAGTTGCATATTGACGCCAATAAAATGAAAAAATGCCCCAGTACTCGGATATCTGCGATCCGGAGGCCTCCAGCATGGCTCGCCCCATAGCCCACCGTGTAGTATCAGAACCTGAAAATCGGTTAAGCAATTAAAAATCGCTGGAAAAGTCCACAAACAGCACTGCTTGACAGGCCGCTTCTTGCCCCCCGCAAGGTGGCCGCACCGGCTTCACCCGAACCCATAGGCGGTACAGGCGACTTACACTGCAGCAGTTTTTCTTGAATGACGCTTCTACGGTTATCGGTCGAGCCGCCCGACGTAGCCACCTCTCTGCTGTGCTTATGTGGGTGTTTTTTCTGATCTTTCACGGTGGGCGCAGTACGCCTAGAGCTACAGCGTCCTGCGCTCTGCGTGGTTGTACGAGACTAGCGGTCATGCATCGTTACACAACTTCCCAAGTAACAATACGAGTCGGTTTTGACACTGAACTTGATAGAGCCGTAAGCGAGGCATCGAAAAGATTATTCCGCAAATATATTGACGCGTGCGTCTATTCTTCTATGCAGACGACAACGAAGATAGGGACATTAACAGATTTCGTCCAGTGGGTCAGTGGGATTCGGCGTGGACGAAGAAGACGTGTCTCTGGCCTGTTTTGTATTTTGAACAAGTTGTCCTGCGGCTCTTGAACGTCTCCTTGTCTACTGTCCGCGTTGTACTGCGACACTGGTGGAGGTGCTGCGTACTGACCGCGCCTGATGCTCGGGAGTCCTTCTGGGAGTCGTTCCTCTAGCCCGGACGCGTTATCACCAGTTTCCACACCCGTGCACCACTTTAGTCGTCGACTGCCAGGCCTTGCCCCGGAGTTCTCCCCTCTTCAACCACCTCTCTCTAGGAGCTCCACACTTCTCGCAATGGCCGAAACCAGCCCAACGCAAGCACCCCAAAGCAGCCGGTTTTCCAGTCCTCAGCAAGTAACCGTTCTGCATCCTCTGGTTCCCGATCGCTGTCGCGGGGCAGTCTTCGAAGACATTGAAGACTGGCTTGACAAATATGAACGCGTCGCACAGATTAATCAGTGGACTGAGCAGCAAAAGCTCTCCCACGTCTATTTCGCCTTTGACGACAGCGGCCGTACTTGGTACGAAAGCCGCGAAGCTAGCCTAACGACATGGAATGACTTTCGTCAGAAAATCGCAGATACTTTTGCGAGTGCCGACCGACGCGTCCGCACCCAGCAGATGATGGAGCTACGCGTACAACAACCTAATGAGTCGGTAACAATGTTCGCCGAGGACATGGCCCGCCTCTTTCGTAGAGCCGACCCGAACATGACTGACGAAAGAAAGTTGCGCTACCTCATGCGAGGTCTAAAAGAGAAGTTGTTCGCGGGACTTGTGCGGAATGCACCAGTCACCGTCGCTGACTTTATCAAAGAGGCTACGGCTATTGAGCGCGCCCTTCATCAGAGATGCAGACAGTACGATCGACTGTCCACGAGGACCACAATCAATGCCGCCGCAGTGACTGGCGAGTATCAGAACCCCTTGCGGGAATTGATCAGAGAACTCGTCAGAGAAGAAATTCAAAAGATTCTGACACCGACAGTGGACAGACCCGTAGCGTCAGTCACCGGAGTGGTGCGTGAAGAAATCAGGCAGGTGTTATCGGCAGCCGATCTGCAAGATCACCAGCGTCCCATGACCTACGCAGCCGCTGTCCGATGTCCAGCACCCGTTACAACCACACCGCCGTACAACCAGCCTCCGGCAGTCGCTCCTTGGTCGCCGTCGCAAGAGGAGGCTTCGAGGCGCGCACCCGGCACGCAGCTACAGTCATACCACCAGCCGCCGTTCACAGTACCTTGTCCAACACCGCTAAACGACGCTACGCGACGGCCGCAATTTCGGAGAACCCACGCATGGCGCACCGTCGATAGGCGCTCATTCTGTTTTCACTGCGGAGGCGTCGGCCACATTTCGCGTCATTGCTGGCATCGCAACACATCATTTCGACCTTTTCGTCCGTGGTCCTATGATCGACGTGCAACTGACAACTCCATGCTACGCCACGACGAAACTGCTTTTCAGGGACCTCCAATAGCGCACCCAAATGACGAATCTGTGCCGCATGTTCAGTCCGATTTCGGCCGTCGGTCGCGCTCTCCAACCGCTCCTCGTAAGATGCCTTCCCCTACTGGACGTACTTTTGCTGACCTCCGAAGACGAAGGTCGCCTAGCCCACGCCGGGGAAACTGAAGGCGGTGACCTCTGGGGGTAAGGTTGCAGGCCCACCGCAAGACAATAAAAAGCCCCCGACACTCTCGCCGCAGAACGACGTGAAGCCAATAAACCCCGACACCGAAGAAATTGTGAGCGCCGACATTGATGTTTTGGTGGATGGACAGCCGGTGACAGCGTTAGTCGACACTGGTGCCGACTTCTTTATAATGAGTCAGGAACTCGTCCTCCGTCTGTAAAAAGCAAAACGCCATGGACGGGACCCCACATAAGGACGGCAGGTGGGCAATTACTGATGCCTATTGGAAGATGTACTACTAGAATTAGCATCCGGCATTCTTCTTTCGTGGCCACTTTCATCGTTCTTCCTGTGTGCTGCAAGGATTTGATTATTGTAATGGATTTCCTTAAAGAATACGGCGCCGTAATTAACATTCCGGACCGCATGGTGACGTTTTATAAGAGCCCTGGTTTAGTCCATTGTTTAACGCCGCAACGCAACTCCTTTCGTCTAGCAGAAGACGATGTTGTCATCCCACCTCGATCATGCACCCTTGTTGCGGTAGCATGTGACACACCGTTTCATTGTGAGGGAGTTGCCGACCAAATAACCACGTTGTTGCTTACTCACGGTATCTTGGTCGCACGAGGAATCGTAAATATCACCGATGGGCGCACTAACTTGTTGCTAACCAATTTTAGCACAGAGCGACGGTACCTTCCAAAGGGCACGGCTGTGGCTTATTTTGATGGTGTTGCGGATGTTCGAGGCTGCTGTTCGCTACTCGAAGAAGCACCTAAGCAAGGCCCAGCTTCTGTACTCGACGTCAGCACTGCTTTGTCACAGCAAGAACGAGAGCGGTTTCTCACGCTATTGTCGAAGTTCAGTGACTGCTTTGCGTCGACGTCCAGCGTCGGACGGACGCCTCTAACGAAGCATCGGATAATTACAGAGGATATGGCAAGACCAATTCACCAAAATCGTTATCGTGTGTCTCCCAGAGAACGTGAAGCCATACAACAAGTCACAATAATGCTGTAATACGACGTAATTCAACCATCAACGAGTCCGCGGGCATCTCCTGTAGTTCTAGTTAAAAAAAAGACGGCAGCTTGCGTTTCTGCGTGGACTACCCAAAACTAAATCAAGTGACAAAGAAAGACGTGTATCCGATTCCCCGTATAGATGATTCACTCGACAGGCTTCGTCACGCGCGTTACTTCTCTTCAATAGGCTTAAAAAGCGGATATTGGCAAATCGAGGTAGATCCGAGAGACCGTGAAAAAACTGCTTTTGTGACGCCAGACGCCCTATACGAATTTAAAGTCTTGCCTTTCGGCTTGTGCTCTGCCCCTGCTACATTCCAACACCACATGGATACTGTGCTTTCGGGTCTGAAGTGGAAAACCTGCTTAGTGTACCTGGACGACGTCATCATGTTCTCCGCAACTTTTGAAGAACACCTCCAACGGCTTGAAGCGCTTCTGCAGTCCATCCGGTCCGCCGGCCTCACCCTGAAGCCGGAGAAGTGCCACTTTGGCTTCGGGGAACTACAGTTTCTCGGTCACGTCGTCAGCCACGCAGGTGTTCGCCCAGATCCTGAGAAAATTGCCGCGGTAGCACAGTTTCCAGTACCAATCGATAAAAAGGCTGTCAGGCGCTTTCTGGGCCTCTGTGCCTATTACCGGCGGTTTATTGTGGACTCTGCTCGCATTGCGTCGCCGTTAACTCGCCTGACGAGAGACGACGTTGCTTCTGTATAGGGCGACGAAGAACAAGGTGCATTCGCTGACTTGCGGGAACGTCTCCAGACACATCCAGTGCTTGCTCACTTTGATGAGACCGCTCCTACATTGCTCCACACTGATGCCAGCAATGTTGGCTTGGGAGCTGTTCTAGTGCAGTGGCAGGAGGGCACAGAAAGAGCACTTGCCTATGCGAGCAGAACACTCTCACGCACAGAGGCCAATTACTCCACAACTGAGACGGAATGCCTCGCCGTAGTATGGGCTGTTATGAAATTTCGCCCATATTTGTATGGCCACCACTTCACAGTTATCAGCGACCACCATTCACTGTGTTGGTTGGCAAACCTTAAAGACCCTTCGGGACGACTGGCGCGTTGGAGCCTGCGGTTGCACGAGTTTGACATGACTGTCAATTACAAGTCGCGGAAACGACATACGGATGCTGACTGCCTGTCTCGATCGCCGATAGAGTCGTCTGCTCCACCCGAAGAAGACTCGGCATTTCTTTGTGTTCTGGACACATCCACCATCGCCCAACAACAACGGGACGACCCTGAGTTGCTTGACCTCATCAATTACTTAGAGGGCAGATCTGCGAAACAGCCTAGAGTTTTCGCAAGAGGCCTGTTGTCGTTTTGTTTGCGGGCCAAAGTCCTCTACAAAAGAAACTTTCCTTCGACCGGGTCCCCCTATCTGCTCGTCATTCCTGCAGCTCTTCGTACGGAAGTACTTCAAGCCTGTCACAACGAGGTGACTTCTGGTCACTTAGGCTACACGAGAACGTTGGCCAGAGTGAAGCAGAAGTACTACTGGCCGAGACTTACCACCGTGAAACATCACGTCCGCACTTGCCTCGACTGCCAGAGGCGCAAGTGGCCTCCGTCGAAACTAGCCGGCCTCCTGCAACCCGTCCAGGTTCCTCGAAGACCATTTGACCAAATCGGAATGGATATATTGGGTCCGCTTCCTACTTCTACTGCCGGGAATCACTTTGTTATCGTAGCAACCGACTATCTCACACGTTACGCTGAAACAAAGGCAATCCAGAGAAGCACAGCGGAAGAGGTGGCGCGCTTTTTCATTGAGCACGTTGTGTTGCGACACGGCGCACCAACCGTCGTAATAACAGACTGAGGGACCGCATATACGGCTACGCTTTTAGATCACGTATTGCTTCTAAGTGGAACGGCGCATCGGAATTCAACCACCTACCATCCACAAACCAACGGATTAACAGAACGCCTAAACAATACAATTGAAGACATGCTCTCCATGTACGTGGATGTTGAACATAAAAATTGGGACGACATTCCACCGTATATCACCTTTGCATATACCACGGCGAAACAAGAGACGACGCGCATGACTCCGTTCACCCTTGTTCATGGGCGGGATGTACAAACGATGTAGGATGCTATGCTTCCACATGACTTTGACGGCACTGATACGGACGCCGCTGTGTTTACGCAACGCGCAGAAGAGGCTCGGCAACCCGCGCATTTGCGGATCTGCCAGAAGCAAGACTACGACGCCGGGTGCTATGACCATCACCGTCGAATAGTAATCTACGACGTCGGCAACAGAGTGTGTGTTTGGACACCCATACGAAAAGGAGGCCTCTCCGAGAAGCTGCTAAGGCGATACTTCGGTCCATATCGAGTATTGCGCCGACTCAGTGATGTCACGTACGAGGTCGTCCCCGATATCCCCAAATGTACGCGGCGCCGCACGCACCGTCCTGAACTTGTGCACGTTGTCCGCATGAAGCCGTATGTGAGCGAATAACTATGCGAGAAACCCTTAATTCCGCATGTGACACATCTGGTCTAGCATCGGGACGATGCTCTCTTCATCATCATCATCATCATCATCATCATCATCATCATCATCAGCCTAGTTACGCCCACTGCAGGGCAAAGGCCTCTCCCATACTTCTCCAACTACCCCGGTAATGTACTAATTGTGGCCATGTTGTCCCTGCAAACGTCTTAATGTCATCCGCCCACCTAACTTTCTGCCGCCCCCTGCTACGCTTCCCTTCCCTGGGAATCCAGTCCGTAACCCTTAATGACCATCGGTTATCTTCCCTCATTACATGTCCAGCCCATGCCCATTTCTTTTTCTTGATTTCAACTAAGATGTCATTCACCCGCGTTTGTTGCCTCACCCAATCTGCTCTTTTCTTATCCCTTAACGTTACACCCATCATTCTTCTTTCCGTAGCTCGTTGCGTCGTCCTCAATTTCAGCAGAACCCTTTTCGTAAGCCTCCAGGTTTCTGCCCCATATGTGAGTACTGGTAACACACAGCTGTTATACACTTTCCTTTTGAGGGATAGCGGCAACCTGCTGTTCATGATTTCAGAATGCCTGCCAAACGCACCCCAGCCCATTCTTATTCTTCTGGTTATTTCAGTCTCATGATCCGGATCTGTGGTCACTACCTGCTCTAAGTAGATGTATTCCCTTACCACTTCCAGTGCTTCGCTACCTATCATAAACTGCTGTTCTCTTCCGTGACTCTTAAACATTACTTTAGTTTTCTGCAGATTAATTTTCAGACCCACCCTTCTGCTTTGCCTCTCCAGGTCAGTGAGCATGCATTGCAATTGGTCTCCTGAGTTACTAAGCAAGGGAATATCATCAGCGAATCGCAAGTTGCTAAGGTATTCTCGATCAACTTTTATCCCCAATTCTTCCCACTCGAGGTCTCTGAATACCTCCTGTAAACATGCTGTGAATAGCATTGGAGAGATCGCATCTCCCTGATCTGACGCCTTTCTTTATTGCGATTTTGTTGCTTTCCTTGTGGAGGACTACGATGGCTGTGGAGCCGCTATAGATATCTTCCAGTATTTTTACATATGGCTCATCCACAGCCTGATTCCGTAATGCCTCCATGGCTGCCGAGGTTTCGACGGAATCAAACGCTTTCTCGTAATCAATGAAAGCTGTATATAGGGGTTGGTTATATTCTGCAGATTTCTCTATCACTTGATTGATAGTGTGAATATGGTCTATTGTTGAGTAGCCTTCACGGAATCCTGCCTGGTCCTTTGGTTGACAGAAGTCTAAGGTGTTCCTGATTCTATTTGCGATTACCTTAGTAAATACTTTGTAGGCAACGGACAGTAAGCTGGTCGATCTCTAATTTTTCAAGTCTTTGGCGTCCCCTTTCTTATGGATTGGGATTATGTTAGCGTTCTTCCAAGATTCCGGTACGCTCGAGGTTATGAGGCATTGCGTATACAGAGTGGCCAGCTTCTCTAGAACAATCTGACCACCATCCTTCAACAAATCTGCTGTTACCTGATCCTCCCCAGCTGCCTTCCCCCTTTGCATAGCTCCTAAGGCTTTCTTTACTTCGGGCGTTACCTGTGGGATATCGAATTCCTCTAGGCTATTCTTTCTTCCACTATCGTCATGGGTGCCGCTGGTACTGTATAAATCTCTATAGAACTCCTCAGCCACTTGAACTATCTCATCCATATTAGTAACGATATTGCCGGCTTTGTCTCTTAACGCACACATCTGATTCTTGCCTATTCCTAGTTTCTTCTTCACTGTTTTTAGGCTTCCTCCGTTCCTGAGAGCCTGTTCAATTCTATCCATATTATAGTTCCTGATGTCCACTGTTTTACGCTTGTTGATTAACTTAGAAAGTTCTGCCAGTTCTATTCTAGCTGTAGGGTTAGAGGCTTTCATACATTGGCGTTTCTTGATCAGATCTTTCGTCTCCTGCGATAGCTTACTGGTTTCCTGCCTAACGGCGTTACCACCGACTTCTATTGCGCACTCCTTAATGATGCCCATGAGATTGTCGTTCATTGCTTCAACACTAAGTTCCTCTTCCTGAGTTAAAGCCGAATACCTGTTCTGTATCTTGATCCGGAATTCCTCTAGTTTCCCTCTTACCGCTAATTCATTGATTGGCTTCTTGTGTACCAGTTTCTTCCATTCCCTCCTCAAGTTTTGGCTAATTCGAGTTCTTACCATCCTATGGTCACTGCAGCGTACCTTGCCGAGCCCGTCTACATCTTGTATGATGCCAGGGATCGCGCAGAGTATGAAGTCGATTCCATTTCTAGTCTCACCATTTGGGCTCCTCCACGTCCACTTTCGACTAACCGGCTTGCAGAAAAAGGTATTCATTATCCGCATATTATTCTGTCCTGTAAACTCTACTAATAACTCTCCTCTTCTATTTCTAGAGCCTATGCCATATTCCCCCACTGACTTGTCTCCAGCCTGCTTCTTGCCTACCCTGGCATTGAAGTCGCCCATCAGTATAGTGTATTTTGTTTTGACTTTACCCATCGCCGATTCCACGTCTTCATAAAAGCTTTCGACTTCCTGGTCATCATGACTGCATATAGGGGCATAGACTTGTACCACCTTCAATTTGTGCCCCTTATTAAGTTTCACAAAGAGACCTGCCACCCTCGCGTTAATGCTATAGAATTCCTGTATGTTACCAGCTATTTCCTTATTATTCAGGAATCCGACTCCTAGTTCTCGTCTCTCTGCTAAGCCCCGGTAGCACAGTACATGCCCGCTTTTTAGCACTGTATATGCTTATTTTGTCCTCTTAACCTCACTGAGCCCTATTATATCCCATTTGCTACCCTCTAATTCCTCCAATAACACTGCTAGACTCGCCTCACTAGATAACGTTCTAACGTCAAACGTTGCCAGGTTCAGATTCCAATGGCGGCCTGTCCGGAGCCAGGTATTCTTAGCACCCTCTGCAGCGTCACAGATCTGACCGCCGCCGTGGTCAGTTGGTTCGCGGCTGCTGGGGACTGATGGGCCGGGGTTTGATTGTTGTATTCATATGGGAGGTTGTGGCCAAGTACTGCACCAGGGTGGCCAATCCTGCTCTGGTGAGAGAGTGCGTTACCGTTTCTGGTGACGGGGATCAGGCAGCACTCCAGGCCTGTTCGTGCAATTTTCTCAACACACGGTTTTTTTTTATTTTCCGGTGGAGAATTGCGCGGCACCGGGATATGAACCACGGTCCTCTTGCACGGGAGACGGATACTCTACCGTCCCCGCAGGAGTTATGGGATTTTACGTGACAAAACCACTTTCTGATTATGAGGCACGCCGTAGTGGAGGACTCCGAAAATTTCGACCACCTGGGGTTCTTTAACGTGCACCTAATTCTAAGTACACGGGTGTTTTCGCATTTCGCCCCCATCGAAATGCGGCCGCCGTGGCCGGGATCCGATCCCGCGACCTCGTGCTCAGCAGTCTAACACCATAGCCACTGAGCAACCACTGCGGGTCCCGCAGGAGTTGTACGCCTCATTTAACCTACAGTGGTGCCCTATTCGAGCAGTCAAGGTGGACCGCTCGGAGCTCGGTTATACCGCACGGATGGCACTCGGCTAAAGAACCTGGTATTTATGACCTGCACATGTGTGGGCATACATAATTGAGGATATATATAATTTTTAGGAGGGTTCCCGTACAGTGATAAAATAAAGGAAAAGACATTAAAAAGAAAGAAAAAAAAGAAAAGAAAAAGGGAGAAGGGAAGGACAAATGACGCGTGCGTCTATTCTTTTATGCAGACGACAACGAAGATAGGGACATTAACGGATTTCGTCTAGTAAGTCAGTGGGATTCGGCGTGGACGAAGAAGACGTGTCTCTCTCCTGTTTTGTATTTTGAACAAGTTGTCCTGCGGCTCTTGAACGTCTCGCTGTCTACTGTCCGCGTTGTACTGCGACACTGGTGGAGGTCCTGCGTACTGACCGCGCCTGATGCTCGGGAGTCCTTCTGGGAGTCGTTCCTCTAGCCCGGACGCGTTATCACCAGTTTCAACACCCGTGCACCGCTTTAGTCGTCGACTGCTAGGCCTTGCCCCGGAGTTCTCCCCTCTTCAACCACCTCTCTCTAGGAGCTCCACACTTCTCGCAATGGCCGAAACCAGCCCAACGCAAGCAACCCAAAGCAGCCGGTTTTCCAATCGACAGCAAGTAACCGTTCTGCATCCTCTGGTTCCCGATCGCTGTCGCGGGGCAGTCTTAGAAGACATTGAAGACTGGCTTGACAAATATGAACGCGTCGCACAGATTAATCAGTGGACTGAGCAGCAAAAGCTCTCCCACGTCTATTTCGCCCTTGGCGACAGCTACTCAAAAAGATAGAAGCAGAAACCAAAGGTCACGTGGACGTCACCCCTTTTCCCCGAGCTGTCACTAAGGATGGGAAAAAGAGAAAGGCAGACTCCGGAGGAAGACGGCGATGACGACAGGAGCACCAGTGGTTATTTGAGGCCGTGCTGGCCCACGTGTTAGTAAGAAGCGCTCGAGACTCAGATGAGAGTCACATCCATGTATCAGTGAAGTGAATACAATCTTTTTCTTCTTTCGTTTCATCATCACGATGCCCGGCTTCGTCGCTGTTTCCTGATTCTTGCGCTGAGGACCCACCTAACCCTGTCGAGACTATCACTCCGGCTACAGCTGCGCATTAAAGGGAAGCTGAAGAGTCTGTCGAATTCAATAAAACGCTCATATACGGATGCGGGAACCTTATAAACCATGAAGGTAAAATTTTGGGGGGTATTTTTCACTTAGGAGTGACGCAATCGTCATTTAAAATTGCGCTTAGTGGACAAAAGTCTTAGTGCGCAGGCTATGCAAGACCAACTACATATGCCTTCTGTTTGGACAAAGAACTGTTCATTGTAACTGGATGACGATGGAGTGGACAGAAATAAACGGCAGCTCTATTAATCTGGTTTCAATGGCATCAACACTGATATGTAAGTCCGCATCGCCATACTCCGCAATGCCTTCTTGGGTGACATCAGCAAGGACCAGCTTGAGGCAAAGGGTAATAGACATCTTTACAAGCTAAAAATGCATGCATGCATGGAGGGCACTTTGTGTCCAAAAAGTAGGCACTTCCACAGGGGCACTGGAAAAGGAACATGTTATTGACAGTGGGCAAAGACAAGCTTCTCTGCTACTATACACCCAGCATTGTTGCCATGTAACGACATCTGAAACAATCCCTCTCAAAGAGGAAATCATCTTTGTGTATCTATAAAGAGGGCAGCAGGCAAAGCCCCTTCAGCAATGATGCCAGCTTCAAAAGGCCCACTTGCATATCCTGAATGCTTCCTTCTTAGACTTTGCTGGGTGCAAGCATTCTACTGTCCAAAAGTTGTATTTGAGAGCACTGTTCCTTTGGTTGCAATACAGTTCTGAAGTGATTGCAACAAATGTCCCTTCCTAGTTGGTCTGGAGGCTCACGGTGCTCATGAAGCAACACCATGAGATAAGCAAGGTGACTGGATGCCTCCAAGCCCGTTTGTTTATCACACTGTTTTGTCAGTAACAACCATGAGATCTGAGACCAACAAGCTCACGTTCGGCAATCTAATAGTTACTGTGGAGGGTCCATAATAAAAAGCACAAAACAGAAAACTCAACAGAAAGGATAAGGCAGCATTTAACACTTAGTGTTGCTGCAGCCCACCCCCTTTTGTTTTGTCTGGCCATGCTACATTTTTTTTCTATAGATAGGCATGAACTTATCCTGTGCGCAGCTTACTGTAGAGAGCATAGGTGATGTTCCCAATCGGTGTCCGATTTTTATATACACTATGTGCTGGCTCAAAGAGGCTCGAAGCACTGCAATGGAAGTTTCTAGTAGAAAAGGTACCTGGAAGAAAAAAAACTGTGCTACAACCACCTTGGCAACATCTTGTCCCCTTAATAAAAATTGTGCTTCCGTATCAACTTCAGCCCTCCAGTTTAGAGTAAGTACCAGTGCACTTATGAACAACGAATCAATTCTCAAAGAGCACGTGCAGTCCAGCCAGAAGCATAGGCATGAATCCGCATTGTGCTCCTGCATTGAAGGTGAATAATGCATTACAACATGGCGAATGTGCCTTAGTAAGCTTCCCGGCAATATGAATTTGTAATATACAAAGAATTGTCAATAAAGCTTACCAAGAGCACAGATGCACTTGCAAATTATATCACAATCGAAAATAACGAGTAAACCTATGTGCCCTTTCCACTCTTAGTATGCTTTACTGCACGATGCTACACCCCTGTATTGCGGTGTAGCAAGCTACGAAAGAAACGTTGCACAATTGAGCTTTTTAAGATAACCTTTTTTCGCAATACACCTCTGTACTGCGGTGAAGCATACTAAAAGTGGAAAGGGGCCACTGTCACTGGACATAAAAAGAGTTCTTTAATTATACACTCGCGCAACCGCCGCCTCTCAGGTCGCCTGAGTGTACATACTATGCTGGGTGATAGCGGTCCCCTCCCACTTTTAGTATCCTTCAGCGCGTAACTAAAATGTACTGCGGCGAAGAAGCAGTACATTTGTATTGGGTGAATAAACAAATGGTTTTTACAACAGTACAGAAATAAACACGCACCATGCATCAGTCTACCACATGGAAGAGGGTCGCAACAAAAGGTAGCTGATTCACACAGGCTGTGTAGCCCGCTCATCAAAATTTCAGACACACAGAAATACGTTTATATGTTTACGTTCGTACTCCTTGCGTAATAAGACTGCCAGAACTTCCACAATAGGAAGTAATTTACAACACACAAATGCAAACAACACAGACATATGCCTTGTTTTTAACTCGGTCGTCATGCAAATGACATATAGCACGGAAAAACGTGAACATGATGTGTGTTAGCATCGTAAACTTCATACTAGGCAAGGAGCACACCACAATCCCGCGACAGCCGCTAATGAGGCCGAAACGGGAGCACATATCTGTGAACGTGCAAATGGAGACCCCTAAGCCACTCTGCTCTTCCACCACCCCCCGCTGCACGGCTGCACCACTCGTTTCAAGCACAGCACACCTAACACACAATCAGCGCTGAACAGTGCATGGGCGGTCGACGCAGTCATATTTACATGACTTGTAGCGAGCAGCACATCCCTCGATGTCCGTTAAGCAAAGTCGGACACGGCGACGCCACATCGCGGTTCGTAGAACCTCGCTGCCGAGGCGCTATGCCAGTTCGACATTTCAATTGTCGAGGAAGCACGGGTCACACAACGCAGATTCTGTACTACCAGAGCTCACCGAGGCGAAAGTCGCCCTGCCGCACCACCACTACTCGCGGCTTTCCGCCAAGTAACACAGAAGCTAACACCAACACACAAGCAACGCAAGCACGATCACATAAGCAACGTTGAACAACGCACGGTCCGCGCGAGCCGGAGAACGATCACGCCGAGAACGAACACGCCACGGCGTCGCTCGGCGCCACCATCATGCCTTCTCAAAAATCCCTAAACGATCCTGTCCCTAGGCACCTATGATCAGGTCACGTGAGGGATTTTTATACGGAGAGCACCGGGAACGAGAGTTATCGCTAGGCGCCGTTGCTAGGAGTGACATCACGGCGTCCCGCAGGCTCGTAGGTCAATAGCGTGGTGCTGCGGTTGCTATGCGTTGTACTTTCTGGATATTCCAAATACGCAGCCCGGTCCGCTTGCGACGCCAGGTCGTAATACAAACGGTGTCCCTGCTCGCCTAAGTTGCTCAGTAGAACAGCCTTCTTCCTTTCGAAAGGTAAAGCCTCGCATCGCGCCGCCAGTAGAAACTTCTCGTACGAGCGCTTCCACGTGTGCCAAGGCACTGCGGGTGTACCGGACGAAGCAAGGCGGCGGCGGGCGGGAAAACCGGTGTCGACGCATTCGTTGTCGGCGAAGGAGAGGAAGTGGCTGGTGAAGTATCATTCATGGCAGGAGGAGCAAGTAGCAGAAAGGCTTCACCTCGTCACCAATGTAGTGCAGTGGCGTGGGTATGACACCGGGGGAGGGGGCCTACGGAGAGAGTGCGCGCATGTTTGCCTTAGCGCGCGTCTTGACGGTGGCTTGTGTATGGTACTGAAATACACGTGTAGCACAAGCTCCATGCTCGGAAAGATATTGTTGCTGGCACTAGTTATCGCATTCTTTTGCGCATTTTGGTCGATACCACAAAGAAAGGCGCCACAGTATATGACATTGTTTCCACCGAAAACTACGTCATGCACGTCGTACAGTTTCTCCAAACCGCAACGGAGTCTAGACACTCCCATTTTTTTAGCTCATCGCCGCGCTGCCGCTCGAAATATTGTGCTAGCCCAACGAACAAGACAGAGCGTACGCAAGTGCAATGTAAGCATACCGTTCACTGAGCGCATGCGCGATCGCTGACAGGAATTATTTTACGAAGGTGGCGCGCTTTGAAAGGTGCACTTAAGGTCCATTGATAATTTGAAAGTACCGCCACTCTTTGAACTCTGCCGCCGCCGCGCGACACCCTCGCCTCCACCTCGCCCGTTGCACGTGCCCCCCCCCCCCCTCCTTCCGCGGCAATCAGTTTTGCCCCCGTTTTTCTGCACGACGATTGGTCTCCCTGCCGTTGCCCTTGGAAACGCGCGGATCTTCCGTTTTGCTCGTGTTTTCTTTTTCGTCTGCGCCATTTTCCTCCTCAGCTCGGCTGGCTCAGCGCTTTAGATCGGCGTAGCGAACGTTGTACGCTGTGTTTCCTGCTCTTATGTGCTAGCGCTATGCTGTGCTATTGTGCATATAACCGCAGTAAGAAGCCTGAAGATGGTTATGCCGTTTTTATGATACCACAAGGATAGCAGGACGGCTTGCCCAAGAAGCAGTGGCTGCATAACATTGGCTGAAAGAACTTTGTTTCTGCAAAGAACAGCTTTGCTTGCGAGCTGAGGCATCTTTCTTATTGCTCCTAGCAAAGCATCCCGTAATGCTGCATTTTTTTTTTACTTTCTTCCGGCCTGCTCACCAGCGTTTTTGTTGCCGCTATTTGTACGTTGCATAAAAATGCCTTTGTCCTCAGTATGCTTAATATTCTGCGGCGGTTCCGTCACCTGTCGTTATTCAGTCGGAAACGCATCATTGTAGATTCTGCTTTCCGCTGTGAACAATTATATGTGAAGATACAGCCTCTCAATCGCACTTTTCGCGATTGTTAGGATCCGCAGCCTGTTTTACTGGAAATTGAAATAGCGGCTTGTAGAGGAGCTATTATTTATTGCTTACGTCGATCTGTGCGTCAGTCAGGTCGACTGACGCACCGATCATGGGCCCGAGCTAAGAGCTTTAGCTCGAGCCCAACTCCGATGCGGCTTATTCAAATGCATCTAAAACGCAAAAACGTTTTTCTGAGATAACCCCTGCACCTATTTTAATGAAATGCGTTGCATTTGAGAGACAAAGTTAAATTATAGTGACTGTTGGAAGCGGAATTTTGATTTACGTCCTAAATGTTTTTAGGAAAATTTTCAGAAATTAGAAAGTTTGAAAAATAGAAGCACGAAGTTTACAAATAAATAGCTCTGCATCAAGAACAGATTTCGCGGTTCTGTAAATGGCATCATTTAGATCACTGTAAATTTATAGCTTACGTAAATTTTTTACGTTGTTTCCCAGGGCTATGCAAAAGCTGTATTTGCACGTTATTAAATTTCTCAACATTTATGTGTGACATATCAATTTCGTCCGCTTAATATGTACTATTAGATGCAGTTCGCAGAATTTCGATATCATTTTTCACTGCTGAGCTACATAATTGTAAAGTTGATAGTTTCGTTTTCTGAAAATTTGCAATATTTGTACATTTTTAATAAAAAACTGACGAGCTACATCGAAAATTCGAAACCAACAGTCACTAGATTATAAGCCCTTCTTTTAAATGCAACAAAGCTCGTCAAATTTGGTGCATTGGTAGCCAAGAAATTTGAATTCTCCTTTTACATGTATTTAGATACGAGCACCCGAGCTAAACCTTCCTCTTAAAGGGGGCCAAAATTCCGGTCCCTACAGTCACTATAATTTTACTTTCTCTCTCGAATGCAACACATTTCATTACAATCGGTCCAGAGGTTATCTCAGAGAAACGTTTTTGCTTTTTACATGTATTTCAATAGGCCGCGTCGGAGTCGGGCCCGAGCTAAAGCTTCCTCTTAGGACGAAAGCCGTTAGATCTCTATGCTTCAAGGTGGCGTTGTGAACAGAAAATATCACGTGGCCTAAGAAGGCCAGAGGCGACCCAAAGCATGTCCAATCCTTCATAAAAGAATCATTAGCCAAATTAGCTAATGATTCATTAGTGATTGAATTAAGGTGGATTATAGCGTATTAAGGAGGATTAAAGTACATGAATAAGGATTAAGGTAGGGGAAGGCCGATTAGGGGGGATGAGGATGAATTAGGGTTGATGGAGTATTAAGACCGATCAGGGTAATTAGGGTACATGAACCAGGATTAGGGAGGATTAAGGTGGGTGCAGAAGGATTATGGTCGATTAGGGTATATTAAGGTAAACTATGGTTCATAAAGGAGTTGATGGATGGAGATTAGGGTGTAATAAAGTGGATTAAGGTGCATGGATAAGGACTAAGGTGGATGAAAGAGGGAATAAGGTGGATGAAGAAGCGTTAAAGTGGATTAAGGGGAATTAGGCTTGATGAAGGAGTATTAAGATCGATTAGGGTGCATTAAGGAGGATTAAGGTGTATCAACAAGGGTCAAGGAGGATTATGGTGGATTAAGGTTGGCGAAGGAGGACTGAGGTCGCAAAGCCTACTGTAATAAACTTAATCCAGCTAACCCTTAATCCACCTTAATCGGCGTTAATCTTCCTTGATAGACGTTAATCCATCTTAATTTACCATAATGCGCCTTCATCCTCTTTCATCGACCTTAATCCGCCCTAATCCTCCTTCATTCACCTTAATGGAGGTGAATCCACGTCTTGGAAGAAATCATCCACGTCTTGGAAGAAATAAGTGGCCAGAAAGTTGTGCACTGTTCTCTTCTACTTCCACGGACCGACAAAACAAGAACCAAAAAGCTTATCTACAACTACGCACGTGCGGATGATGAAAAAATGAACCTGTTGCTGGAGACTTTCACAAATAGCTTTCAGAACAATTTTCATAACCATACGACTAACGAAAATTGGAAGTTGTTGTGTGACAAACTCATAGAAATTGAAGATTCCTGCGTGCCAAAACGAATGATAAGCACACGAACCAACGATCCTTGGTTTTCCATAGATGTCAACAGGGCATTAGGACTCGCCTTCAGAACGCCGATGTCACGTACAACGAGATGACGATCGTGCTATTGCCGTGCAGTCACCTGGTTACGCGCCTCGTCAATTTGCGAGCGCACACAACTGTGCTCCATGACGGTGTCGGTGACACTGTAACAGAACTTCGATCCCCGTTCAGGGTGCCCGGAGTGCGACAAGCAATGAGGCGAGCGCTGCGAAAATGTGTGTTTTGTGCTCGGTTCCACCTTTAGGCTGTTAATGCACCATCTGCCCCGCTTCTCAATGATCGTGTGTGCAATTCGCGCTCTTTTGAGGTCAGGGGAGTTTACATTGCAGGGCCAATTTCGTAAAAGACTGCAGAGGCGTTGAGATGTACACAGTTTTTCACGTGAGCAATAGATAAAGTAATACATCTTGAGCATGTTGTTGGACTTACTGCAAACGCTTTCCTCACAACCTTGCAAAGAATTTCAAAAGACGCGGAACACCGCGAATATTGCAGTCGGAAAACGGTACATTTAGGAAGCTGCACGTGAGCTAGCTTTCATGCACGAGTTGTTGAGGAAAGACGGAGCCAGCCAGGTTCACTGTACCCACGGCATAACATTTAAATTTATTGCCGAGAGAGATCCTTGGTGGGGTGGCTTTTTGGAGCGGTTAGTGACGATTCTGAAGATGTGCGTTCGCAAGTAATTGGGAAAGGTGTCTGTAGACCTAGAGCTAATGAACAATTTGCTGACTGAAACCGAACCTTTTGCTAATTCCAGACCCATCACTTTCATTTGCTCTTCCAAAGAGACAGGTATTCTAACCTCGTCTCATATTTTTTGTTAGGCAGCCGTCTCCTGTCTTATCATAAAACTTCGGATGAACAAGGCGAAAGCAATACTGAACTGCTGAGTTTGTGGGTCCACAGCCAGCTAATAATGGAACGACTGTGAAAGCAATGGCTTCCTGAATATGTGCTGAGACTTCAAAGCGTTCATTTGACGAAAGCATCAATCATTTACAGCATAAATGAACGTGACCTGATTGCACACGTTGACAACGGTCCCAGAGCGTTCTGGAAATGTGGTGTAGTGAGCGACTGCATCCCACGTATGGCATCGTTCGTGCATGTTAAGGTATCCACTGGCTGACAGCAGGTCCGAGTTTTGGAGAAGCTTTAGAACACGCCACCTCAGGCCATAGTGTGTGCTAAACATTAGGGGAAGAGGACAACGACGGGGACTAGCATCCCCGTCGCACTCGTGTTCACGCACTTTAATTCCAGCAGCCCGTGCGGACGCATTGGTACTGTTCTCCGGGCAACAAACTCCCCCTTTTTTACCCTTCTACTGCCAAGACTTCGCTGTTTTTAGGGCGGTACGTTGATTGGCATGGGAAGCCCAAAGTAAACATATGCCGTGAGCGTGACATGTGCAGGGTATATTTGCAAGGCAGAAGGGCGCGGAATAAAACTTGTTTTCAAGAAAGCTCCAAGAGCGTTGAATTAAGGTAAGAAATGGGCAGCTAGATTGCATAAATATATATGTCAAAAGTGTGGACACGGAATCAAGGAAATAAAGGTCAGAAGAAATGACGACTGCTTAAAGAGCAATAGAAGTACACAAGCTGGGGTCATCCGAAAGGTGATAAACCACAAGCACAGTCCATACATTCACATTAAAATCAATCAGAAAATTGGTACGCCAGCACAAAAGATAGGGCCTTGCTTTTTGAGTCCGGAGCTGGGTTCCTGTACTTGAGGGCATTGTTGCACCTCAGGGCGGTCCCTCCGTTAGCAACCAGCTTGTTGCATTTGAAGGCGATCCCACTGCAAGCGACCTGTCTCTCGAAGCTCCACCGACATTCCTTATTGGGTAGCGTGGCGTTGTCGGCGAGCTGCAGGCCTCCGGTAGACCATGGCGACCGAGCAAGGGCGAGACGACGTTTTGCTAGTGCGAAACTTGCACTGTTTTATTCCATGGTAGTTGACAGAAAATAAGAAGAGAATAAAGTATCAAGATGAAGTACATGGTATGAAGTCTATGGTATACAATTCGGAGCCCCTTAAATAGGCTCTGCTACAATCGTGTGGGCGGGATCTTGCTTGCGTCGATGACACGTGACAGGCACAGAGATAAGGCCCCTCCTTCTGCAATACCAGGCACGGGAAGGAGAAGTCGATCTTCTTTCCGAAGAATCTGAGAGGAGCGGAAGAGTGAATGACCTCTCCGGCGCTCGTGGGCTCAGGCGCTGGGGGTAGAGTGAGGGGACGAGGTAAGCACACCCGGTGCCACGACCATGAGAAGGGAAGGGGATGACGTCGCACCCACGGTGCCCGTCCACGTTAAGGGGGGACGAGGTAAGCACACCCGATGCCACGACCATGAGAAGGGAAGGGGATGAGGTATGGCCCTTGGCGTCCGACCATGCCTAACAGCATACAGGAACAAACATTGGCAATAGGCTGAAACTTCTGTAGGCTGAAGGAAAAAAATCTTATCCATCATAATTGTTCTGCGTAGGAGCTCCTGATACGGCCCTTTGATGTGGTACCTCATTGCGTACACGAAATACCTGTAAGATAATAACCTTCGTCGCAAGTAGGACGACATAAATAATACAGCATAAGACGCTGCTACCAATCGACATTACGTCATTTGAAACCTTTTCACGATTCTCTCTTTAGATATATTTGTCATGATGGCTTTTCTGCGCATGCTCCTGAGGCCTGCTTTCGTAAAATAGCGCTGTGACGTAATAAAGTTGTCAGCTGAGAGCAGCGCTTTGCCTTTCGTCCTTTAATGTGTCGCTAAAGGCCACCATGAGGGTACCAGTTAGCCCGTGAACGCATTCTGTGAACATGTAACATTACTGATAGTAATATTTTCCGATTCTGAAAGTTCTGATTCTGACTAGTTTAACTGTTTTCGATGAAGCGCAGTTCATACGAAATTTTCGGGTTACATGTGTTTATTTATTTACAGACAGTGCAACCCAGAAGCGCTATTGCAGGAGTGGGTGAATACGTTATGTGGCAAATACAAATCACAATACAAAAGAAACATACGTGAGAACATGGCTAAAAGAAGTACTCAGTAGCATCCCCAAATTCTTTGTGTGGTAAACAACGGATGCAACCAGGCAGGTCATTCGACAGTTAAATAGTCCTAGGGAAAAAAACTGTACAAAACTGTTGGTGCCAGAAAAGACAACCGATAAGCTTAAGTGATTGCTGTTTCCCGTGATTAGGGGCTTTGCACCAATCAGATATGTGTTAGGGGAAGCATAATGTGGAGAGTAAAATAGTGAGTGTAGAAGTTTCAGAGAATTAATATGATGATGGTAGGACAGAGGGGTTAAACCGAGCATATACAGATGAGATGACGGTGAAAACATTCTGTCATAGCAGCGGTATATGAAACGAACCGCATTTTAACGCGACAGCGTTAAGGAGCTCGTGTCACAGAAAAGCCGGTGTCGTCGGTGTCGGCGTCGGCGGCGTTGGCCGTGAGCGATAAATCCCAGCAGGTCCTTCATGAATAAAAAACAACTTGCAAGATGGGCTGGGTGGGAATCGAACCAGGGTCTCCGGAGTGTGAGACGGAGGCGCTACCACTGAGCCACGAGTTTTTTTTTCTTTATTACCGGCTTGGCAAGTACATACAAATATTGTCAAATAAAACCGAATGTTAAAACGTCTAGTCGTTACTAAGACTGACGTGTCATGTTAAAATGGCTTCATCGAAGCCAAACTGTCCAACACTGAAAGCCAATTTGGCGGATCACTTAGCAGTTTCAACACTTCGCTTGTATAATTAACATTCTCGGTAAAATAATACATTGCTGGCCTTGCATCAACATCAGCATTGCGTACAGCCATACGAGTTCGCCACACACTTTGCATACACAATAGCATCAACATGTCCACCGGCACACCGTCAGGTTCAGCACATGGCAAAAACCTTATTCCGAACGCAGTGATAGGAAGCTCCTTTTTAGAGCGCAGCTCTTTGGCGTCCGTTCCTGGGTTTCGCGTCGTCGTCGGCGTCGTCGTCGACGGCGTCGGCCTCGTAACCAGCTCGCCTCCGCCGCCGCGCTCCGCCGCCGCGCATGCGCCGCTGCTCCGCCGCCGCGCATGCGCGCTGTCGGCTCTCCGGGCGAGGGAGGATGATGGAAGGGAGGAGGAGAGACTGTGGAGGAGGGCTGGCTACACAAATGGCTCTTTGGCGTCCGTTCCTGGGTTTCGCGTTGTCGTCGGCCTCATAACCAGCTCCGCCCCCCTTTCATCCCCCCAGCGCTAGCAGCGACCGACTGATACCGCTTTCGTGAGTCCGCTACCGCACTCACGAAAGACGTCGTGCACTTCCTGCAACTCGCATTAACCGTCCATCGATCCACACCGATGTTAGTAGTGGGGGACTTTAATGTTGACATAAAGACAAACAGCAATTTCCTAACACTTATGCGGGAGAACATCCCGTTCCTCTCGCTCGTAACGCGTCCCACGGCTGTGACAACTTCGCGAGGCACTTGTATAGATCTCGTCTTTGAGAATCAAGCATTGGTGTACCAAGTCGAACATATATCAGTCTATTTCTCCGACCACAAAGCTTCCTTCATGACTGTCAAGAACTGTTAATGGAGTCTTTGTTAAAGGAATACGTGTGAAAAATAAAAAAAAAAATTCTGTGATAGCGCATACATGTGTTGCTCGATTTCTTTGCCTCAATCTATCGAAAAGGTGAAACAGCTTATTTGCTGCGCTCAAATTTCGCATTAGGAAGTAACGTAATCGTCGGTAATTTTTTTAATGTTCTTTGCAGGATGTCCCAAAGAAAGCGGGCATCGTGGCAGTCAAGAAAAATATGTTCGACAGTTTCTTCCTTGTTACATATAAGACAGTTGTCTGACCATGGGACAAACAAGCCCTTGCTTCTTAGCCATGGCTTAACAGGCAGTGTGCCGGTATGCAGTTTGAAAAAGAATGATTTTGTGTTAGCTCGTACAGGCATATTATTGACTCGCTTGAAAACATCTCGTTCAGGCCCTAAGTAATACATAGAACGATACACTGGTGTAGGTATAAACACTTCAACAAGATCCTTATACAATTGTTTTCGTGACACTGCAAACAAGTAGTCTTTCGAAAAACGAGCGTTTAGAAGACGTATCGCCATGGAAACTTCACGCAGATAGCCCTTTAGTGCCATCGGTTTGATTGCGTGCGACGATACAACAAAATCGGGCAAAGCGTCGCGCAATCTCACTTGGATTACCGTCCGCAGAAACCCATCGCTTTGGTCACGGAAGAAAACAAATCTCGATACAAGTTGCTTGAAAAACAAATGCGTTAAACCAAGTCCCCCATTGCGCAATGTGTGAAACAATTTACTTCTGCTCGTGCGTTCCCACACCGAACCCCAAATAAACTCTGCAAACACTCTGTGTATTTTTGGAATTGAAGATCGGCTCATGCATAGCACCTGCAGGACGTAGAACACTTTAGCTACTAAAAAGATATTACATACTTTGGCCCTAGCAAACATCGAAAAGTTGTGGCCTCCCCATTTGTTAGTTTGCTCTTTCATTCCGTCTCTCTCGCTCGTCCAGTATTCGATTGACTCACGGTAGGCACTGAGCGGAACCCCAAGATAAGTGCCGGGTAATACACTCCATTGCATTTTGCAAAAGACCTCTGGTGCATCTGGCCAATTCCCGTGCCAAAGCCCTAAACATTTTGACCAACTTATGGCACTACCGGAAGCCTTGCAAAAAGCTTGGGCTTCCCTCACAGCTTCTGCAATGCTCTGTTTATCGCGACAGAACACTGCTATGTTCCATGCTTCAAAGCGGTACAAACGCGCCTCTAGTGAATGCGGTGTTGCCTTAGAGGCGTGCGTCGCTTGCTCAGGCGCACATTTCGTTGCCGCGCCGAACGCTGCGTTGCTCGACGCTCACCGCGTCCGATGCGGGGCGCGTAGTCGCTGCGCCGGAGCCCATTGTCTTACATCCCTTGGCGGGTCGACGGGAACGCTGTCGCGTTTTTCTGAACAGATTGCATTTTGTGGATTTCCCAAATTTTGTAAGGGCTACATATGGTAGCCGCATATTCAAGAATAGGTCTTACAAATGTTTTGTACGTAATGAATTTAGTTTCTTTCAGGGCAGCACGTAGGGCTCGACTCAGGTAACCAAGTTTTTTTAGTGTTTTGTTGCAAGTTGTTACAATGTGTTCTGACCAGGATAACCTTGGAGTAAAAAGGAGGCCTAAATACTTAAATTCATATGCACGCTGCAGAAAAGTGGACATATAGGAGTAATTGAAATATGACCTATTAGCATGCTTGTGAAAGGACGTGACGACTGTTTTCTTTAAGTTTATGTTCATTTGGCAGAGGTTGCACCATTCACAAAAACTTATAAAAGATTGATTCAGAGTGTTATGATCGTTAGGTGTAGAAATGACATTGTAGAGAACGCAGTCGTCAGCGTAAAACCGAATTTTTACTGAAACGGGGTATGGAATGCCTTTAATATAAAGCAAAAAAAAAGCTATGGCCCTAAAATAGAATCTTGTGGTACTTTGGAAGATACTGACGCGTCAGGCGACTGAAATAATTAATAGAAACGTACTGTGAACGATCATAAAGAAAACTATGGATACAGTCGACAAGAGGGTTATTAAGGATAAGGCTTAGCTTATGTAATAGTTTAGGTTGTGGTACAGTACCAAATGCTTTGGAGAAATCAATGAAGAGCGCATCTACTTGATGACCTAAATCAAAAGCGAAATCGATGTCATGTGTTAATTCGGTTAATTGAGTGACTGTGCTAAAACCACTAAGAAATCCATGCTTAGCGCTGCGTAAAATGTTATTAGACTCGAGAAAAGCGATAATGTGTTTATAAATTACACGTTCCAGGTGTTGTTTGCAAGCATGAGAAGTTAAAGAAATGGATCTATAATTTACAAAGGAGTATTTCTGCCCAGATCTGAACAATGGAATGACTCTAGCCCGTTTCCATGAACACGGAACTGTAAAAGTAGACACTAATTTCTCAAAAATTATTGTGAGGTATAGACACGTCCAAAGCGCATAAATATGAATTAACACATTGTTGACATTGTCTGGAATGCAGCCTTTTTTGGTGTCAAGATTTAAAATAAGGTTCAGGATTCCTTGCTTAGATATTGCAACATTGTTAATTGCACAGGAAATGTTAATTGTCGTGGAGCAGGGAGGAATTTCGCCATTGTCCTGTGTAAATACTGACTGAAAATATTCATTGAGTGCTTTAGCAATAGCTCCTGGATCACTTATTGCGGAATCACCTATAGAAATGTCTGGGTGGTGTTTTTCATAGGCGAGATCGAACTCCAAAATTTTTGTGGCTCATTTTGAATTAAATTTGGTAGAGTGAACAGATAATAGAAGTTCTTAGGTGCGTCAATTTTTTGACGAAGTTGTTTTTTCATAAAGCGACATGGTCATTTGTTTCGGCATTCATGTGGCTCTTCCGACGTGCTCTGGCTACTCGACGCTACAAGTGCAGTATTTCCCTTGTCATCCAAGGAAGGTCAAGATTTTTCTTTTTTCCTTTGAATAGCACATAGCGCTCTATTCAAGTATGAACAATGTTTTCAAAATGGGATACTATAGTATTGCTATCACTGGTAGTGCATAACCGGGAGAAACTGTCGAATGAAATGCTTAATGAATCAAGTATGGACGTGTCATCAGCATGATTATTATCGATTATCGACGTCAGTAAATACCGGTGTAAGTGCACGTCAAATTTCCTAATAAATTACTATGTTTACTCCTTGTCGAATACGCTACATTGAAAATCAATTGTTGTTGAACAGCATCCAAGGCATCCTTTGCGATTCAGCCATACGTGCTGCCTTTCGTTCTTGGGAACCTACATTTCTGTTTCTTTCTTTTATTGTGTGTGTTTTTTGCCCGCAGGAGCTGCTGCACGTGAAACGGATCTGGAAATTCGACTTCCGGTTCGCGCCCCTTCCGGACCTGACTTCCGAACAGCTTTTCTTCGCCTACTTTGCGCGCGACAACTGCGAATGCAGTGACGAGGCGCACAAGGCGCACAGCTACGTCATCGACGGCCGGATGCCACCCGAGCAGCGCGTCAACTTCGCGCTGCGCCACCTGCCATCCTTCGGCGAGGCGTTCCGCTGTGCGCGCGACGCCCCGATGCGGCCTCTGGATGGCGCCGTGTGCCGCGTCTTCGAATCCGACCGGCCGCTGTGACGGGACAGGCCGCCGCTAGGGGCAGTCGGCCTTGTTCGCATGCATAGCAACACTAGCACTTCAAAGTCGGCCCGGAGGTTGTAAACAATATCCAGACGAAGCAATTATTCATAGAAAGCTAATTTATATTTACTGTGGAGGCCCGTTTGCAATGCCAGCTTAGGTGTATGGCATACTGATATTTCCATGGCCATTCTTCTAGAGTGCAAAACGCCCATGTGACGATATCCACAGACGTTGCAACATCTTGCTCATTCGTATATGCTTAGCTACGGCGATCTTTTGGCACCGTCTGTTTGACGTAGCTCTTGAATATGCCCTAGATCTAATCTCCGGGGGTGTAACTGTCTGGCTGATGCAAGCATGGCGTATTTCGCTGCGTATAATTCGATATATTCGTAGAGAACGTTAAGTGGCTTGCTTGCTTTAACATGCAAACTACTTATGTGGGCTAGGAAATCGAGCATCTTATCGAATAAAACCCCTAAAAGCTTGTGGTATTGCTTGACTGGCAATACGGCTTCATGTAGTTTCAAGATAGGATCCAGTTGTAAGCCTCTTCTTTTTATTTATTTATTTTTATTTTATTTATTTAGCAAATACTGCCGGCCTGTATTACAAGCCTTAGGCAAGAGTGGGGTACAGAAATAATAAAAACAGAGAAAACGTATATTGCAACAAAAGAAGCAAACAACGAGACACGACCAGGGTCCAAAACACAGTAGAATCAAGTACAAAAACAAAGCACTCGACGCGAGACAAATTACATGTGCGCCCTATTGTTCACTCAGGGCTTGTAAAAACAAGTTCACCGTTTCGGAACTGGCCACGTTTCCAGGCAGACCATTCCGTTGAACAATGGTGCGGGGGAACATGAGTATTTCAAAACATCTGTTTTACACAAGAAATGCGCCGAATTTTTCAGGATGATAGGAACGCGTATGGCGGTGGGCAAGGGGCTCAACGAAAATGCCTTCCTCTAGTTTTAACGCGATAGCGTTAAGGAGCTCGTGTCGCAGAAAAGCCGGTGTCGTCGGCGTCGGGTGTCGGCGTCGGCGGCGTTGACCGTGAGCGATAAATCACGGCAGGCGCTTCATAAATAAAAAGCAACTTCCAAGATTGGCCCGGTGGGAATCGAACCCAGGTCTCCGGAGTGTGAGACGGAGACGCTACCACTCAGCCACGAGTTCGATGCTTCCAAGCGGTGCAAACGCGCCTCTAGTGAATGCGGTGTTGCCTTCGAAACGAGCCGTGGAAAGTTATACTGCGGTGTATATCGGTAATTATGAACATGTAACGTACAGAAGTCACAATTACACGAGTTGCGAAGTGCGTTTCCGCTGCATTTCTTCTGCGCTTTCCGCACACGCAGAGCCATCTTGCGGCAAACACAGAAGACCCCCTCCTCTCAATGTACGGCGCTGCCCCGACAGGAGGCGCGCCGCGCGCGCATTGGGACCGCTGCCAGGCGCGTCGCGGGACTCCCTCTCCCCTGACGACGCTTCGCCGTGCTTCCGGTTTAGATTACTATCTATCTCTCTGCCCGTGCCGATCACGACGTTTGGCAGGCGCAGATTGTTTCCCCTCCGAGACACCGAGTTCTTTGGTTCGTTTCGTTCGCTCAGGCGCACGTTTCGTTGCCGCGCCCAACGCTGCGTTGCTCGACGCTCACCGCGTGATAGGTGGGCGCTAAGTCCGATGCGGGGCGCATCGTAAGTGATTGCTGTGCCGTAGCGCATTGTCTTATACCCCTTGGCGGGTCGACGGGAACGCTGTCGCGTCCCACTCTTGAAGGCGAAGCTTAAGCGTCCTCCAATTTTTATTATGATAATATAAGTGAAATAATTTTAGTCATTCGCGGTGACATTGGATGTCCAGCTGTTCGAATCCTGGAGTGTGCAGTAGGGCTGTTGGGCTTATATTTCAGCTGTAACAATTAAATAGATCCCTCACTGCCTTACGGCGGACATTTTCTAGCTTCACTTTGTTACTTTTGGTCCAGGGATCCCATATTGCCGCAGCATATTCTAATAGCGGTCGTACATAGGTTTTATAGGCTAAAAGTTGTATTTCTTGGGTAGTTCACGAAAAAACCACAGCAACAGTTTTTTTTTTCCCTGGAGAAACGGAAGCCGTTTTTATTTGCTCGTTGAGTCTACTGATTTTAATCAGTAGACTGTGCTTGTAATCAGAAAGTGATTTTATTCTGCCGTTCACAAGTTCGCATCTTCGATGCGCGGCATACAACTTGTAGATCATCAACCTATAAAGACTGCATTAGAGAGGATGGTATAATTCTGTTTAGAGAGTTCATTTTCACCACGGACAGTCTTGTGCTTAGAATACAACCCTGCGGCACACCGTATTCCAGGAAGAATTTGCGTGAAAGCATTGCTCAAGACACACTTGAAATGTTTGATTCGACATCGAGTCCGCTAGACACTTCAGCATTTTGCCACGAATCCCTAGGTCTGCCAAGTCCCACAAATAAGAAATACCAGTAACAAGTCCCGACGCAAAAAATTGGAGGACGCTTAAGCTTCGCCTTCAAGAGTGGGACGCGACAGCGTTCCCGTCGACCCGCCAAGGGGTATAAGACAATGCGCTACGCACAGCAATCACTTACGATGCGCCCCGCATCGGACTTAGCGCCCACCTATCACGCGGTGAACGTCGAGCAACGCAGCGTTCGGCGCGACAACGAAACGTGCGCCTGAGCGAACGAAACGAACCAAAGAACTCGGTGTCTCGGAGGGAAAACGATCTACGCGAACGATCACGCCAAACGTCGTGATCGGCACGGGCAGAGAGGTAGTAATCTAAACCGGAAGCACGGCGAAGCGTCGTCAGGGGAGAGGGAGTCCCGCGACGCGCCTGGCAGCGGTCCCAATGCGCGCGCGGCGCGCCTCCTGTCGGGGCAGCGCCGTACATTGAGAGGAGGGGGTCTTCTGTGTTTGCCGCAAGATGGCTCTGCGTGTGCGGAAAGCGCAAAAGAAATGCAGCGGAAACGCACTTCGCAACTCGTGTAATTGTGACTTCTGTACGTTACATGTTCATAATTACCGATATACACCGCAGTATAACTTTCCACGGCTGGTTTCGAAGGCAACACCGCATTCACTAGAGGCGCGTTTGCACCGCTTGGAAGCATCGAACTCGTGGCTGAGTGGTAGCGTCTCTGTCTCACACTCCGGAGACCTGGGTTCGATTCCCACCGGGCCAATCTTGGAAGTTGCTTTTTATTTATGAAGAGCCTGCCGTAATTTATCGCTCACGGTCAACGCCGCCGACGCCGACACCCGACGCCGACGACACCGGCTTTTCTGCGACACGAGCTCCTTAACGCTATCGCGTTAAAACGCGGTATCGCTGGCTTTGTCCAAGCCCAAGGAAACGGTGAGACAGGGTTAATTGTGTAGAAACGCACTGCGTATTTCGTGTTCCAATCGAACAAGGTGATCACTTGTTGCAGAATCCTTTTTATACCCGCATTGATGATTGTCTAACAGGTTTTGTTTATCAAGGGTGTATGTTAGCCTGGTGTTCAGAATACTTTCATAGGATTTTTCGAAACAGCTACTGACAGCAATAGGCCAGTAGCGGCTGGGGTTTTCCGGGTTTAAGAATGGTACTATTATTGCGTTTTTTCGTGCTTTTGGCATTACTCCTGTTTCCCACATTCCGTTACAAAATTTCAGCAGGGCCGCTCCAGGTGTTTTGGTAAGTGGGCAAGCATTGAATAGTGGATGCGGTCAAGGCTCGCTGCTGTATCTTTGCCAGCAGAAAGCGCTATTTTTTAACTCCAGTTGTGTCGGGGTAGATTATATGGTTGATTTAAGGCAGCGGTTATTCGTAATGTCTGTCTTTCAGCGGCGTTTCTGCACAACAGCAACGTACCTGAGTAGTTTGCAGAGGTAGATAAGGCTTAAAAGGGCTGACCAAGCATATTCGCTTGCTTTTCTTGTGTTGTTTGCGTGCCTGGGCTTGAAAATACGGGAATTGTGCGTTTCCCTTAAACTTTCTCACCTGAGGTGTTATGCAGGGTGTCCCGAGTTTCTCGCTCGCCTGAGTTTGCTCGACGGCAATCCGTGAACCAAGATAGCGCAAAATGCGCTAAAGCAGCAGACAATAAAATGTCGAGATAAAACCACGTAGGCCAACACGAGCGCAACCTGCGCACACCGCTTCCTAGTTTCAATCACCGAGGACTAGGTAATGTTGCGAACCATTCCTCTTATTGTTATCGTCTACAAATCATAATATCGCAATACCATGACCGTCCCGCTATCTATATACACACAGTGCGCAAGCCGCTTGCCACGCCTTTCCACGCCTTACCATGCCACCGACCATGAGGTAACGTCCTAGTGATGACAACCCAAGAGTTAATCTGGGTAAGCCAGTGTAACAAGACGCCTGCCGAGGGTTGAATTTTTTGTACTGATACGATAAGCTCATTCACCTGAGGGCGCCGCCACAGCTCCCGGAGACCCCGAACATTGCCAAACTTGGGCCTTCCTGCATAGCATCCCTGTTCACACCTTATTTTTGAAGTGATAATGCTATTAATGGGGGAAACATATTATTACGATATCATCGAGCGATGCTCAAGAGACGAGCCGCCGCGACAACGACGAAGAAGTTGGTCGGTACCCTTGGCACGAGCCAGTGTCAGCCTGGCTGCCTGGCTCCAGTGTAAATAACGTGTAAATAGCAGCTTTCGTCTGTGTCTTTCCACACGTGACATTTCTGGTGGAGGTCAGCGATCCCCGTCCTCACCACGGAACTCCGAAGTGGTCGGCACAACCATGCCTCCCGGTGACGAGCCCGCCTCTGCAACGGCTTGGGCTTGTCCGACTGCTCCAATCGTCGCGGTTGCCCCACACCGTGTCCCAGGTGTGTTCTCTGGCCTGGAGAAACAGGATGTCGACGACTGGATCAAGCTGTATGAACACGCCAGTGCTAAAAGGTGGGACCCAACGATTATGCTCGCCAATGTCACCTTTTATCTCGGCGGCACCACGCGCGTGTGGCACCAAAGGCATGATGACGATATAACCAGTTCGGACAGTTTCAAAGAAAAGCTACGGGAACTGTTCGGCGACCCCATTGGGCGCAAGGCTGCCGCGAGAAAGGCTCTTGCGCCTCGTGTTCAGTCATCTGCAGAGCCATACGTTTACTACATCCTCGACGTCTTGGCTCTATGCCGTAAAGCTGACGATAATATGTCCAAAGCAGATAAAGTGGCACATGTGCTTAAAGGCATCGCCGATGACGCTTTCAATTTGCTTGTTTTCGGCAATGTCTCGACTATCGACACCATTATAAAAGAATGCCGTCGCCTTGAACAGGCTAAGAGCCGTATCTCACACCATATTGCGCGGCTACCCAACACTGCTGCGTCGACATGTGAGGGTTCGACCACGTTAGACCACCACCTGTGACGTCACCTGTATTGTTCGCCGCGAACTCGAGGCCGCCTGTTCGCCAGCCTTCTCCACGACGCCTCCCGATCCGCCAGCAACCACCATTGCGACGCTTCAGGCCGTCGTCAAACAGGAACTTGAAAACATGGGTCTGAAAACCGTGTGTTCCACGTCTCGACCCAGCATTCCCCAGTTATCTAGCGGCCCTCCTCGTCCCCGGCAGTCCTTTTCTACCACATCTCGCCGCAACCCGTCAGAATGGCGCACCCCTGATGACAGGCCGACCTCCTTCCGCTGCTGTCGCATCGGCCACGTCACCCGTCACTGCCGAAACCGATGGCCACCACCTCCACGGACTTACGCCACCACTTATTCCCGCACCTTTCGGCCTTCTGTACCCTATGCCACCCGCCATGAACCCACTACCACTGAGGCCCCTGTTTCGAACCTTCGCTACAACCGCTCGCCCTCATCTCGACGCCACCAGTCTTGTTCACCCCAACCCTGCTCCTTCTCTTCGCCGCGTATCGCCTCCCGGACCCAGCCGGAAAACTAGGCACTGCAGCTGCTGGAGGTGAAGCTGCGTTGTCGACCCTGCCCTCAAATCCTCTGCTCACGTTACCTACTAACCGAAACCTTCTTGACGTTGATGGATATCCTGTCACGGCACTCAACGATACAGGAGCACATCTTTCTATTATGAGTGCTGCCTTCCGACGACGACTGAACAAGCTCCTCACCCCAGCGTCGGCACGCGTCGTCCGCGTTGCGGATGGCGGTACTGTGCCTATCGTCGGCATGTGTACGGCACGTGTCAGCATCGCCGGCCGCCACACTCCTGTCCTCTTCACCGCAATTGCTCATTGCCCCCACGACCTCATTCTCGGCCTCGATTTTCTCTCCGCCCATTCTGCTCTTATTGACTGCACTTCCAGTACCCTTCGCCTTGAATTGCCGATGTTCGCAGAACCTTCTGACACACCCCACTGCCGCTTACGCTCCACCGGCTTTCTTCGCCTGCCGCCAAAGTCCATAGTCTACATTGAACTGCTGTCTTTCCCACCAGTTCCCGATGGCGAATACCTCGTCACTCCTCTGCCCGACATCCCAATACAGTATGACGTCACCGTACCTCACAGTATACTTACTATTACTGCGAACCACACTCGCATGCCGGTCTGTAACTTTGGATTGGCTAAGCAAATTCTACCGCAAGGTATTTGCCTTGCCACCATTGATTGTCTCGGCGACCAATACGTGGCAGCGTTATGGACCGATGGTTCTCGCGAGCTTAGCATGCCCCTCGCGCCAGCCTCGGGTGTTGATGCCGACATAAAGAAAATGGTTGCGACGGACCTGTCCTCTATGCAGGCGGAAGACCTTTGCGAAGTATTATCGTCCTAACGCGATATTTTCGACTTCGACGATCGCCCTTTAGGCCAGACGCTCGCGGTCAAGCATCGGATTCTTACTGGCGATGATGCGCCTATTCACCGACGACCGTATAGAGTTTCTGCGTCGGAACGCCGAGTAATTCAAGATGAAGTGAACAAAATGCTCGATAAAAACATCATTGAGCCTTCATCGAGTCCCTGGGCGCCCCCTGTGGTGTTGGTCAAGAAGAAGGACGGCACGTGGCGCTTCTGTGTAGACTACCGTCATCTTAACAGCATTTAAAGAAGGACGTCTACCCGCTCCCACGTATAGACGACGCCCTTGACTGCCGGCACGATTCCAGCTACTTCTCGTCTATTGATCTTCGTTCGGGATATTGGCAGATTGCTGTTGACGATATGGACAGAAAAAGAAACCGCGTTCATCACACCCGATGGCCTATGCCAATTTAAAGTAATGCCGTTTGGATTATACAACGCCCCTGCCACCTTTGAGCGTATGATGGACTCCTTGCTCCAAGGTTTCAAATGGTCCACATACCTCTGCTACCTCGACGACGTCATCGTCTTCTCGCCCACGTTCCACACTCACCTGGAGCGTCTAACAGCTATACTTCATGTATTTCGAAAGGCGAAGCAGCAACTTAACTCGTCCAAGTGTCGTTTCGGCCGCCGCCAAATTACTGTATTCTGTATCCCAGCTGCTTCATTTCACCGACGAGCAACGCCGTGGCGCCTACATCAGAGCACTCATCGACCGTTTTGAACACTCTCCGGCCGATGCTGCTCTACGCCTCTTCGTCCTCCGCGACGGTACTCTGTACCGTCGTAACCTTCATTCACGACACACTTCACGACTTCACGAGCTTCACGACAAACCAACGGCAGGACACCTCGGCGTATCTCGAGCCTATGGCCGTGTACGTCGCCGTTTTTTCTGGCCGGGCTTTGCCCGTTCCGTACGACGTTACGCCGCCGCTTGTGAACTTTGCCAACGACGCAAGAAGCCTTCCCAGCTCCCCCGCTGGTTACCTGCAGCCGCTCGACATCCCTGCCGAGCGCTTCCATAGTGTCGGCTTGGACCTTCTCGGCCCATTTCCGCTATCCACATCAGGAAACAAGTGGGTTGCAGTCGCGGCGGACTACGCGACCCGCTACGCAGTAACCCGTGCTCTTCCGACTAGCTGCGCAACTGATGTTGCGGACTTCCTCCTACATGATATCATTTTGATGCATGGTGCTCCGCGTCAATTGCTTACAGACCGCGGCCACACCTCTTTGGCCAAAGTCATTGACGACATCATGCGTGCCTGCTCAATACAGCACAAATTTACCACCTCCTACCACCCCTAAACGAACGGCCTCACTGAGCGTTTGACATGCTATCCAAATGTGTTTCAGACGACCACCGTGACTGGGACCTGGCTCTACCTTACATTACCTTTGCATACAAATCTTCGCGTCTTGAAACTGCCGGCTTTTCCCCGTTTTACCTCTTGTGTGGCCGCGAACCGACGCTACCACTGGACACTGTGCTTCCGTCCACCACAACTTCAACCAGAAATTATGCCCGTGATGCAATCGCCCATGCTGACCATGCTCGCGCTCGTTCACAAGTGTCTCAAGACAGGCAGAAACAACGCTACGACCTCCGTCACCGTTACGTCCATTTTAACGCGGCAGCGTTAAGGAGCTCATGTCGCAGAAAAACCGGTGTCGTCGGCGTCGGTGTCAGCGGCGTTGGCCGTGAGCGATTAATCCCAGAAGGCACTTTTTAAATAAAAAAACATCTTGCAAGATGGGCTAGTGGGAATCGAACCAGGGTCTCCGGAGTGTTAGACGGAGACGCTACCACTCAGCCACGAGTTCGTTCCTTCGAAACGGGACAAAATCCCCTCTAATGAATGTGGTGCTGCCTTAGAAACGTGCAGTAGAAGGTTATACTGCGGTGTATATCGGTAATTATGACCATGTAACTTACAGAAGTCGCAGTTTCACAAGTAGCGAAGTACGTTTCCCGTAAATTTCTTCTGCGCTCTCCGCACACGCACCGCCATCTTGCGGCAAACACAGAAGACCCCCTCCTCGCAATGTACGGCGCTGCCCCGATACGTGGCGCGCCACTCGCCCCATGATCGCGTCCGCTTTCATGGCGCGTCGGAGCCCAGCTATCTGTGCCGATCGCGACGTATAGCTGGCGTAGCGCGTTTGAGTAGGCGGTGCGAATGGGGTGCGATAACGCTATCACGTTCCGCTCTTGAAGGCGAAGCTTAAGCGTCCTCCAATTTTTTGTGCCCGGCGCCCTCGTGTTGCTTTGGTCACCATCGCGTAAAGCCGGCCTTTGTGAAAAACTGCTTTCCTGTTACACAGGCCCATATCGCGTGATACGCAAAGTGACCGATGTCACCTATGAGATCGTTCTGGCCACGGCCACTACGTCCTCCGCTGTGACAACCAGTGACGTTGTCCACGCTGCCCGACTCAAGCCCTACAACTCTCCATGCACCTTGGATATTTAACAGCACGGTGATGGTGCTTTTGCCGCCGGGGGGTAATATTACGATATCATCGAGTGATGCTCAAGAGACGAGCCGCCGCGAGAACGACGAAGTTGGTCGGTGCCCTTGGCATGAGCGAGTGTCAGCCTGGCTAGCTGGCTCCAGTGTAAGTAGCGTGTCAATAGCATCTTTCGTCTGTGTCATTCCACACGTAACAATATTTTTGCCTCGATAGTTTATGGGCTTGTCTCCTGGTGTATCGCGCTTTGGCTTTTGTCCGTTTAAAAATGGGGGTTATCATAAATTCAATATCTACTAAAGATGCCCCAGGCCTTATTCTGCAGGTTTTTTTATTTGCGTCCGCCGCACCATTAATAAATCTGCTATGAATTGGTGGAGGCGTCGGTTGCGACGTAGCACTCTGTTGTCCTCGGTAACTACTCGATAAGACCTCGGTGCAACTGCTTCAGTAACTTGAGCTCGGCGACTCCACGTCTTTTCCTGTACTCTCACGACATCGCCGGTATTGAGAGATGGTAACGTTCTCCCCCGAGTGTCTGCCTGGGCTCGCTTGAATACTGGTATGCTTGGCTGTTGCCTGAAGTCTGGGAGTAGAGTGCGAAGCCTCCTGCCCTGCAAGAGTTCACCAGGGGAGCGGCCATCTTCGAGCGGAGTGGATCTGTAGTTGAGCAACCCGAGCCAGAAGTCTTGTTTTGTTTCTTCCGTTTTCTTTAGGATTCTTTTCACAATCTGAACCCCCTTCTCAGCGAGTCCATTCGATCGCGGGAACTCGGGGCTCGACGTGACGTGGCTGAAGTCGTGCCTGGATGCAAAGAGAGCAAATTCATAAGACCAAAACTGCGGCCCATTATCCGTGTGGACTTCCATTGGAATGCCGTATCTTGAAAAGATGGCGCTCAACTTCTCAATTACGGCACTGGATGTTGTGCGAGTCAGCTTCTCCACTTCCGGGAAGTTCGAATGGGCATCAAAAACCGACAGGTACGAGCTGCCTCCGTACTAAAAAATGTCAACGCCCACGCGGTACCATGCATGGGCCGGTGTAGGTCTGATCATAAAAGGCTCACTTTGCTGTTTTTACGTATATTTGCGGCAAACTGCACAACTCTGCAACAGGTTTTTGATATCAGAGTTCAGCCCCGGCCAGAACACTAGGCCCCTGGCTCTTGCGTGGCACTTGTTCAAGCCCATGTGTCCCTCATGAATACGTTCGAGAAGTTCCTTTCGCATTGACTTCGGGACTACAACTTTGCTGCCTTTAAATACAATTCCTTTAATCAATGAGAGCTCGGACGCGAATGGCTTCATTATTCCCACAATGTCACCGTGGCCATTAATGTAGCGCATCACTGACTGCAAGTCCTGATCATTCGCCGTTGCTTTGGCCAGACGGGCCAGTGTTCTAGCGCTTACCAAGGTTGACATGACTGCAACCGCGTGGACCTCCACATCTTCCGTGTCGTCGGAGTAGTCCTTAGTCGCTGTCCCTGGAGCCCTTGATAGCATGTCTGCGAGAAAGAATTTCTTTCCTGGTACATACTGCAGTTCAAAATCATAAGCCATTAGCCTCAAGAAAAAACGAAGCCTGGGTGGCATATCACTGATTCCTTTCGCTGCAACACCAAGCAGTGGACGGTGGTCAGTATCGATAACAGTTTTACGTCCGTATACGAAGTGATGAAATTTTTCACAGCCAAACGTTATCCCCAATGCTTCCTTTTCAATCTGCGAGTACCTCTGCTCCGAGTTGGCCATTACACGCGAGGCGTAAGCGACTGGCCGCCAGTTTTCACCGTGGCGCTGTAAAAGTGCAGCCCCCAAACCATTCTTTGATGCATCTGCCACGATTTTAGTTTCTCTGGCTGGGTTGAAAATAGCTAGGAGAGGCGCACTGCTAAGCATGTCGCAGATCATCCTCCACTCACTAGCGTGGTTTTCGGTCCACTCGAAGACAGAGTCCTTTTTGATGAGGCTGCACAACAGTAACACAACAACAACAGCTTTCTGAAACTTTCGAGGGCAGGAAGGAAAGCGTGAAACATAACGGCGGTTTCGTAGCGGCTTCATCGGAGCGAGTGGGAGAGGGGAACATCGCGGCGCCCGCGACTATATACAGCCTGTCGAGTGATACGCCGCCAAACTCTTCGGCCGCACCGAGTCTGAAGACGATCCAGAGAAGCGCATTCGCGACTTTTGACGGCCGCGCTTATGCAACGTCGCTCTCAGCGAACGCTTCGCCGTAAACGCGAGCGCCGGGCGCGCTGGTTGAACGCGCTCTTGCTGCTGAGTTTGTTCGCTGCGCGTTCTGAACGGAAGAGGGACCAAAAGCCTCAACGCCTTACAGCGCCTGACTGTATGTTTACGACGAGCGCACCCCGCATGAAACGTTCCGCTATAGGCGAGTGGTTTAGCGACCATATTGCGAATAAAGTTTTTTAGCCCGCACATTCGTGCAATTATTTCGTGGAGTGTTGATAGAGCTGCAGCCGACAATTCTGCGGCGCAACGCATCGGGTACACGAGCTCGCGCTATTGGATAGTGGAGCATTCTTTGCCACTTGCGCCCAGTCAAGCCGGCGGAAAGACGGCTGTCTTCAGGCAAATGACACCCCCCCCCCTCACCCACTGGCCCCTTGAACCCGGGGCCCACGGCCCCCCGACCCCCACTGTTGCTACGCCACTGGTCAGCGGACAGCAAAAATAGGTATAATGAATCAATACCAACTTGAGCAGCAAGTTCTCTTACGTCTAATTTAAACATTGCGATTCTGATGAATGCCAGAAACTTCGCTCATTTAATTGGACAGAGCATTACTTGTGGACAATTAGTAGCAGGGTCACTAATTCAGGTAACTCATGATACGGAATCGTTCACACCTTAAATCATATGATTAACCAAGAGATCTTCTAGTGGCCCAATCTTATTACACTGCAAGGAACTTGCACAATGACTCCAGAATGAAACACTAACAGATGCTGTACCGTTTAACCGTCGCCGCTATAACCTGCGACACATGTTCAGTCATCCCACGGAGGGACATATATTTAATCTGTAAATTTTGCCGAGGTCCGCAGACATAGGCACGTGCAGCACGCCTCTTTGAACCACCTATCCTTGTGTTCTAGTTGCTTTCACTGGTTAAAGAAGAAGTGCCAGGCCTGCAACACGTTTCTACGCTGTTTTTAATTTCTGCTTCATTTCTTGTATACCGTTTAATTTAACAGCGCTTCATGGGATCGCCGGTGAAGTGTTACTCTCCCATAGCGATTTCTTCCTAAGCTCTTCGCTTGATGGGAAGAGAAATTGCAATTTTAATTTGTTACAAATGAATAACATAGCCCTATATGTGGCTACATACCGTTTTCTCGACGCTCGCTGGCGTGTGACGTTCAGCTAATCGAATTCACCCTTTATATCGCATCAATGGATAACGGACACCAGTTTGACTGCGTATTTCTGGGTCATCAGAAAGCTTTTGACTCTGTTGTACATAAGCTTCTACTGGCAAAACCGCCTGCCATCAATATTCCAGCATCACTGATAAAATGGCTCGAGGCGTATCTGACTGGTAGAAGGCAGTGTGTTGTCCTTGAGGGACTGACTTCATCAGAGACTGAAGTCTTATCGCGCGTTCCAAAGGGTCCGTGTTGGGCCCCCTGTTATTTCTGATATCCATAAATGACATAGGAATGCATCTTTCCAGTCACATACGCCTGTATGCTGCCGATTGTTGCATATATCGCGCCATTACGTCCTCTGCCGATTCAAATATCTTACAAAATGACCTTCTAACAGTGTCCACGTGGTTCGACCAGCTGGAGCATGAAATTAAACTCCGCCAAGTGCAATGTCATTCACTTCACTAACAAGAGGGTACCGCTTGTTGAAAACTACTTTCTAAGCAGTGAATCATTGATCGAGGTAAGTAGGTACAAGTACTTAGGCGTTGTGTTTAAAAATAATCTTTCTTGGAATGACCATATAGAGAGGGCGGCGTCTAAGGCTAGTCGTGTGTTAAATTATTCTAAAACGTAATTTCTCGATGGCCCCGTAAAGTAAAGAAACGCTTTATTTAACAAACGTTCGTCCGATCTTAGAGTACGGCAGCTCTGCCTGGGACCCAGAGACAAACACAGCCATTAATCAACTGGAACGAATACAAAAACGCGCCGCCCGGTTCGTTACCGCCAACTATGATTTCGCTCCGAGCTCATCACAAATACGTGCTAACTTGGGATGGCCGCTTCTCGAGAACCGACGGAAATATTTGCGACTTAAACTTTTATTCAATATTTACACAGGCAAGACTGGTTTGTGCAGGGACACATACAAGAAGAACCCAAATTAGATATCACCCAGAACAGATAATCCACTGAAAGTACAATAGTACAAATGCCGTATCAAACTGTATAAGCATTCCTTCTTTCCAAAAACTGTACGTGATGGGAATAAACTGCCGCCCGAAATTGTCACAGCAACGCCATCTGTGTGTGAAAATTTGTTGTCGAATCATTTATATGTTTAGTTCAAAAAAGTGTTTTACTTCGGACAGAGTAGGAGATTAACCTTTCCTCTCCACGGCCTATTGCCTTAATCGCTGTTTTTGTCATTACATTATTATTATTATTATTACTATTATTATCATTGCGTTGTACTATGTACTAAATTGTACTTACATTGTATTTCATATGAACCTCAGGTGTAATGTTGTATTAAGTACTGCATTTTTCAAGATCAATATTTTGTTGTATTATATATTAGATGTATCCTTTTCTACGATCAATCACCTGTATTTCCATCGTTTCTATATTCCGTCCCCCTACTCTAATGCCCAACATTGGGCGCTTTAGGTATGTAAGTAAATAAATAAATATTCTCGCTAAGCTGCTCCAGTCGCCCGCATTGTGCGGCTTACGTATTGCACGTCAACCAGCCGGTATCTGGCGGAGACGATAGCGGTGTATGTGTAGCGGTGTATCATTCTTCCGGTGGGAACCTGTGAGGTATCTGAATTCGACTAATGTGTGCCTATATAGTCGCAAGCATTGAGCAAAATTAGGGACTTTTAGGGTTCCATCGGTAAGCAGTGGTAAGCAGAATTATGCGTGAGAGAGCTATTGTTATCGCAACACTAATAAATTGCAATGAAGAGAAGATCATTTCTTATTCCTGTTGTGTCATATGCATGCGGAAAGTAGCTTACAGGTGTTTGCATTTCATGGGGCAACATATTTATCCAGGCACGAGGCCGCGTTTTGTTTTCATGGCGGATTACGTGTTGCGATATACAGGGTATTTTTTTCTAGCTGCAGCAATAAAAAAAAAGAAGATGTGCCCCTGGCAGACTGCACAATCCTAAACCTTGATCTAAATTATTCGATAAGGCGGCTGTTACTTCCACTAGAAATCGGAATTAAATAATTTATACAATTAGGCTAATTAAAATTTTCATTACAGCATTGCATGCATTGCATATCGACAGAATAAGTTCTCGGGACTACGTCAGTTTCGAGATAATAATTTTCAAGGTGCCCAACGAAACGCATTGCCCTTCAAGTTAGCCGAGTGCCAGCTGAGGGCGGCTTGCGCTCAAAGCTAGCAGACTTTAAGCATCTTGCGCGAGTACCGATTCCCTTTTATGGCCATTTCCGAGTCTCGCGTCGACGAGCAGTTTAGGATAAAGGGTTATTATTTTCATCATTCAACGCGACAAAATGGAATTAGCCGACTGCTCGTTGGATTTCGCAACGACATAGCTGCCTCTGCGATTGACGTAGCACCACATGACAAGAACGAATACATTTGCGCAACCACAGTGATTGCATCCAAAGTGTTTACCCTGATCGGCGTTTACTTGGAGCCAGGATCACCTTTCGACGTGACAAGATTGGAAAACTTGTTGACAAACACTCAGTCTCCACATATTATTTGTGGCGATTTCTACGCACATAACGAGGTCTGGGGCAGTTCGCATACATGTGCTCGGGGTGCTAAGCTTGCGAAGCTTGCGAAGCTTCTTGCAAAATACAATATACAGCCATTGAACGATGGCAGCATAAGATACCCGAAAAATCCGAAGACTGTTAGCTACATTGACGTCACATTCGTATCAAGTCAAGTGGCCCCTATGTTCGGCTGGTGTACAGATTTCGAGACTCGAGGTAGTGATCACTACCCGATCCTGATCTCTGCCCTTCATTTTCGGACGTCGCCAAGAAAAGTGAAACTGAAGTCGGTAGACTGGGAAGCTTACACAGCAGCCGTAGACAAAGGGATCACAGCCTCCACTACGAATGCAGAATGAATACCAACAATAGCTCATTGCCTCAAACAAAGTACCCGCTCTGCCACTAAGCATTGTAATGTATCAACTAACGACAAGTAATTTGAAAGGGTATGTGCCATTCGAAGGCGTGCCGAAAGGAACGCTCTACGTACTAAGAATATGGAAGACCTCAGAAGTTGTCGACGGGCACAAAGACATATACGACGTCACCTCACCAAACTGGACCGAAAAAGGTGGAGGGACTTTTGTGGGACACTGGACATACGACAACCGCTCAGCAAAATCTGGCGAGTCGTCAGAGGCATTCGCAAAGAGCCGCAACAGCTTTGTCCTTTTATCACACTCTCATTACATGAGCGCGCATCCCTGAAAGAGGTGGCAGAGCAGTACTGCAGGCTCCTTTCCAACGGGGCACAACCTTTCCGGCGAATTGCAAGTCATCAGCCTAGTGCACCTCGAGCTACCCTGCCTGACTTAGAACTACCATTCACGATCGAAGAGCTCACGGCAGCAATCGGCGACGTAAACAAGCGATCGCCACCTGGTCATGACGGTGTAAGTTATGAAGCGCCCGCATATCTACGCCACACATCTCGCCTACGCCTTCTGGAGTACTACAACGCCTCATGGATAACTGGGGAGGTTTCTACGGAATGGAATCTTGCGAAAGTTATTCCTATATTGAAGCCAGGGAAGCAGCCAACAAATTACGCCTCCTTCAGACCCATATCTTTGCTTAGCTGCGTAGGGAGGCTATTCGAAAAAATGATCGACAAACGACTAAATTGGTTCCTGGAAACTACGGAAGTTTACCCGGAGGAAGCGAATGGCTTCCGGCAAAATAGGTCCGCAGTTGATAATGTCATTGCCTTGGTCTCATCAATTCAAGAGGTATTGGTCTCTGGAAGCATACTTACTGCATCATTTTTAGACATTAAGGCAGCATATGATTCGGTCTTTCATAAAGCAATACTTGACGCTTTGAAAACCCTTGGTCTTGGAGGACGGCTTTACGCATGGATTGAAGACTATCTTCAAGGACGCCAACTTTTCATGTGTACCCCGGAAGGCCCCACGGCGCTTTATGCCGTCGAGAAGGGAGTGCCACAAGGAGCTGTGTTAAGCCCGGTAATATTTAATTTAGTCCTCACCTATCTGAGAAGAAACCTGCCCCGCGGCGTCAAAATCACACTGTATGCGGACGACACTTGCATTTGGAGTGCAGCGCGTTCCCACAGTACCACCCAACAACGTCTCCAGAGAGCGCTGGCAAATATATCGGCCTGCCTAAATCCAAGGGGTCTGAAATTGTCCCCCGACAAAAGCGTTGCCATGGCTTTCACGCGGAGGTGTATGGAAAAATACCCACTAGTGTTGGGTGGCCGTGCCCTTCCATACGTCTAGACGCAAAGGTTTCTTGGAGTGACGATCGATAGGAAGTTCACATGGTCGCCCCAAGTAAAAAAACCTGAGTGAGAAGATTTCTTCGGCGTCGCACGTATTCCGATTTTTAGCCGGATCACAGTGACGCAGCAACTGTCGATCAATGGTGCTCCTCCATAAGGACTACGTCGACGGAACACTACGTTATTACATCCCGATTCTGCAGAAAATGTCTCCCACAAGCAAGAGAAAACTTGAGGCAGCACGAAACAACTGCTTTCGCGTATGTATTGGTCTTCCGACGGCGTTCGTGTTGTCCACTTCTCGACTCTTGTGCCCTGTCTGCACGCCTCACTTCTTTTTTGCGTAATGCTTCCGAAGGGGTCGTCCCGCTCAGGAACTGTAGCAGAAGCTGGATACCTGTCTCTCGAAGTGCTATCTTCGCAGGAGACCCTTCGGATTCACCTCCGCCACGTCATTCATACGAAGACTCACTTTTTAAAGGATATTTCTAGAACCCGTGCTACATCTAACCTTGGGCAGGCCGTCGGAAGCATATCTATTTCGATTCCTGCTGAGGGCGTCACAAATTATGCCACGAAACATTTCACCATGGACACTGTCTCCACTGTAAATCGTGCCATATATATCTGGAATCAGTGCGAAAAAGAAAATGCCTCAAGCAGCGACTTATCAGACAGCTTTAGAATATATGCACAAAGAATACGCAGCCGCAACGCACATTTTCACAGATGGCTCTACAAATCCACATCGTTCATCATGCGGACTTTTTGTTCCCTCTACAGGGCAACGATTCTCCTTTCGTCTTGAGCGAGCGACATCATCTACTTCAGTGGAGCTATATGGCATTTAGGAGGCCCTTGTGTATGTATTTCGACAGCAGCCGCCAAAGACATGGGTGATTTTCACAGATTTAAAAGCAGCCCTACAAAGTATGTAGAACAGGCACAAGCGTTGTAATAATCAACCTGCAGCATTTGACATTGGTTATGTTCACCACAGGGCTAAGATTGCTGGGCACTGCATAAACTTCCAGTGGATACCTGGCCATGCCGGCATTTCGGGAAATGAAAGAGCGGATGAAGCTGCCAGAAATGGACTCCAACAACACAAGTTCAAAGGAACATTTTTTACAAAAGCCGACGCTTCAAACATGGCAAAAATATGCTTATCAAGAAAAAGACCGCATCTGGAATCTGCCGCTTTACCAAGATAACTTCCTGCGTTACATTGACCCAGAAATGAGACCGAAAATTCCACGACCACTTCCTCGACACTTAGAGACGTTGCACCATCGTCTTCGACTGAACGTGGCATACACGAACAATTGTCTGTACCGCATAGGGCTTACCACTAACCCACACTGTGATAACTGTCGCAACTTAGAGATAATTGAGCACATATTACTGGAATGCCCCGCGTAACGCGACGAGAGACAATTTGTTTAGCAACAAATGGAGATGATTTGCCACGAACCGTTAACGTTACGGAGCATCTTATGTCCAATGCCCAGCCCTTCAAAACAGCGACGAGTTTTGGATTTATTGTTCAAATACCTCTCAGAAATTGGTCTAATAGGAAAGCTTTAAAAATTGCACCCTTCATATGCAAAAGCCTAAATTTACCCGCCATGTCACCTGTAAATATTAGTGTCAGGTCCACTCGGACATTTCAGATTTAATTTTATCCTCTTTTTCTGCCCACTCTTTTCTGGAATCTTTTAATCCCACTCCTCATCCCTATACAGAGTAGCATGCCAGCGGTTATATACGCGCCGGCAAAATTCTCTGTTTTGCTAATAAAGAGCCCTCTCTCTATATATAAGTTAGTTTTGTGCTTCAATCCATAAAATAGCGTTTCCTTAAAAATCAAGTGAAGTAACAGCGCATTTATACCGCAAGTTTCACAGCGCATTTCTCGAAATCAGTGTCATCCTCACAATTCTTTCAAAGTCGGTAGCGCCTGCTTTAGCCAGTATTACCAGTGAAATTTCAGATGACCACATTCACTACTCGTTCGCACAGTGTGCACAACTTGCGTGCGAGTAATTACCGCCGCCGAGTCTGCGCTGTCCAGAGAAGCTCTCGCAATCCGGTGCGGCCTATGCGCCGTCGGCATAGCACGACGCCGTTGCTATCGCAGTACAAGAAAGCTATTCGCTTAGAAACGCAGAGGCGCATTGCAACAGAATGTCTGCAGTGTGTTGTTGCCAACCCAGCCGTCCCTGTGGCTCCTGCTTTATAGCTGCAGCACATGGTATGCCAAACTACGGCGGGAACTGCTTCCAGCCTGTTAGACCGGCCAGTAGGCCAACGATCAACGGCGGCGCCAGCTAAGCCAATTAATCCGGCGGATAATCCTCGCTCACCAAGTCAAAGTGGGCGACCAGCGAGTTAACCGCTTCTCTCTGGGCCACCGGTTGTAGGCCTTTTGCGCTCGAACGGCGTCTCAATGTCGCGGTCATGTTTACTGCAGCTGTTGCCGAAGGGGCTGAGAAAAGAAAACTACGTGGGTTAGTTAATACGATAGGGCTGTTCCAAAAGCAAAAATTGCCGAAATTAATCGAATATGAATATGCGAAGAAAACGGCCTTTGAATGTTAAATCCAATCCCACATATCTTCGCATTTCTGAAAAATCGGAAGAGAAAAGGTGCTTTTCGTACATAACCAGGAATTCTAGACAAGCGTTTGGTTTCCTTTTTCGCCACCACGTGCCGTATCCACCTTAATGATTTGAAATTCGCGCCGTGACGTATGTCATGACGCACAACAAAAGAAAACATAATAAAAAGAAGCGCACCCTGAGACTGTTGCTTCACCTCGGTACTTGAAAACGAGCGCGCTCAAGTATCGGCCTTATCTGCTACTTGCCCGACTGGCAATGAATCGACGATTTTGTTAGACACCTTGCCAGACAGTTCGTTGGCATTCCGTGTGAGATGTCTGGCCGAGATAACGGCTCCCGCAAAGCTTCCGTTTGGTTTCCTTCGTTGTATTTTCCTATTATTTATACAACACTGCAGCCGTGGGCTTCCATATAGTCAGCTTTGTGTTTCGTAGGTTTCCGATAGAACCGGAATGATTGAACAAGAGGAAGCTTTAGCTAGGGCCTATCTTCGATGCCGGCCGCTCAAATACATGTAAAAGGCATGATTTTGTGAGAAAATAGCTCAACGACCTGAATGAGAATTGTTGCATTTAAGAGAGAACGTGTAGCATTTAAGAGAGAACGTTAAATAAGTGATTGCAGCAAAAATAATTTTGATTTAGGCCATAGAAGTATTGACAAGAAGTCGGAAATGAGTAAATCTGAAAAAAAGAATAGAAGTACGAAGTTTAGAAATCCGCTTGTTAGCATCAAAAACTAATGTCACATCTCTATATTGGAGCAGCTCGATCGGGCAAGTTTGACGTATGAATTTATGACGTATGTGAGGTTGTTACAATGCTTGTCAAGGTTTCGCGAATGCCACATTCAGGAATTAGTGGTGTACTTAAGGGTGGCATATGTTATATCATTTTCGTCCGCAATAAATGAAATATTAGGTGCAGCTTAGAGAATTGCGACATTATTTTTTGTTGGTGAGGTGCGGGGTTGTATACTTCAGGTAGCGTTTCTTTAAATTTCGCATATTTTCAGAATTTTAAAAAAGTGGAAGTTAAATAAAAATTCGTGGTTTCTGCAATCTCATTTTAACGGTTTCTTGTGAGTTCAACATAACTAATTAATTTCGGTGCAGTGATTGTCAGAAGAAACCATTGTTCATTTCCCATGTTGGAGCTAAAGCTTCCGGTTAGGTTCGATTTAGAATATTATTGCTGAAAGAAGAAGCAACACGGGTAGCGTATTTACAGTACGGGGGCCGCAATTCGATGGGGGTGAAAATGCGAAAACACCCTTGTACTTAGATTTTGGTGTACGTTGAAGAATCCCAGGTGGTCGAAATTTTCCTGAGTCCTCCACTATGGCGTGCCTCATAATCAGATGGTGGTTTTGGCAGGTAAAGCTCCATTATTTAATTTTTTGTAAGTTACAGAATAAGCAGTAATTTACAGTAATTGTCAAAGACAATTCTACTGCAGTCTAGTTTCCGAAGCATTGTCTTCTTCAGTCCCAAGCTCCTGCTCATCTTCCTCAGCGTTGTGCAGAACTGTGTAACGTATTTCCACCTGGCATGGAAGCGCCATTCCGCTGATTTTTATGCTGAAACGAACTAGTAGCGTTTTAGGCAGCCGACAAGTACGGCGTCATGGGATGTCTGGATGGAGCGAGTAGTAGGTGCGGCCGGAGAGATCTCATAGGTTACGTCGCTTACCTGACAAAGGACCCGGTAAGGCCGGAATAGCGGGACATTAGTTTTTTCGAGCGGCCGAAGCGGCGGCTGGGAGATCGCAGAAGGACAAGATCCCTCGGAACATAATCGGCGTCCCGGTGACTAATGTCACAAATGCTTTTCTGCGTTTTCTAAGAAGCACAAAGGCGACGGTAAGCAACTAGGCATGTTTCTTGGGCTCGAGCAATTACATGGCGGGTATACTGAAACACGGGCTCTTGAGTAGTAGGCAGTATTGTAAAAAGGCAATACTGGATCTCGGCCGTACAAGGAATAAAATGGCGAGTAGCCTATAGTGTCGTAGCGTGATTAATTGTAGGCGAATGTGACAAAAGTGAGAGCAATATCTGAATCAAGATTGTTTTCAGAAACACACATGGAGAGCTTGTCCGTTATTGATCGAATAGGCCGCCCCCTAAGATCGTTCGTCTGAGGGTGGGATGCTGTACGAAGTTTATGTTTGGTAGAACAGGAGCGGAGCAAGTAGACCACAACTGTAGACAGGAAGGAGCGACCCCTGTCGGTAAGAAGTTGACGAGAAGCGCCGTGGTGAACATGATGTTGTGCAAGAGGAAGTAGGCTACGTCTGTTGGAAGGGCTCTGGTGAACCCGAACCAAGTTGTACAATCAGTTGCGACGGCAGTCCATTTGTTGCATGAGCAAGATGTGGGGAAAGGGGCCAACAGTCCTACACCAACGCGATAAAAGGGTTCGGTAGGATCGCCAAGAGGTAGGAGTAAACCATCAGTGAGAACAGATGGCTTCTTCTGTAGTTGACGCAACTCAGAAGAAGCGACGTAGCGGCGGGCCGATCGGTACAGACCAGGCCGTAAGAATTGTTGCCGGACACGGTCGTACGTACTGATTCCCCGAAGTGACGAAAAGTTGGTAGATCGTACAGCTTGGACAGAAGGATCAACAAGAGAAGGATCACATGATCTAGATGTGAGCTTGTACATGATGCCACGTATACCGGATCTCGCGAGGTCAGCGAAGCACATAGCGAAAATGCAGAAGCAGAAGCATAGCTCACAGGAACATCAGGAGCATCGTCTAGGTGGTAGTACTAGCAGTTGGCATGTTGGTGTAAACTCGCACAAGCAACCATGTACGAGTATTCCTGTAGGCGGAGCGCCCAGTGACCTAAGTGACCGCTAGGGTCTTTGAGGGACGAAAGCCAGCAGAGCGCATGGTGGTCTTTCGTGAATGTAAAGGGCTGACCATACAGGTAAGGGCGAGATTTTACCACTGCCTAGAGAAGTGCAAAGCACTCACGTTCCGTAATGAACTAATTACACCAATCTGGAGAAAGCAGACAGCTGGCGCAGGCAATGACGTGGTCGTGGCGTCGTTGACGTTTGCAAAAACAGGCACCGATTCCATGACCACTGGCATCAGTGCGGACACCTGTTGGAGCAGTGTGGTCGGAGTGCGCAAGAAGGAATGGAGATGTTAGGAGAGAGATAAACTCCGAGTAGGCAGTTGCTTGTTCAGGACCTCAAGAAAATGAAACGTCTGCCTTCACAAGAGCAGAGGGCGGGTGACCTCCGCAAAATTGTGCATGCGGCGGCGGAAGTACGAGCACAGGCCCACGAAGCTCCGGATATATTTAGCACATTTGGCACGGGAAGCATCCGTACGGCACGAACTTTGCCCGGGTCTGGGCGCGCAACAGATGATTCAACAAGATAACCGAGGATAGTAATTTGACTGCGTCCGAAGTGGCATTTAGAAGAATGAATTTGAAGGCCAGCACTGAGAAAAGCAGAAAGAATGTAGTGAGAGGCACTCCAGGTACGTGGCGAATGCAGGAGCAAAAATCAAGGCGTCATCTAAGCAAGAAATACAGATGGACCACTTGAGGTCATGAAAGAGTGTGTCCATCATGCGTTAAAAAATAGCTGGCGCATTACATAAGCTGAAAGGCATGACTTTGAAATGATATAAGCCATCAGGTGTTATAAATGCGGTGTTCTCTCCATCTATGTTGTCAACAGCAATCTGCCAGTATCCGGAACGAAGATGGATGGAAGAAAAGTACTTTGCACCGTGGAGGCAGTTGGAGGCATCATCAATGGCTGGTAGAGGATAAACGCCTTTCTTGGTGATTTTGTTGAGGTGCTGGTAATCCACGCAGAAGCGCCAGCTGGCGTCCTTCCTTTTAACTAGAACGACATTGGACGCCCAAGGACTGAATGACAGTTCCACGATTTCTCGAGATCATGTTCCTGACCTCCGTTTGAATTGTTTGTCGTTTGTGCAAGGACCATGACATGGTCGCTTGTGAATAGGGTGTGCGTCACCGGTATCAATACAGTGGGTCGTGAGAGAGGTCTGTCCTAACGGGCGACCCGAGTAAAAAATGTCGCTGAACGACGAGAGCAGGTGGCATAACTGGTCGGCGTGGTGAGGCGAAAGTTCGGGAGCAACCATGTTTGTTAGGTGAGGAAAGACAGCCAGCAAAGAAGACGCCAACGGGAGATGGCGTAATATCAGCAGTCAAGGTTGGAAATTGCGAAACTTTAGTGAACCGTCCACGAAGCTGGTCACTCATCGCAGAGATGCACGCGCCTGCATCAAGCAGAGCAGTGACAGGGACAACATCTACGTACACATCAAGTAAATCCGTATCCGTCGGCAAGGTCAGTAGAGCAATTGCAGTCCGGATCGTTCTAGCAGCGTCACTCTAAGGAGCTGCACCCTTCAGTTTCCCGTAGAGCGCCGGTACATGGGCGAAGGAGAACTGCAAACAGGGACTGAGACAGAGGTCGTCGTGGTGAAGGTGAACGACTCTGCCGTGTAGATGAGGACGCCTTAGTAGAGTTCGACGGCTCTATGGAATCTTCCTGTACTATACGAGTACCTGGCGATCACAGATTGATATTGGGATGACGTCCAAGTATTGCGGTAGTGAGGGGAAATGTGGCTGCAGTGCCTCGGCAGTTGCAACAAATCGGCCGATCTATGGAATCTATGGCTCTATGGTTATCTATGGTATATATATCCATATATATATACCATATAGATGTTCGCCATTCCGCTGGATTGCGAAAAGGTCGAGAGGGGCACTGCCGTCAGGAATGAGGGACCGTAGGAAAGGCATAGGTGTCCGATCTGTTGACGGAACAGAAAGTTTGAATTCCAAGGTTACTCAACTGGTCGCGACGACGGACTGCACAAGGGAAATCGTCCGTCGAGAACCGTTCGAGCAGGTCTGGAAGCGAACAGGCACCGCTGCTTCCATCTTCTGGCGAATGATACGAACGAAGCTTTCTGACGCTTACGGCTGACGCGCAGAGCGAAGGACCTTGCACAACGACGTAGCAGCCGTATTTGGAAGACGCGTGAACTGGCTTGCGATGCGACGAATTTCTGCTTCTTCGAAGCGTCCGCCTTCGTTAACGACGTACGCGACGGTGGGAAAATTTGCCTTTCAGTGCGTGGTTCACTTTGCCTTCTTCTGACATCCTTTATTAAACCCTGCGGCAAAGGATGAGAACGTCCTGGATGTATGTGACATATGAATCGGTTGATGCCTAGACGCGGAACCCAAGGTGTTTTGCGCATCTCGCTGACAGCCAACAGATTTCCCGAACAAATCGTGGAGCTGTATTGCTCCCACCTCGACAGTTGTTCCTTGTGGTTTCGAAACCAGGCCCGTGCCGTTCCATTCAGGTAGAAAATTGTTAGCTAGTATAACAGTTTGGTACCACCTGTTATGGGCACTGACGCGCTGGTACATTTGGAGCCGCTCATCGACATCAAGATTGTCGGTCCCGGAAAATGTTCCTGAGTTCCGGGACTGGGACAAGATGACTGTCGGCGTTATGGTAGTGGTTGCGCCTATCGGCATGGTGGCTTTATTTGCACTGGCTCCATCGGTCGTCATATTCGACGGTTTTAGTACTGCGTACGCACGCATCCGATTCGTGCGTGCGTACGTAGGGAGCCTTGCATGCTGCTCTCGTGGTTCTCGTTTGTTCCGGAGAGCGCGAGACCAAATAGTTTCCCGAAATGACAGCGTCAAAGGCGACCAGCGGAAGGCTGTACTTTTCAATGGCCTACGATTTGGCTTTGCTGCGTGAAGTGAACGCGCAGAAGCCATTCCCAGTTCCTGCATGGTGGGAATGCATAGCAAAAATAGGAATTCTGTTTTTGAGAAAGTGTTCAGTGTGTGCTGTTTGCGCGAGGGGCTCCAGCTGCTTTTGGCGCAGTCCGTCGCAAATGACCGTGCCAGCCTCAGAAATCAAGTACTCGGTTTTATTTTTTTCAATAGGATTCGTGCATTTCATCCGTATTAAAAGTAGAGTGTCTTAAAGGCCTAAATATATTTCGATGAAGCGGAAACGTGCCCACACGTTACATCACGTTAGCGAGATCAATAGCGTCTAGTTCGACCGATGGTTCGACGTACTGGCGGACGCGCAGCCAATGCGCTCCGATGCGCCCGGCGTCTAACGCTCGCCCTCTTACGTACGTAGGCATATCGCAGTACTAAAAGCCCTAACGTGACACGCGCTCCTACGTTCCACAGAGCACTTTCGTGCAGCGTACGTATCGTCATGACGCATTACTAAAGCTGTCTATTGTTAATGGCCAGCGTACGTCCGCTTCGGAGCTCCGTCGTGCACAGCAGTAAACCCACATCTCCAAGAAATATGTTCCGGAAGGAAGAAGCAAGAAGGGAAATGTACTTACAGAATGTACAGTAATCTACAGTAATTGACAAAGACAAATCTACAGCAGGCTAGTCGCTGAAGCGTGGTCGTCGTTGTTGTTGTTGTTGTCGCTGTTGTTGTTGTTGTTGTAACCTGTGAAGCGTGTGGCTCCAAAGCATCGGCGTCTTCACCCCACGCTCGTGCTCATCTTCCTCAGCGTTGTGCGGAGTAGTGTAACAATATATTTGTTGGTAGGATATGTTTGTAAAACAGCTTGGGAAGAAAGAAGAGCAAAGAAAGGGATAAGGCAGGGATGTTAATCAGAACGACGTCGGGCTGGCTAAACATCACTAAGTGCTTATTTCGAAAATTCTATAACGGTCAGATTGAATAATTCCGTAGATGCTACTGCCGTGTGCACCAGAGATTTTCAAAGCGCTGCGCTACAAATTGCCTTACAGCGGTCATGCTCTCCCCTTATTATTCTTAATACACAGCTGAAAGATTATGAAGCTATAACTTGACAATCTCAAAAATGCAGAGCCGTTCTGCGACCTTACAGAATCCAACAAGATTTCCAGTGATAGTGACTCTGTCGAACAGTTCCAGTAGGAATTTTAATTGCATGGAATATTAACATACAGCTTAAAACTTTGCACGCATGGGATTCATCATTGAACCCCATGTTCTCCACAATGGAAGTCAGTGTCACGTCTCGTTCTCCAAAGACGCCGTAAAATACAAGTTTAACGCTTACATAAAGCAATAAATAACCAAAACGAGTTAAACTTTGCATCCGTATGTAACTTTACCTGAGCCATTTCGAAAAATATTATGTCACTGCCTAGTTTAGCTGACAAAGGACAACGGGGATATTGAGACATTTGTACTCGCTGGTGACTTTTCGTTGTGTTTGTCTGGTTCTTTTGTTGGCATCGTGAATTGAGATACTCCAGATTCTCTGCCATAAGAACGGACGGCGCTTCCCTCCGCCGACGGCTTCCCCGTAGCCCGAGACTCTCCTCAAATTTACGACTTTGGTTGGGCTTGCCGTGGGGGACGTTTCGGCTGTGGAGACAGGGCTGTGGGAAGCTGGGAGAGGGAGCGGAGGCAGAACGACTTGGAGGAGCTGGTGCACAAGCACCTTGTAACGGCCACTCTGACGAGATCTGAAGATGTTAAAGGAAGTGCTCTTATTTGTATAACTGTTACTTGAAGAATAAACAACAGTATATACATCAAACGGCAATGCATTCCTGAACGATCATCAACAACGACAACAACGATTAAGTATAACAACAGGGGATGCCTACTGCATGCGTCGTAATACGCATGAAAACAAGGGAAAAATCAGTATTCACAAATTATCTGCAGAGCTCATAATTAAGCCAGAGAATGCAGAGAATGTGCTATGGTAAGGCAATTGATAACTCCTTTTGCTATTCTTGTGTCATCAGCATCCGCCATTTGCACCACTACCGAATCTGTGTGTGATTTAAAGTTATTAAACAATATTTAACGTATCTGTGAACAGTTTCTTCTTTGAAAAACAAAGGAAGATGGTCATAAGAAGAGGAAAGGCGAAAGGTGGTAATAATTATTCATCGTTCATCTGTTCGCAAATGACTGATTTATCTATAGAAAATAAGAGAATAGCAAAGGTATAACTCGACTCCTACCTGTCCTTGACACCGCAACTAATTGGCGTAACGGATGGCTCATGGAAATAGACTCTAGCCAATATAAATTTATGCGCATGTCACGGATTAGTTGAACCTTATTTTTCATCCATGCATGAACCAAATCGATATTAAGGTGTTATTGCGTGCTGCAAACGTCAACAATGTCGTGGTACAATACATTCGCAGGAAGTGAATGCCAAGGAACAATGGTTCTTAGAAAAAAAAGCACATTCATAGTGATAACACCTGGAAATGTAGGAGCTAACTTTAAGTGGATAGACTTCACGCGAGTGAACAATACTGGTCCTGCTGATGAGCATACTTCCGTATGATTATGGAATGTTGAATAAAACAGTTTAAGCCGTAACCTGCTTCATGATTAAAAAAAGGGGTAACACCAAGACCTTTTTTTCATTGCTGTTACACTTACAAAGCGACCGTATCTCCCCAGGACGTACCTTGTCGCGGCAAATTAGATTTTTCTAATAAATTATTATTCGCACCACAAAACGGACCTCCCACATGGTAACCATACTCCAAAGTTGGTAAAACTCATGTTTTATACGGTGGATCTCAAGCCGAGGAATTCTGGACACATTCTGTGGTACTCCACAGGAACACTCAAGCGTAACTGGATGGGCAAAATTATATATATATTGTCACGTGGTAGTGTCGTTAAAGAACACAGCAGCAATACTGTGAAAGACAAAAGTAGCTTTTATTGGGCGAACCTGTGCCCACAAAACAGGCTACACTCAAAGCACAACGAGAGCGGCGAACACAGTCGGCGATCGGCAAAGATCTAATCAGCGGGTAAAGCGCGTCGGCTTTTACAGATCAGTCGTTGAACGTTCCAGAGTAATTGCTGGGACCCGCATGCCTTCCACAAAGTTCTACGCCATTCGTGTCGCGCATACACGCAATCAGATCACGCAAGGTTCGGTGACAACAGACAGCGGATAGAAGCATCGATAACATTCTAGGAACTTCCGATACATTTAGACGCGCCCTGCCCTGAGCGATAACATTTCGTGGACGGTAAAAGCGCTCACCCGTCAAAGATAAACGAGTTGGCGTGTAAATTCCCCCTTCTCAAAAGGCATCGTCCCGATGCAGCAAGCATAACAGAAGAGTAAAACACAAAAGGACACTTGTTGAAGTAACAACAAAGAAACAAAGTCCGAGGTGACACAGTCGAAAAAAAGAAAAGAATAAAAAATTCAGCTACGCGACGTCCCCAAAATTCATTAGCGCTGGTGAAACGGCTTAAGACGCACAACATGAACTACTTCAGGTCGTGAGCGGCGCCGCTGTTAATGCGAAATGCCGTCTGGCACGAACTCATAGCCCAGTTCGCCAACACGTCGGGTGACCTTGTAGGGTCCGAAATAGCGTCGCAATAGTTTCTCACTGAGTACTCGTCGACGTATTGGGGTCCAAACCCAAACACGGTCGCCAGGCTGGTACTGAACGTAGCATCGTCGGAGATTGTAGTGTCGGCTGTGGATACACTGCTGGTTCTTGATCCGTAGGCGGGCGAGCTGTCGAGCTTCTTCGGCGCGCTGGAGATAGATAGCGACGTCAAGATTCTCTTCGTCGATCACGTGCCGCAGCATGGCGCCGAGAGTCGTCGTCGGGTTTCTGCCGTAAACCAGCTTAAACGACGTGATCTGTGTTGTTTCTTGCACCACCGTGTTGTAAGCGAAGGTTACGTAAGGCAGGGAGTGCGTTACCGGTTCTGGTCACCGGGATCAGGCCACACTCCAGGCCTGTTTGTGCAATTTTATCAACACGCGGATTTTTTTTTTAATCCGGTGGAAAATTGCCGGCACCGGGATTCGAACCACGGACCTCTTGCACGCGAGGCGGGTGTTCTACCTCTACGCCACCGCTGCAACCTCACCAGAGCAGGATTGGCAACCCTGGTGCAGTACTTGGCCCATAACCTCCTATATGAACACAACAATCAAACCCCGGCCCTCAGTCCCCAGCAGCTGCGAAGCAACTGACCACGGCGGCGGTCAGACCTGCAACGCAGCAGAGGGTGCTAAGAATCACTGGCTCCGGACAGGCCGCCATTGGAATATGAACCTGGCAACGTTTAACGCTAGAACGTTATCTAGTGAGGCGAGTCTAGCAGTGCTATTGGAGGAATTAGAGGGCACTAAATGGGATATAATAGGGCTCAGTGAAGTTAGGAGGCCAAAAGAAGCATATACAGTGCTAAAAAGCGGGCACGTCCTATGCTACAGGGGCTTAGCGGAGAGAAGAGAACTAGGAGTCGGATTCCTGATTAATAAGAATATAGCTGGTAACACACAGGAATTCTATAGCATTAACGAGAGGGTGGCAAGTCTTGTTGTGAAACTTAATAAGAGGTACAAAATGAAGCTTGTACAAGTCTACGCACCTACATCCAGTCATGTTGACCAGGAAGTCGAAAGCTTCTATGAAGACGTGGAATCGGCGATGGGTAGAGTTAAAACTAAATACACTATACTAATGGGTGACTTTAATGCCAAGGTAGGGAAGAAGCAGGCTGAAGACAAGGCAGTGGGGGAATATGGCATAGGCGCTAGGAACAGCAGGGGAGAGTTATTAGTAGAATTTGCGGAACAGAATAATATGAGGATAATGAATACCTTCTTCCGCAAGCGGGATAGCCGAAAGTGGACGTGGAGGAGCCCGAACGGCGAGACTAGAAATGAAATAGACTTCATACTCTGCGCTAACCCTGGCATCATACAAGATGTGGACGTGCTCGGCAAAGTGCACTGCAGTGACCACAGGATGGTAAGAACTCGAACTAGCCTAGACCTGAGGAGGGAACGGAAGAAACTAGTACATAAGAAGCCGATTAATGAGTTGGCGGTAAGAGGGAAAATAGAAGAATTCCAGATCAAGCTACAGAACAGGTATTCAGCTTTAACTCAGGAAGAGGACCTTAGTGTTGAAACAATGAACGATAATCCTGTGGGCATCATTAAGGAGTGTGCAATGGAAGTCGGTGGTAACTCCATTAGGCAGGATACCAGCAAACTATCCCAGGAGACGAAAGATCTGATCAAGAAACGCCGACGTATGAAAGCCTCTAACCCTACAGCTAGAATAGAACTGGCAGAACTTTCGAAGTTAATCAACAAGCGTAAGACAGCTGACATAAAGAAGTATAATATGGATAGAATTGAACATGCTCTCAGGAACGGAGGAAGCCTAAAAACAGTGAAGAAGAAACTAGGAATCGGCAAGAATCAGATGTATGCGTTAAGAGACAAAGCCGGCAATATCATTACTAATATGGATGAGATAGTTCAAGTGGCTGAGGAGTTCTATAGAGATTTCTACAGTACCAGTGGCACCCACGACGATAATGGAAGGGAAAATATTCTACAGGAATTCGAAGTCCCAAAGGTAACGCCGGAAGAAGTAAAGAAAGCCTTGGGAGATATGCAAAGGGGGAAGGCAGCTGGGGAGGATCAGGTAACAGCAGATTTGTTGAAGGATGGTGGACAGATTGTTCTAGAGAAACTGGCCACCCTGTATACGCAATGCCTCATGACCTCGAGCGTACCGGAATCTTGGAAAAACGCTAACATAATCCTAATTCACAAGAAAGGAGACGCCAAAGACTTGAAAAATTATAGACCGATCAGCTTACTGTCCGTTGCCTACAAACTATTTACTAAGGTAATCGCAAATAGAATCAGGAACACCTTAGACTTCTGTCAAGCAAAGGACCAGGCAGGATTCCGTAAAGGCTACTCAACAATAGATCATATTCACACTATCAATCAGGTAATAGAGAAATGTGCGGAATATAACCAACCCTTATAAATAGCTTTCATTGATTACGAGAAAGCGTTTGATTCTGTCGAAACCTCAGCAGTCATGGAGGCATTACGAAATCAGGGTGTAGACGAGCCGTATGTAAAAATACTGAAAGATATCTATAACGGCTCCACAGCCACCGTAGTCCTCCATAAAGCAAGCAACAAAATACCAATAAAGAAAGGCGTCAGGCAGGGAGATACGATCACTCCAATGCTATTCACAGCATGTTTACAGGAGGTATTCAGAGACCTGGATTGGGAAGAATTGGGGATAAAGGTTAACGGAGAGTACCTTAGTAACTTGCGATTCGCTGATGATATTGCCTTGCTTAGTAACTCAGGGGACCAATTGCAATGCATGCTCACTGACCTGGAGAGGCAAAGCAGAAGAGTGGGTCTAAAAATTAATCTGCAGAAAACTAAAGTAATGGTTAACAGTCTCGGAAGAGAACAGCAATTTACAATAGGCAGCGAGGCACTGGAAGTCGTAAGGGAATACACCTACTTGGGGCAGGTAGTGACGGCGGATCCGGATCATGAGACGGAAATAATTAGGAGAATAAGAATGGGCTGGGGTGCGTTTGGCAGGCATTCTCAGATCATGAACAGCAGGTTGCCATTATCCCTCAGGAGAAAAGTATATAATAGCTGTGTCTTACCAGTACTCACCTACGGGGCAGAAACCTGGAGGCTTACGAAAAGGGTTCTACTCAAATTGAGGACGACGCAACGAGCTATAGAAGGAAGAATGATAGGTGTAACGTTAAGGGATAAGAAAAGAGCAGATTGGGTCAGGGAACAAACGCGAGTTAATGACATCTTAGTCGAAATCAAGAAAAAGAAATGGGCATGGGCAGGACATGTAATGAGGAGGGAAGATAACGGACGGTCATTAAGGGTTACGGACTGGATCCCAAGGGAAGGGAAGCGTAGCAGGGGGCGGCAGAAAGTTAGGTGGGCGGGTGAGATTAAGACGTTTCCAGGGACGACATGGCCACAATTAGTACATGACCGGGGTTGTTGGAGAAATATGGGAGAGGCCTTTGCCCTGCAGTGGACGTAACCAGGCTGATGATGATGATGATGATGATGATGATGATGATGATGACGCAAGGCAGGGCGGCATCCCACGTCTTGTGCTCGACGTCAACGTACATTGCTAGCATGTCGGCGATGGTCTTGTTCAGGCGCTGCTCCGTGAGACCATTCGTCATAGGCAGTTGTCCGCCTGTGGCTTGTCTGGCTGTATTGCAGAATGGATTGGGTGAGCTCTGCTGTAAAAGCCGTTCCTCTGTCGGTGATGAGGACTTCTGGAGCACCATGTCACAGCTGGATGTTCGCGACGAAAAATTTCGCCACTTCGGCTGCGCTACCTTTCGGTAGAGCTTAAGTTTAAGCGAAGCAGGTGAGACAGTCCGTCGCGACGACGACCCACATATTTCCGGAAGTTGATGTCGGGAACAGTCCCAGCAAGTCCATCCTTATCTGTTCAAAAGGTCGGTAAGAAGGCTTGATCGGTTGTAGTAATCCCGCTGGCCTTGTCGGTGGTGTCTTGCGTCGCTGACCGTCTCGGCATGTCTTAACGTAACGGGCGACATCGCTGTTTAGGTGCGGCCAGTAAAACCTTTCTTGTATCCTCGATAGCGTCCGGGAGAAACCAAGGTGCCCAGCGGTCGGATCGTCATGTATAGGGTCTGCAGTACTTCTGGACGCAGCGCCGACGGAACAACAAGAAGGTAGTTGGCGCAGACTGGTGAGAAGTTCTTCACGAGTACGTTGTTTTGAAGCGTGAACGAAGACATCATCATCAGCCTAGTTACGCCCACTGCAGGGCAAAGGCCTCTCCCATATTTCTGCAACAACCCCGGTCACGTACTAATTGTGGCCATGCTGTCCCTGCAAACTTCTTAATCTCATCCGCCCACCTAACTTTCTGCCGCCCCCTGCTACGCTTCCCTTCCCTTGGGATCCAGTCCGTAACCCTTAATGACCATCGGTTATCTTCCCTCCTCATTACATGTCCTGCCTATGCCGATTTCTTTTTCTTGATTTCAACTAAGATGTCATTACCTCGCGTTTGTTCCCTGACCCAATCTGCTCTTTTCTTATCCCTTAACGTTACACCTATCATTCTTCTTTTCATAGCTCGTTGCGTCGTCCTCAATTTGAGTAGAAACCTTTTCGTAAGCCTCCAGGTTTCTGCCCCGTAGGTGAGTACTGGTAAGACACAGCTATTATAGACTTTTCTCTTGAGGGAGAATGGCAACCTGCTGTTCATGATCTGAGAATGCCTGCCAAACGCACCCCAGACCATTCTTATTCTTCTGATTATTTCCGTCTCATGATGCGGATCCGCCGTCACTACCTGCCCTAAGTAGATGTATTCCCTTACCACTTCTAGTGCCTCGCTACCTATTATAAGTTGCTGTTCTCTTCCGAGACTGTTGAAGGGACCCTGAAACGCTTTTGACGATTTTCTACAAACGTACTGAGTCGTTAGAGTAGGTCCTTCTGATCATTAATTGACACATCTAAGTGCTCTGCGTAAAGCGTGTAATTTATTATAAGGCTTTAAAAATGCACATCGCTGCCGATCGCAGCGCACTGCTCGGCGCAATTTTAAACCGCCCCTACCCATATGACTGAAATAACCCATATGACGTCAGTGGGGCGAGCTATCCGATTGGCTGACCAGGGCGCGTGATCGATAATTTTTCCAACTTTATGGTAAACAAATGATCTTCGTAATAGCTGGAATGTTAGTCAATTTGTTTTTATAAAGAGAAAGTAGCAGAAAGAGAATGCACAAGAACAATTTTTCAGTACACTTAAGCACTTCCGGCACACAGCAAGTGTCGTCTGCTTGTGTTACAACGTACTCCATTTTGACGAGAGCTCCCCGGTCAGCGTTGGAGTCAGTCTTTTGGCGAGCACTATGATTCGACTTTGTTGCCTTGTGGACTGCCAACGTAGCGACTGGCAGTATGTCAAGCTGTGACATCGTGTCCCTCTGCAGGGTAGCGTACGAGCGAACTGGCTGCTGCGCATCGGACTGCTGCTATCCGATCGGCGCCAGGATTTGCACGTTTGTGGCCGTCACTTTACACCGGAAGATTACTAACGCACTAGCGTTTCCCGAGTCCCGTATTAGGGCAAACGTAAGCGCAAGGGGACAGGGTCTGGCCGCTTGACTGTGCCGTAACGGAATGAGCCGAGATGAGCAGAAGGACAAAGGTGAATGGTCTGCATGGTGCAGCCACCTGGTGGCATAGAGCTCAACCATACACAGTAGCAGCAACGAAGCGTATTCTTTTTTGCTGCTCGTGCGCATTTTTCGCAGGAGTGTAATCATCAACACGTTGTTTTTATAAATGTTTAAAATGTTTTACACTTGGCTATATAGAACAATATTAGCGCTTTGTTTGGGTGGGTAAGTGCTGCGCCAACAAGTGTCTGGACCGTGCAGACCGATCAGGCCGCTCACGTACGTCTGCGCCAAAGTTCCTTCATCAGCTTGAGTTTATGCCTCCATTCATTTGCCGATATGACCAGCTTGCCTGTGGCTAACGGAATACCAGACACGTTCGGCGCTACGACAAAATGCTCGCAACGCACGCTGCTTCGACAGCTCTCGCTTGGGGTCGACAGCCAAGCGGCTAGCGGAGAGGTTTCGCGCGGGCAGGGGCGGGCTTCAAAACAACCGGAAGTTGACGATGTGACGTCGCATCGTGACGCAGGACCAGTGAAGGCGGAGCTTAGCCCCGCTCGCTTGGCGAACGAGTTGAGGAGGAAAAGCATGGCTGGGGAGGAGGGTAACTTCTAATCGCTTGTAGCTCTATTAATACGTAACGCCTCACTTAAATTGTGGTGCGAATGTTCTACTTAAGCTGTACCCTGCGCGTCTACAAAATTTGTCCCAAACGTTTCAGGGGCCCTTTAAACATAACTTTAGTTTTCTGCAGATTAATTTTTAGACCCACTCTTCTGCTTTGCCTCTCCAGGTCATTAAGCATGCATTGCAATTGGTCCCCTGAGGTACTAAGCAAGGCAATATCATCAGCGAATCGCAAGTTACTAAGGTATTCTCCGTTAACTTTTATCCCCAATTCTTCCCAATCCAGTTCTCTGAATACCTCCTGTAAACACGCTGTGAATAGCATTGGAGAGATAGTATCTCCCTGCCTGACACCTTTCTTTATTGGGATTTGGTTGCTTTCCTTATGGAGGACAATGGTGGCTGTGGAGCCGCTATAGATATCTTTCAGTATTTTTACATACGGCTCATCTACACCCTGGTTCCATAATGCCTCCATGACTGCTAAGGTTTCGACAGAATCAAAGGCTTTCTCGTAATCAATGAAAGCTATATATAAGGGTTGGTTATATTCCGCACATTTCTCTATCACCTGTTTGATAGTGTGAATATGTTCTATTGTTGAGAAGCCTTTACGGAATCCTGCCTGGTCCTTTGCTTGACAGAAGTCTAAGGTGTTCCTGATTCTATTTGCGATTACCTTAGTAAATAGTTTGTAGGCAACGGACAGTAAGCTGATCGGTCTATAATTTTTCAAGTCTTTGGCGTCCCCTTTCTTATAGATTAGGATAACGTTAGCGTTTTTCCGAAATTCCGGTACGCTCGACGTCATGAGGCATTGCGTATAGAGGGTGGCCAGTTTCTCTAGAACAATCTGTCCACCATCCTTCAACAAATCTGCTGTTACCTGATCCTCCCCAGCTGCCTTCCCCCTTTGCATATCTCCCAAGGCTTTCTTTACTTCTTCCGGCGTTACCTGTGGGATTTCGACATTCCGGACAGGCCGGACTTCGCATTCCGGACAGGCCGCCATTGGAATATGAACCTGGCAACGTTTAACGCTAGAACGTTATCTAGTGAGGCGAGTCTAGCAGTGCTATTGGAGGAATTAGAGGGCAGTAAATGGGATATAATAGGGCTCAGTGAAGATAGGAGGCCAAAAGAAGCATATACAGTGCTAAAAATCGGGCACGTCCTGTGCTACCGGGACTTAACGGAGAGAAGAGAACTAGGCGTCGGATTCCTGATTAATAAGAATATAGCTGGTAACATACAGGAATTCTATAGCGTTAACGAGAGGGTGGCAGGTCTTGTTGTGGAACTTAATACGAGATACAAAATGAAGATTGTACAGGTCTACGCCCCCTACATCCACTCATGATGACCAGGAAGTCGAAAGCTTCAATGAAGACGTGGAATCGGCGATAGAGTCAAAACTAAATACACTATACTAATGGGCGACTTTAATGCCAAGGTAGGCAAGAAGCAGGCTGGAGACAAGGCAGTAGGGGAATATGGCATAGGCACAAGGAATATCAGGGGAGAGTCATTAGTAAAGTTTGCAGAACAGAATTATATGAGGATGATGAATACCTACTTCCGCAACTGGGATAGCCGAAAATGGACGTGGAGGAGCCCGAACGGCGAGACTAGAAATGAAATGGACTTCATACTCTGCGCTAACCCTGGCATCATACAAGATGTGGACGTGCTCGGAAAGGTGCGCTGCAGTGACCACAGGATGGTAAGAACTCGAATTAGTCTAGACCTGAGAAGGGAACGGAAGAAACTGGTACATAAGAAGCCGATCAATGAGTTAGCGGTAAGAGGGAAAATAGAGGAATTCCAGATCAAGCTACAGAACAGGTATTCGGCTTTAACTCAGGAAGAGGACCTTAGTGTTGAAGCAATGAACGACAATCTTGTGGGCATCATTAAGGAGTGTGCAATGGAAGTCGGTGGTAACTCTGTTAGGCAGGATACCAGTAAACTATCGCAGGAGGCGAAAGATCTGATCAAGAAACGCCAATGTATGAAAGCCTCTAACCCTACAGCTAGAATAGAACTGGCAGAACTTTCGAAGTTAATCAACAAGCGTAAGACAGCTGACATAAGGAAGTATAATATGGATAGAATTGAACATGCTCTCAGGAACGGAGGAAGCCTGAAAACAATGAAGAAGAAACTAGGAATTGGCAAGAATCAGATGTATGCGTTAAGAGACAAAGCCGGCAATATCATTACTAATATGGATGAGATAGTTCAAGTGGCTGAGGAGTTCTATAGAGATTTATACAGTACAAGTGGCACCCACGACGATAATGGAAGAAAAAATAGTCTAGAGGAATGCGAACGAAGACAATCCGCGCTTAAATGCCCTATGGACAACGTCGGTGTGCCCTTCGAAATAATCGACGAGGCCTTTTAGCTCCGGGTCTGCTCGTTGCTGTTCAGCGAAGTCTTCCGCGCTTATTATTCCAAGGAAGGCGTCGTTATCCTCGTCATCTTGTGGCGGCGGGTCAATGGGGGCGCGTGATAGGCAATCGGTATCTGAGTGTTTTCGTCCGGACTTGTAGGTTACAGTGATGTTGGATTCTTGTAGTCTGACGCTCCACCGCACCAGCCGTCCTGAAGGGTCCTTTAATTTACCTAGCCAACACAAGGCGTGATAGTCGCTGACCACGTTGAATGGCCTCCCATACGGTAAGGGCGGAATTCTGCTGTAGCGTTGTGCAGGACTGTGCGTCGTCTTCTGCATCAGCAGACGAAAAGCGCCGGACTTCGCACGTATTGGCTCCGTATTTCAGTGTTAGGGGCGACAAAACCCACGGGAGCGCCAGATCGATCTTTACTCGTAACCGCTCGCCATCGCCCCTTTTAGGAGCAATGATCCCCGTCACACACGCTGGTACCGCGGATTGACGACGCCGCGGACAAGCGTAGCGCTACCCACCTCACGCTACTCTGAAATTAAACGCCAATGTACGGTTTTCGATTCATTAACAAATCCAGACAAACTGTAGCTAAATACATTGCGAAAGCGCAGCGGACGAAGACGACTTCTCAATGCGTATTTAATACCGCGCGGAGTCTGAAAAAGTCTGCACTATTTCTGAGTACGATAATTTTGTCTTCTTGGATGATTAGTTCACCTTCCTCTGCGACACATGGTCACGCAGGCACTTCGCTACTGTCATTGCAGCGAACATTAAATATCGCTGCTATATCAGCGCCTACAGTATGAGATGAAATGGCTCCAGGTGTTTGCGACGCGACCTTGCTTGTTTGACTTCCGCGGCCTACACTAATCGAAGCCACACACTCTTAAAACGGTTGCACCTTTTGGGGTGTACATTTGTCCGACAACAATAATGGTCATCTGCCTTGCTTGCGTTTCCTTTCTTGAAAACTCGGCGCTCGCTACTCTCTTGTCGAGAATCGTGTGTCCCGCTCATAACGCGCAAGCCGTTCGTGACTGGGAAGTAGTGGACTCGCCGCGTTAGAGAAAGGAAACACGGACAAGATAGCTGATGGTTGTCGTTGTGGGACAATATAAGCCACAAAGGGTGCAATGTTTTTAAAGAGTGCACACTCCTAAAGCAGTTGCACCCTTTGGGGTGTATATTTGTCCCACAACAATGATCGGCATCTGCCTTGCTTATGTTTCTTTTATTTAACTCTGTGAGCCCGGTACTTCCATGGCAAGAACGGCATGTGCGCTAGCAGTGGCACACAGCATTCTCGACAGGAGAGTAGCGAGCGCCCAGTTTTCAAGAAAGGAAACGCAAGCAAGGCAGATGTCGAATATTGTTGTGGGACAAATATACACCCTGAAGGGTGCAACTGCTTTGAGAGTGTAGTTCGGGAAGTGTAGTTTTCATGCTACACTACAGCTATAAGAAATGGCTTCCTGTGGGTAGGCAGAGCTACATTTTTCTACACCAAGTAAAAAAGTGGTGGCTTCCTAAACAAACTACACTCGTGCAGCCAGTGTAGGTAAAAAAAGTAGCCCTATTGACTTCAAGAAGCACTAAATTTAAACCGTAAGGCAATTTTTTATAGCTGACGTTGCAACGGCAATTGCAAAGCGAGTGTCATTAAGTCAGTTCGCACGCGCATAGTTTTGAAAGGCAGCAGGGAGGGGATGGGCGTGTATATTCCTGAGCACGTCTTGAGCGTCCGCGCGTGTCGGCTTGAGTTTGTGTGCGCCCGCGTGCTTGTGTCGCCCTATTTGAATCAGCGCGCGCACGAGCGCGTTTATGCGCCTGTGAGCAAACAGGCGTTTGTATATGCGTGCACTTCCGTGTGCGTGCGTGCACACATTTTTATGCGTGTGTAAATGTGTATGGGGGCGAACATGTGTGTATCTATGCGTCTGTGTGTGCATGTGTGAAAAAGAGAGAGTGGTGTTTGTGTGTTTGTATGTATATGTTTGGGCGAGCGCGCGAGCATTTCCTTGCTTGGCCCTACTCTCGGAGACAAATGGGGTATAGCGATTATTTGAAGCAATATTTATATCCGCAGAGACAAGGACTAATGACACGGTCTTTAAGCATTATTTCTTTGCGAAACTCAAAGCGAAGCAAAAAGAAAAAAATAGGAGTCATTCGACTCTGTGAAGGTGGATGACCAGCTAAGTTGCAACTCATCACACTGGTTAGACCAAGGGAGATGTATTTATTTTGATCATTTGATAATGGTAGTGACGATTGCTTTGTTATTGTTGTGATCTGTATTATTTGGTTCGGTTACAACCTTATACAAAATCTTGGTCAAAGTTTGGTACTCACTAGACTAGAATGGTTCATGGAAAAGAATGAGCTTTATCCTGAAATGATGACCGGATTTAGACGTGGCCGGTCTGCAATAGATGGGGTCATTGATCTCGTGTCCACGATCGAACAGAAAAAAAAGCGCCACCGACTTGTAGGAGCAGTTTTCTTAGACATAAAAGGAGCTTATGACAATGTACTGCACGAAGCCATTCTTGATGCCCTCAGTAATCTAGGCATCGGCGGCCGTCTCTACATGTGGATTGCAAATTACCTAGATGGTCGTACAGTCTTCAAGTCCACGAATGCTGGCGAAACGACAAGACACGCTGTGGTCTGTGGAGTGCCTCAAGGAGGAGTTCTCAGCCCGACCCTTTTCAATGTTGCCCTTATTGGCCTTGCGGAAATAATTCCTGATACAGTACGCATCAGTACCTACGCAGACGACATATGCATATGGGCATCCGCAGTCACGCGACCACAAATTCGTGCCAGATTGCAGCGAGCTGTTTCTTTAACGTCTCAGTACCTGCAGTGCCAAGGACTGCAACTGGCCCCAGACAAGTGCGCTGCGATAGCGTTCACACGGAAGCTTATGTGTTGGTATCCAATTATGATCAATGGAAATGCCATCCCATATGTCACCCACCACAAATACCTCGGCGTTGTCATTGACCGCGGTGTTTCATGGTCGAAACATGTGGCAATGTTGAAGAAAAAATTAACTGGGCTTGCTCAAGTTTTTCGCTTTCTGGCCGGTATGAAATGGGGTCCATCTGAGCATTCGCTACTCCGGCTGTACCAGGCTCTCTACGTCGGATACATTCGGTATAGCCTGCCAGTTTTATCAAGTATGAGCCCGTCATGTTTGCGTACGCTGGAAAGTGCCCAGGCGCAGATGCTGAAAACATGTCTCGGTGTTCCACGTTGCACCTCAACCTACGGAACAATTGAGGAGGCTCGCGTCACCTCTTTACCTGTCTATCTACGATGCGAACTTCTTCGAGTATTCCTGCGACTGCTTTGCCGTCACGGACGTCATCCCTTATCGAAACTACCCGATATACGGCCGGACTCCACTTTTTCAAGAGCCGTTAAATGCCAAGCATCTGCCATACCAGCATACTTTGCCCCGGCTGACCTTCCACATATGCCCCCATGGGTAATGTCCAAAATACCGGTACGTCTATCTATTCCCGGAATTTCTAAAAAATCGCGAATACCTACCGTCGGCCTCAGACATTTCTCACTTGAATATATGTCGAAAGAATATGACTCCGCGGTGAGCGTGTATACAGACGGCTCGGTCTCGTCGTATGCGTCTGGTGCGGCTTTCGTCGTGCCTGCGCATCAAGTCATTCGACGGTTTCGTCTGCATAACAAGACGACTACAACATCTACGGAATTAGTGGCAATAAGAGAGGCCGTTAAATATATTGTGCGACAGCCTCCTCAAATATGGACAGTTTTCAGTGACGCAAACTCGGCTCTTCAACTACTTAGAGTGGTGTTGAAAGAAAGCGCTTATAGAGTGATGGCTCTTCAAACTGCCGAGCTCTACACTTTAGCGCAAGAAAACGGCCACCACATCACATTTCAGTGGATCCCTAGTCACTGTGGTATACAGGGCAACGAACTGGCCGACGCCGAAGCGAAGAAAGCACTCGAAGAACGAGAGTCCCTGCTTTCAATTCCCTTTTCAAGAGCGGACGCCAACTGTCTCCTCTCCAGTGTCATCCGAAAATTGACAGCAAAGCACTGGGACAATCCAGATAATCGCCACAGACGACTCCAGAGATTGGACCCCACCATGAATTTTAGGCTACCACCGAAAATTTAACGAAGCTGTGCCAGTCTTCTGCACAGACTAAGGCTGGGGGTAGCGTTTACGCGCGGATACGTGCACCTCATGCGACGCACCGAGTCTCCACACTGTGAGGTGTGCAATGTGACTGAGACTATAGGTCATGTGCTTTGTGACTGCCCTAAGTTTGTGGAAGAGCGTGATAGGTTGGTCAAGGACCTTACGCGTCTCGACAGCGCACCGTTGTCGGAGGATATTATTTTAGGCTCTTGGCCAGACGCTCAGTCGAGTTTTAAGGCCATCAAGACATTACTGAACTTTTTAAAAATTACGGGCCTGGACTGCAGACTTTGAGCATGCCCAATTGCTTGCCATATTTTCTACATCTTCCTTTTATCGTCATCGTCACCCATCATGCACCTCTTTCTTCCCTCTTTCTTTCCCCCTTCCCCTTCCCCCAATGCCGAGTAGCTGGCTAGAGGAATATACCTCAGGCCGACCTCTCGGCATTTCGTGTCATTAAACTTCTTTCTCTCTCTCTTGGTCAAAGTTAAATCCATAGACGACCGTTATTTATTAGTTGAGTGACTTAAATTGGTGTGGCACTTCAAACCACACTCTGGCACAAACTTCCTGAATCATTTCTTGTCTGGTTTTGAAATGTCCGCATTGAAGTCTCCAATGATGATCACAGGGGTAATATGATCAAGGCTAACCCATGCAAAGTGCGCGGTCATGAACTTCTCGATAACGCACTTGGGCCCAATGTGTCTGGAGATATATATACACACTAGATATCACAATTCCGTTTTTCATTTCTACGGTGCAGACGTCCTCACAGTTGGTGGCATTGTTCTCTTGCGAGTCAAGGATGTATGGTTGAACATACATTTTCTCCTCTGCGTATATGTCAATGTCTCTAGCTGCTGAGTTCATGTGCTGTTCATAAACGATTCGAGCACACTTCTAACCTCTGCACTTTATGGCGTTAACAACAGTGTGCTACGATGGGAGGCCTGTGCTAAAAGCAAGCGTTCGTGGTAAATACAAGTTCTTGATCATGGCTTGGCGAGGGCTTTAACTTTGGTAACAGTGAGGCCATTTTGGTTTGCCATTGGTTTATTGGCCATTTACCTGCTCTCAAACTTAGTGTTCTAGTTAGCAGCTGCTGCAAGAACGTTTGAAATAATTTGTGAGCAGTTTCATACCTGACTGGACTGGCAGTAAACAGCATCACAGTCTGTTTCCAACAACAATAACTTTAAGGCTGCTGTGTTGCTCTGATGTTTTTCTTATGAAGTAGGCTTGGACTGCTGCACGTTTCTTAGCGGTGTGCAGACAGGCCAAGCTGTTCTTGCCTATATGAGATTTATTGCACAAGCGAAAAAGTTTGGTGTTTGTTTTTTCCGTTTTTCCGGTGCCCTGTGAGCTCTCATCCACGCACCACCGCAGAGATCAGACAGTCTTACGGAGAAGAGAGAGTTTCCAGCGTGGTGCCGTGCAGCAGTACGTCACAAAGATGCTCTAACTTTTGCCGAATTGTTTTGACCTAGTGTTCCACGACTTCAAGGCTCAAACTTGCACGACGTGAAGTCACATCATTTGCTACACAGGACGTCCGAGGCGTCTGCTCAGCAACTTCTTAAGAGCTGTGACAGACTTCGCCGATGTATGGACCCCTAACGCACCTAGTTCAGTGCGAAGCTCACCAGCCGTCATACTACTGTAGTTTGGTGTTCCAGTGCTTGTACCCGGCTTTTCCTCTGCCTGCCTTGCTCTTTTATTTTTGTTCAACTCTATGCCACCCTCGTACCAGTAGTCGAGATCTGATTTGGTATATGCACGAACACACCTTGCAGCAGTATTGTCTTCTTGCCGTTTCACCAGTTTCATAGCATCTGCAGCAGAGTTCCATTTGTAAGTTCTTGTGTGGTGAATATGCTTCAAAATGTCATTTTTCTTTTCTGAGCCTTGACTGGAGAACCAGCTCAAATTTATGAATTTTTCGTGCTTTGCCATCAAGTGATGAGCAAAAATGTGTATGTAGGGTGTGACCCGTGCACATCCGTACCCTCTACGGCCAGAAGAACCAAGGTTAACAAATGTTTTCAAAAATTGTCTTCTTTCGTCTTCAATGTCATTCCTTGAGCAGCCGTGAGAGTAATAGTTGAAAGTCATGCAGATGATGTGCCACAATTTCAAAACTTCCGACTCGGACTCCTTGTGAAGCTTTCCTTGAAGTTTCTCTGGTAGGCGTTCCAGCAATAATTGCGAATCGCATCCAGTTAGGGACGAGGCTGATAGTCCCTTTTTTTCATCGTTCCAAACAACAAACTTCACCCCACAACTTCGCACAAGGCGCACCAAGCATTGAACATGGTGGTCTTTGGATGCTTCAACGTCGTTCACTTGGGCGGCTAGGTCAAACTCTTCAAATTCTAAAACCAACGACTGCAGGAGGCGATCGACTATCCTTATTTTCATATGCAATATATCTGGTACGACCAGGGCTGGCTCCGTTTGGAAAAGTGGTTCATGTTGGACTCCATGTGACAAGGAGTCACAATCCTTCTTTAAGTTGTCCAATGTTCTGGCGCACAGATCATTGAAGTGCGACAGAGGCAAAGACGGGTTGGATCGTTCACTCTCGGTGGCAAAACAGAATGGGCAAGGGTATTTAGAGGATGCAGATTGAAGTCCAAGAACAATAAGGAGAAATTTTAGGTCGGCTCCTAGGCATACTGTCAGATCAACGTTAATGTCGTCCACCTTTATATACCCTTGCTTCGCCGTTTGGTTAACTTCTTTCAGAACATCAGCAAATGCAGTCCTTAAAGCGTAGTAGTTTTCAGGCGCCTGTGATAGCACTAGCAGCCTGTGCATCTTCTGAGACTGCATTCTCTGTCCCCGTCTTATTAAAACAAATGAAAGTGTTGTCCATGAGGTGCGGCGGCTTATTTTGAGGCGGCTTATTTGAGGCTTATTTGAGGCTATTTTGAGTCCATGAGGCGGCCAAGCCCGCTACTGATGCGTTCTCTCTTTCTGCCAGCTGTGTGATCGCTTTCGCCAATTCTTCGCAAAACGAAACCTGAGCTCCAGTGGAGTCTCCCGGTGTTCGGAATATGTCTGACTTTAAGTCAAGCTTTTCCCTAAACGAGCGAAGAAGCAGAGGCGAAGGCAAATTAGGCAAGCAGTTACACAGCTCCTGCCACACTGTGTCACTAATAAAGTGATCATCAAGGAGACAGACTAGCTCTCTGACAAGTTTTTTGTCTTCTGGGGACAGAGAATCAAAATTATGTGAGCCTTTTCCCTGAAAAAAATGCCTTACTCCAAAGTGCACGGCCATTGTATCCGATTCCATGGTTATTCTGTGGAGTGAACCTTTACTGTCTACGACAGTCGCTTCTTTAAGCTCCAGACCGTAGCTCTGTAAGACCTCTTCGAGGACCTCATATATGGTAGGGCCAAGGGCTGTGAGTTTTCTTTTGTCATTTTTTCTGCTTCCTGACCCAATTATTTTGCCAGTGTTCAGGTAGCTGCTGCGTCGGTCAAGGGCAGTTTCTAGGCTTTCCATCATTGAACGTAAGACAGTGCACTCATCTTCACGAGCCTTTATTGCGGTCTCCAAGTGTTCTATTTTTGATTTCAGGAGTTTGATGTCTTCGTCTCTTTACTTCGCTTCTTGGAGAGAATCGACTTTTTCTTTTTTGATAACTTCAGGCTGAAATGTTGCCATTTTGGCAGCAGGCAGACGGAACTTTAGACTGCTGACTTTCGCTAAGTATTCCCGTTTCTTCTGACCATTTAGCTGTTTACATCTTTTCGAAACAACTTTGGAAAAGGCTTTTAACCTGTCTTCTATACCGGAGCAAAGCTCTATGTGTTCGTTGCCCTTGCTTGTGCGAACTAAAAGGGCGTCGCGGTAAGTCTTGTTTAATAAAGAGGTCTCGTGCAGTATGTCGACTGCAGCAGCCCTTACAATGTTCACCACAACCATGCTATCTGGCACTGAAAGCCACACCTCTTCGTTTGCAGAAGTGCACATGTTTATCACCACAAGTGCTTCAAGTACAAAGAAATAGATGAACGGAATTATGTGCAGTCTGATTAAATTTAACGTACACTCTGTGAAAGGAAAAATAGGTGCAGAGACTCTACAGGACACCCGCTTGTGAAGACTGACGACTTTTGAAGCCGTAGCCAGCCTATCACTCGAAGGGGAAAACAGATGGAAACAACGTCGCCCAACTTGTTTTTCGCTTGAAACCAATCATCCGACAGGGGCAGACGGTCAAAGTCTTTTTTTTTTTTTCACACTGTAGCCAACCTCGTTTCAATTTTTTTCCTCGGTGTGCGAAAGCCCACCTGAAGATGTCCAGCTCAAAGTTGTGTACTACAAGTCTTCCGCCACTATTCTTCGCGTTGCTCAGCTTCCGCTGTACCGCACAAAGAAAGTTAGCCGATGCTGCCTCCAGTCGCCGGTGTGCTGGTCTCGGAGGCTTGTTCAAAGAAGCCAAGCACTTCTGATTCAAGTTGTGTCTTGGCTCAAAGGTGCTTTCCCATATGGGGCAGTCATTCCACTTCAGGAGGAAACCTTTTTTCTGAAACAGACAATACAGGCTCTTTGTCACGATCTGTGCTTGCGAAGAATATTCAATAGACAATACACGCGGAAGAACGATAGGCATATTTAGCATTGAGAAATGTTTATTCTTCCAAATTCTCCTTGAAAAAAATAGAAAGCATGCCCATGCTCGTCTTAGCGTTTCTTTAGCACCAACCAAGTTAGGTTAGTAAAATAGAGAGCACTTAGTCAATATAAACATTGTTGTTTAGAGTTGCGCCTTATAACACACGTGAAATTATGACAGCATTCCCTGTGCTGCTCAGTTCAAGTAGACACCCTGATATAGATTCCTTACCGTAGGCTTACACGACTAGGCAGTTCGGTAACATCTACAATTTTACCTTTGCCATTTAGTAGCTAACTTTGTCTACGAGAGTTCATGCACTCGTTACACAATTGTGAAGATTCAGCGCCCGCCACTCTAACGCTGAAGCACAATGGCAGAAAATGCAGATATTCCTTCTCCACAGGCGCGCGGCACAAGTTTTTCACTTTCGCTGATACTTCGGATCGTGTTTTGAGGGCTTGCATGTCATAAAGAAAACGAATATGAAAACACGTAGGTGTCCAGTGCTTTTTTTTTTTTACAAAGGTTGCATCGAGCAGAAACAGGAAGCAAACTTTTCTCAAAAGCAAAAAGACAACTGTGGTTCTGAAGTACACGTGTGGCTAAGGCATCATTCAGCGTCCAAAGACCACTGTTGCAGAACCGTTCAAGCAGAACACAATAATGAAGTGATATGCCCCGTTAACTGAGAAAAGCACGTTGCAGTGGCCACTAATGTTTTTTCTGCACAAATATGAGCCTCGCTTTAAGCGAATCCATCCTTGGCGTGAGACTTGCTTTTCTTTTTTCAGCTACAGATGATTGTTATTGCAACAGCACCGAGGGTGTCATTTCTAAATTATTTTGAAGAGCTAAAGCAGCACCTAACACAAGAATAATGCTGTCAGTGCTCGATACCGCCAATCATTACATAACATTATTTGAAAAAAAGAATAATATCTAACAGTTTGTGATTGTCGTCACGCCAATGAGGTGTTTGGCTTGTCCACACTGGTATAGCAGATAGGCGACTGAGTAGTGCGTAACATTATGGACTTCAAATATCATCGCTGAATATTTCGCCCCGCAGTAAACGTTACTTCTCGGTTCCTGAAATTTAAGATCCTAACGACTATCTTAAATTCGAAGTTACAAATCTGGCAACCTAAATGCCTGCAGTAATTAGGACACTACTAACAATGCTTGCATAACCTTTAGAGTGAAAAACAAATATCTTCGAATGTTATGACTATCAAGTGGCTCCAACCAAAAAGTAGGCTTATTTTCCCAACGTTTCGAAAACAACTCCACTCCGCCTTCAAGGGGGGGGGGGGGGTTGATGACGGAGATGTCGAGGCGCGAACATTCAAGCTTTCATGTACTGGCAAGGGAGGGGGGATAGAGGAGGGGGAGTTGAATTCTCCTTGGCTGCTTAAGGGTGGCAGGCCGGGCATGGCCAGGGATGGTTCTGTGCTTATTGTGAATGTAACTTGACGGCAGGTTTTCTGGAACCGTTTAGACTTTCATGTTTGTTGGTTCGTGTCGCTTGTAAGAATTTTGGTTTCTTCGAATTGTCCGAACAGTTGACGGTTCAAATTTCGCACTCTACCGGAAACCAACACATACACGTCGCTACCTACACTATAATTCAAATCACACTGCAAGCCACAAAACGTCAGTAATAAATACTTTAATAAAAAGAAAAAAATTTCTGGGGTTGCACGTGCCAAAACGACTTTCTGATTATGAGGCACGCCGTAGTGGAGGACTCCGGAAATTTCTACCACCTGGGGTTCTTTAACGTGCACCTATATCTAAGTACACAGGTGTTTTCGCATTTCGCCCCCATCGAAATGCGGCCGCCATGGCCGGGATTCAATCCCGCAACCTCGTGCTCAGCAGCCCAACACCATAGCCACTGTGCAACCACGGCGGGTTAAAAAGAACAAAATGCATTCCACTTTGGAGGCGTACAGAAGAAAAACAAACTGCTTTCGCCAAACTCCGAAAGAAAGGTTACCCCTAACATTTCATACGAAAAGCAATCCGGAAGCAAAAAAGAAACGAACCTCGAAAACAGCTCTCAGAACCCCCCCCCCCCTCTAACTGCCCGAAAACGAATATATCTCCCCAGGTATCCTCCAAGGTATCTTTCTCCAGATACCAATGAAGCCATTAGCAGAATTTAAAGAAACCATAATGGTCACGCACAAACCAATTAACACAACAAACCATCTCCTACCAAAACCCAAGGACCATTCACCAAGAGAAGAGAGAGAGAGCTCGAGGTGTCATCTACAACAAATGCTCCGACTGTCAGGCAGCATACATTAGCCAAAGTAGAAACCTGACCGAAAGAATGAAGCAACACAAGAACGATGTCAGAAAGTTCTCCAAAGAATTCCCTTACCTGAACACTCAGAAGATGAGGACCATTAAATTGCCTTAGAAGAAACCGAAATTCTAACTGAGACCAACAAACAAAAACAACTGTTGTTGGAGTCGATGAGCAAAACGAGAACAAGGGAAAGCGAAATCCAAAGTTTCACAAATGGACTTGTCTTCTTCAAAGCGACATATATGTCGTCTTGAATTTTCATCTCCCGCCTTCCCCGTGTTTTCCCTGTCGTTGGAGTCATGGTGTATAAAGAACACCTAATACAACTTAAACCATTCCAAAGGAAACCTGCCGTCAGGTTATATTCCCGATTTAAGCACAACCAAAAAAAAAATTACCGACGATTACGTTACTTCCTAATGCGAAATTTGAGCGCAGCAAATAAGCTGTTTCACCTTTTCGATAGATTGAGGCAAAGAAATCGAGCAACACATGTATGCGCTATCACAGAATTTTTTTTTATTTTTCACACGTATTCCTTTAACAAAGACTCTACTAACAGTTCTTGACAGTCATGAAGGAAGCTTTGTGGTCGGAGAAATAGACTGATATATGTTCGACTTGGTACACCAATGCTTGATTCTCAAAGACGAGATCTATACAAGTGCCTCGCGAGGTTGTCACAGCCGTGGGACGCGTTACGAGCGAGAGGAACGGCATGCTCTCCCGCATAAGTGTTAGGAAATTGCTGTTTGTCTTTATGTCAACATTAAAGTCCCCCACTACTAACATCGGTGTGGATCGATGGACGGTTAATGCGAGTTGCAGGAAGTGCACGACGTCTTTCGTGAGTGCGGTAGCGGACTCACGAAAGCGGTATCAGTCGGTCGCTGCTAGCGCTGGGGGGATGAAAGGGGGGCGGAGCTGGTTACGAGGCCGACGATAACGCCGACGACGACGCGAAACCCAGGAACGGACGCCAAAGAGCCATTTGTGTAGCCAGCCCTCCTCCACAGTCTCTCCTCCTCCCTTCCATCATCCTCCCTCGCCCGGAGAGCCGACAGCGCGCATGCGCGGCGGCGGAGCAGCAGATTCGTCGGCGAGCTGGTTACGAGGCCGACGACAACGCCGACGACGACGACAACGCCGACGACGACGACAACGCCGCCGACGACGACGACGACGACGCGAAACCCAGGAACGGACGCCAAAGAGCTGCGCTCTAAAAAAAGGAACTAATCATCTGGGACCGCACCCAGCCCACCACCATTGCGTAGCCATGAAGAGACCACCCTCCCCCTCCCCACCTCTGCAACGCAACGATGACAGAGCAGATGACATGACACAGAGACAAGACAGGTGACACAGCGATACCCCCTAGCCGAAAACTCGGAAGACACGGATCATTCGAAGGAACCGGAATTCTTGCAACAAAAACGACAGCGCAAATCATTCCAAAGGAAGCCTGCTGTGAGGTTATTTATATTCACGATAAACACAGAACCATCCCGGACCGCGCCCGGCCTACCACCCTCAAGTAGCCAAGAGGAATTGAACATCCCCTCCTTTCCCCCTTTCCCTCTCCCCCGTCAGAACCATAACGGACCGCGCCCGGCCTACTGCGCTCAAATATCCAAGAGAATTCAACACCCCCTCCTCCACGCCCCTTCCCCCGCCGGACCGTACCGGACCATGAAAAGGTAAAACTGGTGCCTCGACATAAAAATGTTTTTCCGAGCATGAAAGAGTATAGTGCCTCGAGCGGCCAGTCGCGCGGCAATTTTGCAAGTATTTGCCGGCTTCTTTCACGCTCGGAAAAACTTTTATGTAGCTCGTATTGAGCAACATAAAGCTGCACCGGGAGTTTTTCATGTAGCTCTACAATTGTCTCATTGACAATTTTCATTTAACTATATTATTTGAGAGGTTGAATAATTAAGACTACTTATTTAATTGGGCGGGATCAAAATAATGTAAGTGTCTCCAAGCGACGGCAAACAACGTGCTAACTTGGTTCTGCCCAGCTACATGGCATTCGCATATTTTTAAGGTTTGCTACAAGTTAAGTGGGACACCCTGTGTACTGTACGCCACTTTGAAATCCACAATTTCTGACTTGCACTTCACTCAAACCCTTGAATAGACAATGTAACTATTTCACGTTAAGCTTTACACTGATTTACCAAACATGAAATGCCATTGAGAGAACTGTTGTATGTACTGTTAGTGCGGAGTCAGGGATTCATAAACTTCGTGCTTATATATACGTAAACTTACGAATTTTCGAAATTTGTGTAAAACACGTCATACTTTAAATTAGGTTTCTGTTTACTACAGTGATTAGAGTTTAACTATTTCTCTCAAATGAAGGATATTTCATTCAAATCGGTCGAGTGTTCGTCTCATATAGCTTTCTGCGTTTTACATGTACTTCAGTACTCGGCATTCGAGTTTGCCTCGAGCGAATGCTTCCTTTTAAGAAATTTAAGAGCAAGCCTCACCGTGTTACTGTCGGGCGCCTTACCGTTGGACGGCCAACAAGTGAGCGTTCTTATCAAGATGCGATCTCGCGTGCTCGGCGGTCGCCAGGCGGTGATACGAAATGAGCCACGTCACTTATATGCGTCTTCTAAGGGTTAACAGACGCGCTCATTGGCAGTTCGATAACGCTTTTCTCTTCGCGCGTGTGTGTGTGTGTGTGTGTGTGTGTGTGTGTGTGTGTGTGTGTGTGTGTGTGTGTGTGTGTGTGTGTGTGTGTGTGTGTGCGCGCGCGCGCGCGCGCAGAGCAGGACTGAATTCATTACGTTGGAAAAATCGTCGTAAAGTTTTGACTGTCTTGAAGCGCTTATGAGCACCTAAGATTAGGCTCAATTCTTGCGCTGAGACCAATAGCTCGTCTGTTCTGACTAAAGGGTTAGTCTAATCTGCGTGATGATCTTTCATATGATGTACTAATGTACACCTTTGCGGTAAAAGTAATCTGGTGGAAATCACCTAATATTGCAGCTTCCATGTTTTTCAACAACTTTCATGAAATGCCCGATATGTTGGGAAGGACGGCCATTTTAGTACACTGAAATACTTATTTGATAAGCATCTACCGACATTTGTTTGATGAGAAATCGTTGCGTGGGCACCTTCACACAGTCACTAGTTCGAACAAGTAGCCGGATGCACAAGCACAGTGTCGTAGCCTGGACATTGCAGCGGTATCCTACGTTAGAATCCAATTGGGGAGTTGCTCGCATGTCGCTCAGGGTGCTATTCTGGCCACAGCGAAATTTCATAAGATGCCGGCATTTTTGTTGTTTTATGAGTAGCTAAACAAAGAGCTTTATTTGTATTTTGCAAGCAATCAGATAAGGCGCTATATGCACAATTGAACATTATAACAAAATGAGATAATCTTATCTCATTTTATCTCATAAATTATCTAGTGAGGAAGGCAATCAGGCCTTCTACATTCAGTGATCTGCCAGTATAAAGTAAAGATTCGTAGACTAGTGGTGTTTATTATTATCCTTTATTACTTAGTAGTCAGCTGCATAATATTGTTTTGAGGTGGCCCATCGCACTAACAAGCGTAATTTTTCCTCGAACAAAACAAAATGTCGTCATAAAAGTGCAAATACCTTCTTTTATTTCTCAAGTCTTTCACTTGTTGGCGACCACAAATTGCGCTATGCATAAAAGACGAGACACAATGAAGTACCAGCCATTTACTGGACCGGCTGCGACTTACGCAGTGGCTTCTATAATTGAAGTGTCGCCACGCCGGGAAAGGCCGAACGACGCAGCGCTGAGCAAGAGCACAGGAGGTCAAGTGCTAAGGTGCCCTTACATGAATTAGTATTTCACCCCTAATCACTGCAAGAAAGACTAGGAGCGGTCGCGGACAAAGGAACTTCTGCTGAAAGAAAGCTGCGGTCTTGCGAAGTTCGACAGATTTCAGGCCGTGCACTAACGGAACGCGTATGAACTGACAACGCTAGCCCTACTAGTGACGCAGTGCATACCATGAACTGTTCAAATAAGTTTTAATGCGAAAACGTTATATGCCCCATTACGCGAAAATCCGGTGTTGTCGGCGGCGGTGTGACCGAAATATGGTACCGAAAATGGTTGACGACGCGTAGAGCAAAAACACGTCAAAATGCTCGGATTGGTGTAAAATGTTTCAGGCAGGTTTCTGCAGAGAAGGTGCCTTCATGGAATTGAAACGAAAATTTCGTACGCCACTGTGGCTCCACGGTTATGATTAAGTAAAGGTGTGCCTAGTGCGTGCGCCATGGAACACGTCACTCACTGCTTCCGCCCCTACCTCTCACGTGTCACTTGCTTTTCGGATTTCATCGGTGCTTTGTCTACTGTGTCTAACGCGATGCCCTCTCGGCGCTAAATCATGAGTGTAAAACGGGATGTGTCTAGTGCGTGCGTCATTGCACACGTCACGCCGCTGCCTTCGGATTTCAATGGTGCTGCGTCTACTGGGATGCTCTCCGAAGCGTCCACCTCAGCGGCAGCTGTGAATCGTGGCCGCCCATGGAAGGACGCCTCAGAAAACAAAGCAAGGGAAGGCAAAAAAAAAAATTCATCGTTATGCAGAAAAATGGACCGACTGTTTCTGGTCTGTGGTTTTCGTATAGGCAAACACGCACACTGATTCAGCAGAAAGACCAACGCATGTCGAAAGCATAAATCGAAAACGTTTCTCCTAAGCGAATATAATGCTTTCGCATTCCAACGAGTAAGCAGTCTTAAATGTTCCTGCGGAATGTTTTTTTTTTTACATCAAAGATGTCAGCATATGATTTCTCTTCAATGAACGCTTTTCACAAAAAAAAATAATGATGTAACACTTTTAGGATTAAGGTGGGGTTCTTACCGTCTTTCCTATTACACGTTCAACTTTGTAGATCGAGGGTCATTGAATTCACCGTAGAAATATTCCTGGATGACAATGTTCCTGCCAAAGAAAAAAGGTTCCTTCACTGTTGAATGTTCGTGTGCGCGACTTTGAGATTGCGATGAAATATTATGAAAAAAAAGCCATACGGCAATGTCTCCATAACTGATCAGATTTAACGTCCCGAAACTGTACTTGAGCTATTAAGGATGTCGTCGTAGAAGAGACGGTTTTCATTTTGACTTTCTGTAGCATTCTAATTTTTTTTTTGTGCGTTTGGTTGTTCAGAGATTATCATATTTCAACACCATTGAAATGCCACCACGAGGGCCTGGACATGTGGCAATTTGCAATTTGATGGCGTACGAGTGGAATTGCCGACTCTTAATATAGTGGCTTAAGTTGCCCTGCAACGTTGGCACGCACCAAAGCCACGTTTTGCGGAAGATATTAGTCTTTCGAGGGAAGTTCTAGATTCTAGAGAGGGTAGATTGGCAATTTGAAGTTCTGAGGGGGAGTCATGCCACCGATACGCATTATAATAAAGCCTTAAAACGAGGCGTTGAATTTTATGAAGTTTAGATTTATTCGTTACGTTAAACAGTTACGTTACCTTTACGTTACGTTACGTTAACGTTAAAATAATAGCAAGCCAGTAGAGTCATTCAACCACTCATCGTCTCAGCCAAGCCACACAAAACATTGTGGGACGTATAAACCCATCTGTGAAAGTAAGGGCACATGTTGAATGCCTTTCTGTATGGTAAAAGTTCTTACCTCAGATCATTGGTGTATGTAGGTCACTGGTGTGCGTGTGAACGCTCTGACGGAGTTCGCAGAGCCAGACGTTAGTATCCCGCACAGCGCATAAAGTGGTGACACACGGCTCGGTGGCGCCGATACGCAGTTCAAACGATAGAAATGAAGGCATGCGGCACTCAAGCCATACCTACAGCTGAGAGTGCCCCTCTATGATTGTTTTTCATTTAAACATGCACATAGAATAAATACGCTGAATCATGCGCACCTCTCCTTCTTCAGTAATGCTCCGGAAGTAGCGAGAAACGCAAGGCGTTGGCCGAGACAGCAGTCACGTGGCGTCGTTTGCTGGCTGACCGGGTGGCTTCAGCGTGTCGTCACAGTTGAGGCTTTTGCGCGTGTTCTCAAACGAAGCTGTAAAGTAGGCGCGTTGGTTTAAAGGCGATGAGTCTGCGCGGTTAACAGGGAAGTGCGATCGCGGGATTAACTACCACTGGCACGCAGCCGACAATCGTGCACCGGCAGCGGTTATCTATGGGCTGGGTGACCTTGTTTCAAGATTGAAAAGGAATTGTGGCTATGGCAACTGCCGCTTCCCGAGCCATCCGAAATTGCACAGGCATGCTGCTGTTATCGCTTCAGTATTTTTTTTTTCAATGTGTGTGCTCTTTGTATGATGCTATTTTCGTGAACTTGAATGAAAGCTTGATGCAGACCACTCCGTTAAATACGACGTTGTGGCTGTTACGTGCCTATAGCAGCCGTGGTTCTGAAGTGCCACTTCCATTTTTAAGGTCTGCGAGCATACGCGCATTTGTGTATAAGTGCATTTCCGTGTGCGTGCGTGCGTGCGTACATTTTTCTTCCTGTGTACATGCGTGGGCGCATGTTAATCTGCATGGAGGCTAACGTGCCTGTTATGTGTGCGTCTGTATGCTTGAGAGAGAGGGGGGGTGAATATCTGTGTGTATAGGTTTGCGTGAGAAGCTAGCATTTCCTTACTTGCACCTACTCTCGGATGCAAATGAAATATAGATAATAAAATATGGGGTTTTTACGTGTCAAAATCAGAATCTGATTATGACGCACACCGTAGTGGGAGACTCCGGAATAATTTCGACCACCTGGGGCTCTCAAACATGCACGTGAATCTAACTACACGGGTGTTTGCGCATTCCACCCCCACCGGAATGCGGCCGCCCTGGCCGGGGTTTGATCACGCGACTCGTGCTTACCAGCCCAACACCACAGACACTAAGCAAGCACGGCGCGGATATAGAGTTTACTTGAATCTTATTTATATCCACAGAGACAAGAACGAATGGCACTGCCTTTATAATATTATCACTTTCTGAAAGCGAAACCGACGCAAAATGGAAAAAAAAATATTAGGAGCCATTCCACTCTGTGAAGATGGATGACCAGCTAAGCTCTAGCACATCACACAGGATTACACAAGGGGTCTTGTATTTATTTTCACCACTTGGTAATGGTAGTGACGATAGCCTTACTGTGATTACTGTGATATATAGGGGTTGGTCCGGTTACAACCTTAGACAGATATCTTGGCCAAAGTAGAATCTATGCACGACCATTGTTGCTTAATTGAGTTACTTCGAGTGGTGTAGCACTCCAAATCTCATGCACAAACTCAGTGAACCATTTATTTTCTGGTTTTCAAATGCCCACATTGAAGTCTTCAATGATGATCACAAAGGTAGTGTCATCGCAGCTAACCAATGCAAAGTGCGTGGCAATGAACTTCTCAGTACCACACTTGGGTGTGCCTGAATATACATATATAGACAGTGGATATCATAATTTCGTCTTTCGTTTGTACGGCAGACACTGCACTCCACAGTCGGGGCCTCTCTCCACTTACGAGTCATGTTGTATGGTTGTACATACATTTCCGCCTATGCATATGCGGCAATGCCTTCTGCGCGTGAGACCATGTGCGGTTCACAAATGATTCCAGCATGCCCATCGACGGGAAACAATGCATCTTTATTATTATTATTATTATTAGTAGTAGTAGTAGTAGCAGCAGTAGTAGTAGTAGTAGTATTGGCGGAGCACTTGAAGCCTGCTTCACTTCCGCCGCGTGACAGCCCGATACTTCGCAACCTCCAGGATCGGCCAAAATTCTTGCTCCCTGACACGACAAATGCATTTCGGGGCATAGGTACACAGCTTCGCTGTGAAAGCGTCTGTACAGTCAGTATTGCCACCCTGTATTTTGTCTCGATGGCACCATCACCATCGCCACGGTCCCGCTAGGAGCTACTAGCGGTTCGCGTTCGTCATCTTCCTTGCCTCTTGACGGCGATGACACGCTAAATCTGCACTATCATTGCGTCGTGCACCCCTACTTCGACCAAGCCAGCTTTCGGCGGCACACTTTCGCTGTTGTATTGACATCAAAGGTTTAAACTGCTTGATTTCGAAAAAAACAAACAAATGTACATCAAAAGTGGACTGGCCGCAAGGAACGTACTCACGGAGTGATGCTATTGATCACATTATCACAAAAGGCTGGGCTCTCTCAGGTCACCCTTAAACACTGTCTTTTTCAGCGTTAGTTATGCTTTCAGAGTTTATCTGTAAAGTATTTGTAAAATAGAAGCATGTTTATTAATTATTCGCTCAGCTAGGTAGTCTCGCGGACTGGCTCCAAGCTACACATGTCCGTTACCCACCTAAGATCAATTATTGACAATTTAATTATCGTACCTTCGTTTCTTACGAAAACAACTGCTCAGCTTACTCCGTATGTAGAGGCTACCAATTTCAACACTGGAATGATAGCAATAATGTCAGCAAGATTTACATTGCTCTATTAAAGTTTGGCGCCGTTAAAAAGTAACTGCCTGGATATTCATGGTGCAGTACGCTTCTGTTAAAGCAGGTGCAAATACTCCGACGGGTTTTCTTGTCGCAATTCAAGTTCATCAACTTAAGCACATGCGCTCAACAGTACACTTCTGCTTTTACTACGGACTCTCCTACGTCATACAAGAAGCACCTCAGCGATACGGTATATCACACAAGGTGTGCGAGAACATTGTGCGTGCTCCCGATTACATAAATGAGCGTTGGTGACATCAGGATCGGTTTCCTGGCGTCATTAAGAATAAGAACAGCTGCCTGGCGGAAATCAATGCAAAATTATTATGGTGCATTGTATCAAATACAGTAGCGCGCACGTGTGTGTTAGAACAAAAAGTACTGAAGTATTGGGATGAGTGCCTTGCGGAATATATTTTAACTGGCTATTGTTAACACGTAAAGAAAAAAATACCACTATTTTTTTTTCTAGGAATATTGCTGATATACGTATGCAGTCAATGGAAACATGAGTTCCGACCTAGTGCCCGTAGTGGAAGCAGCCCCAAACCGCACGGCTACATTGGCAGACGAAATATTGGTTGATTAGGGCGAAAGTCTAAAGTGGCTCGTCGCAATGGCTCATACCGGAAAGAAGAACGACACAATCAGGAATTGCTCATACCCTCGTAAGCAAGCAAATATGCAATGGCTGAATATGAATGAAGAAACAAGAGGAAAAAAGAACGAAGGAAAGAAGGAACAAAAGAACGAAAGAGAAAACAAACAACGACAGAAGGAAAGAAAGAAGGAAAGAAAGGAAGAAACGAAGAAAGAAAGAGAGAAATCTTATTTTGTTGTAGCGCGAGCTGAACAAGGTCAACAGAAAGGCACATCTGACACACACAGCGCTAACTTTCAACAACAGATTTATTTCCCGTTCTCGTTGCTGTATATACACCCCTGAAACGTCATGCAGCCCGTGTGTTGTCCTTGTTCAGCTTGCGCTACAACAAAATAAAATAAGCCGTACCAACAAGCCGCTATAGCGATCCTCATCGACAGAGAGAAAGTAAAAAAAAAAATCATGAGCCAATCCACTCCGTGAAGGTGGTTGACCAGCGAAGGTGTTTGGCACAGGAGACCGAGGTGACATAATTTTGAACAAAAGGAACAAACTCACTTATTGTCCTAATGGGTCGTCATTATTTCCCTCGCAACTGCAGTCACATTCTTTGATAATGTCAGATAGATGCACGTACGCCGCTGGGTTGTCGGTTGGGCCGGATCAGTGTGGCATCGCAAGGGATATATCTGCAACACGGAACGCGTAACCGCTCCCTTTTCGGTACCCACACATACACAATGAAATCACCGATGACAACAGAGGCAGTGTCATCGCAGCTAGTTCACCCAAAGTGAGTAGCCATGAACCTTACGGGACTATGAGTCGCAACATTTTTTATTGCTTACTGGGGTATGAGCCATTGCTCACGGGGGTATGAGCCATTGATGATGGCATTTTTCGACTTGCTGTTTTGTATGTCGTATGCGTGATTAGATAGAATTTAGGCACTGTTCGCTTCACTTTGCTGAGTGTATGTAGCCTCTGCCTTACGGGGCTATGAGGCATTGCATTTTTTGCTTGATCGGGAGTTTTCATATTGCTATACAATTTGGTCCCTGACACTTTTAGCCTAATTATAATATTTTAGAATTTGATTCATTAATTAAGGCTAATTATCTAATTATGCCGAAATAAAAAGAAATATCAGAGTATCTTCAAGCGATGGCAAACATTACCTTGAGTCTGTACAGCTACGTTGCATTTGCATATATTTAATGTTTGGCTCAAGTTACGTGGGACACCCTGTATATACGCATAGGTATATGCGAGAACATTGTGCGCGCTCCCGATTACATATATGAGCGTTGCTGACATCAGGCTCGGTTTCCTGGCGTCATTAAGAATAAGAACAGCTGCCTGGCGGAAATCAATGCAAAATTATTATGGTACATTATATCAAATACAGTAGCGCGCACGTGTGTGTTAGAACAAAAAGTACTGAAGTATTGGGATGAGTGCTTTGCGGAATATATTTTAACTGGCTATTGTTAACAAATAAAGAAAAGAATACCGCTTTTTTTCTAGAATTATTGCTGATATACGTATGCAGTCAATGGAAACATGAGTTCCGACCTAGTGCCCGTGGTGGAGGCAGCCCCAAACCGCACGGCTACATTGGCAAACGAAATATTCGTTGATTAGGGCGAAAATCTAAAGTGGCTCGTTGCAATGGGGGCTCATACCCGAAACAAGAACGTCATAATGAGGAATGGCCCATACCCTCGTAAGCAAGCAAATATGCAATGGCTGAATATGCATATACATTGTTTGACTATGCGTATGACTTGCTGTTGAATTGACACCATGTAATTATTCGTCTTTTCATTAAACATCATAATTCCCGATTTCTCTCTGCTAAACTTAAGGCCTAGGTTTTTCGCTGCGTAGCCACGAACATTCGCTCGTGTATAAATCACATTCATTCTCGATAGTGGCAGAATGTCGTCATCACACATCATTCCGGGAACCTTCTGTTGCGCGATTTGTCAATTACTCATGCCAGATACATCAGACCCTAATTCACTGTTCTGATTCCTGATGACGCCAGAAAACAAAGCCTGATGCCGCGAACGCTCAGAAATCTATTAGGGAGAGCAAATAATGCTACCGCACACCTTTTGTGATGTACCGTGGCGCTGAGGCGTTTCTTGAACAATGTAGGAGAATAGATTGTAAAGACAGAGGTGCATGCTTGGATGCGTGTGTTCTAAGTTCATCAACTTGAATTGCACCAAGAAAACCTGTCCGAGCATTCGCACCTGCTTTATTAGATGCCTACTGCACTATCATTATACAGGTGGTCTTTTTTAACGGCACCAAATTTTCAGAAATAGATCAATGTAAATCTTCCTGACATTATTATCATTAGAGTGTTCAGACGGTAACCTCCGGATACGGAGCAAGTTGAGCAGTTGTGTGCGTAATTCACGAATGTATGTTGATTATCTTTTAAATAATTGATCTTGGGTGGCTAAAGCGAATGAGTAGTTTGGAGCCTGTCTTCGACATTGTATAGTTGAGCGAATATATGCTTATGAAACATGATCCTGCAAGAGTAAGAACAAATATCTTGCAATTAAGCGCTCTCTGAAAGCCTAGCTGACGCGGAAAAAGGTCGAGGGTCACGTCGACCTGACCGCTTCCACCCTTTTGAGATATTGTCATGAATGACACGGCTCCGTGAGCATGTTTCTTGCGGCCAGACGACTGTCGATTTTTATTCACATTGTTTTTTCCGAAGGCAAGCCGTTTAAAGTTGAAATGTCAATATAGCAACAAACGTGCGCTGCCGAAAGCTCGCTTGGTCACCGAAACAATGAACGATTGAATGATAGTGCAGATTTTGCGCGTCATTGCCTTCAAGACATTGCGCTGCCACCGACGGAAGCAAGATAACTAAGTTGAACTGCTTGGCAGCCTCTTACGGGCCGTGGTAGGCAAGGGCGGCATTACTGACATCGCAGGCGCTTTCTTTTTGTCGATTTCGCTTTTAGAAAGAGATAATGCTACAAATGCAGTGTCATTCGTAATTGTCTCGTGGATTTAAACACGGGCTTTAATGGTCTACACATCGCGTTTGTTTCCAAGAGTAGGTGTAAGCAGGAAAATGTTCGCTCACACCCGCAAACACGCAAACACCCTCGCAAGCACACACACGCACCCTCTCTCTCCCTCGCACGAGCACACACTCTCTTCCTCACACGCATTCACACGCCCTCTTCATCGCGGGCATCGTACGCACAGTTATGTCCGCAGGCATGCATGCTGAAACACGAACAAGCACGGTCGCACACGTGCACATTCACACGCCGCCATGCATGCGCCGAAAGTACGCAAGCGCACACACACATTCACTAACACGCAGGTGCAGGCATGCACACACGCCGCGAACGCTCACACACACATACGCGCACTCGCGGTCAAGCATATGTACATACGGAGGCACTAGCACGCGCACACTATCTCTCTCCCTCGCGTATACACACGCTCTCTTTCCCTCGCGCGCACACACATGCTGGAAACAGTGATAGGTGAGCGCGACAGCGATTATACGCCGGCTGTGCGAGATTGATAACACAGAACTTAGTTTAAAGGAAAAAAAAACTTCAAAAGAACTTATATTCTGGTCATGCAGTACAGTTTAACAAAGAAAAACATCGCAGCGTAGTACGCAATGTCCGCTTTGTCTTGTCTCTAAACAGCGTCTCTCTCTTTCTTCTCACACAAACACAAACACACACACACACACACACACACACGCACACACACACACTCTGTATCCCTCGCACGCAAACGCACTCTCCCTCACACGCACGTACTCTCTCTCCATCCGTCATACGCATACACACACACGCGCACACACACACACACACAATACGCACGCACAGATATCCATGCGCACACAAACACGCACACATTTTTTCGCAATCCTGCATGCTGAAACTCGAAAAGCACACGTTGGCACGCGTACACGTACACACACGCCCACGCATGCACCGCAAGGGCGCGCATAAGCGCGCACACACGCAGGCACGCACATACGCCGCGAACGCTCACACACGTCACGAACGCTGACACACGCATACACGCACTCGCGCGCATGCAAAAGCAAATACGGAGGTAAACGCCCGCACACTCATACACAGAGCGAACATGCGCATAGAACCATACCCAGGCACGCTCAAGACATGCACATGCATAACCACTCTGTACCATCTCGGCTGCTCCTAAAATGCCTGCACGTGCCAACAGGCTGCATAACACTCCCTCTACCAATACCTTCTCAATGCCAGCTGTTATAAATCGCTTTATGGTTTAAATTTGGCGCTTTTTTAAGCCAATGTGCCCTCTGGCGGGAGAGTGCAAAACGATTTTCTCCTGTCGTTGGACCTCACCGCCCCTGTCTGACTTTCTTTAACTGCTTTAACGTACCACCAATGTTCCGACTAAGTGCCAAAATGCATATGTTGCTAGAAGGTACTACCCTCTTGTTGTAGTCGTTTGAAACTTTTTGACCCTCGCCCTATATTCTGAAATATAAATTAGAAAAAAGAATTCCCATTGAGTTACACTTGTGCGTTGCTGTGAAGTTCCGAAGGAGACTGTCCAGAATTCCTGGACATGAAAACGAAGAAAAAGAACAGCGGCACATATTTAAGGAATGTTTTTCACTACTGGTCTTTCTGTCAGTTGAGAAGGTTGTAACTGAGAAGCTTAAAGGTTATCGTATCTAGGGGACCATGACAGTTATTGACCGCTAATGCGACCGTGGTGGGATTATCCACATATGTTGTTTTGCTTAGATTGAAAGAAAAATTTTGGAGCTGCCTGAAGCGAATGGCTGAGAATTATTGAGTAGACAGTTACGCTGGCTGAGGAAGTCGTTCCTTGCAACCACGGTGTTGAAAGTCGCAAACGAGCAGCTAACATTGTTGCACCTGTGGTTGGGAGACCGACGACACAAGAGAAAGAGGGAGCCGGCGAACGGACGAGAGGGGCCCCACTGCAGCACGTGCCACCCGGCGCAGCTACCAACAACCTGATCCGTTCCACCGTCTTTTCGGCGAACCGCCCACTCAGTGCGAGGCGCGAGCGCCCCCGACTAAAGCCCCTGCAGGTGCTTTACCCCCGACAAGGACGAAGGCCTCGGCGCGGCCAAAAGAGAACGTGAACTTTGTGTTTCTTCTCCCTTTCCCTTCTGCTTTCTTCAATATCTTTTGTAAATAAACCAGTCTCGAAACGGATCCCAACGAGTGAAGTTCCTTCCTTCGAGGCTCCTGCGTGCACGGCCGACGCCGTCCACCTTAGTTAACACGCAGCAAAAGTTAGCAGAGTCGTCCAAGAGCGACAGCAATTAGAGTCAGCCCAAAGGCGCGAGCATTCATTTACATTTTTTGGTGCCGAAACCCGGGAATACTTCGCCTGCTGACATCGAAAGCGCTATGGAACGACTACAGAAGAAGCAAGCTGCCCTGCGACAAGCAATAGAGAAAATCATCGCAGCGGCCAGCGACCTACTGCAATCGCCAACCGTCAAAGTCGGTGAGCTGGAGGAACGCCTCGACCTTCTCCTTGAACAAGCAGATGAATTGAAATCTGTTAACGAGAGCATCGAAAAGAAAATCGACCTTCAAGAATTAGATGCAGAATTAGAAGCTTGCGCTGCATACACGGAGAAGATCTGCTTCCTCAAAACAAATATCAGGAGAGCTCTCAGGAGTCAGACAGCCAACGAGAGCCGGCCGACAACTCCGTCAGTGATAGGCACCGCGTCAGAGCACGAAGCATACCAGATTGGTTCCGTCCCACCTGCGGCATTCCAGCCACTATCAGGAACCACCGGAGTGATGCGGGTAGGCGTGAGCACAGCACCCGACGAAATTTCTCAACTAGGATCATTCTGGAAGATGGAGCACCTTGGGATCGTCGACGATGTACAGCTGACTGCCAAAGACGACAGCGTTCTGCGGGTCTTTGAAGAAACCATCACCCACAAGAACGGTAGACACGAAGTAGCTCTCCCATGGAAAGAGAACGCGTCAGACTTGACGGACAATCAGAGAACATCATCGCACAGACATCGCTCATTAACGGCGAAGCTGCTGCGACATGAAGAAGCCATTCTAGACTACGATCAGGCAATCAGGAACTACCTGCAAGCTGGACACACCGAGGAAGCGAACGAACTGGGTGAGTCCCCACTGGGGCCCATTTACTACATGCCACACCGAGGTGTGCTCTGGCCTAGTAGCGAAACAACCAAGTTGAGAGACGTATTCGATGCCTCCTCCACAGCGCCGGGAAAGCTGTCACTGAACGACGTCCTCTTCGCAGGACCTAACCTAAATCCAAACCTAACGGACATCCTGATTCGATTCCGAGTTCATAATGTGGCCATAATGTCCGATATAGAAAAGGCTTTCCTTCAAATCGAGCTTGCAGAGAGTGAACGCGACGCTGTCCGCTTTTTGTGGTATCAAAGTACGCCAAGGCAGAGTTGCCGAGCTGCACAAGAGCCCACTGCCCCGCTTCCCCCCTACAGAGTGACCCAGGCTGAGCCATTTGAGACGACGGGTATCGACTTTGCGGGGCCCATATTCTACAATAATAGCGGGTCCAAACACAAAGCTTATGTTGCTTTGTTTACTTGTGCGACAACACGAGCCGTTCACCTGGAGCTTGTTAGAGACCTCTCGGCGAAGTCATTTCTGATGGCGTTCAAGAGATATGTGTCAAGGAGGGGAATCTGCAAGACGGTTCTGTCCGACAACGCATTGACATTTAAACGGGCATCTAAAGATCTGAACCAGATGTTCCACGCCATAAAGGGAAGCGAGGTCCAGTCCTTTTTTAGTGCACAAAATATCAGTTGGAAATTTATTGTTAAGAGAGCGGCGTGGTGGGGTGGCTTTTGGGAGAGAATGGTGAGAACCGTGAAGGCCACCCTTCGCAGAGTGCTCGGAAGGAGCTGCCTTGACCATGACAGCCTCTCCACGGTTCTAACTCAAGTCGAGGCGACTGTAAATTCTCGTCCGTTGACTTTCGTCTCTTCGGACGCGGGGGAGCTTATGCCCTTGACTCCAGCACATTTCCTAGTCGGTCGCAGGCTAACGAGCTTGCCTCCCTTCCGAGAGACCACCGAAGTCAAATCGTCAGCACAGACACTAACACGCCTATGGAAGAGACGCGCCAGGCTTGTTGACTCATTCTGGAAACGGTGGAGACGCGAATACCTACTGCAGCTTCGCTCAGCGCATGTTACAAAGCCAGGCAGAGGAAGAGGCATCGGTGAGGGAGACATAGTTCTCCTCGGGGATGATCGGGCTCCACGCAAGCTGTGGAAAATGTGTCGTGTTTTGCAGACTTTTCCAGGAAGAGATGGCCGAATATGTGCTTGCAAGATCCTTCTCCCGAACCAAAGCGAACTGAGACGACCCGTACAAGCCTTGTACCCAATCGAGCTCAGTGAGGCGCCAGCCTGTGCTAACAATGGTGGCCGGGAATGAGCTGGCGCTCATTGCGGGGGAGGATGTTGAAAGTCGCAAACGAGCAGCTAACATTGTTGCACCTGTGGTTGGGAGACCGACGACACAAGAGAAAGAGGGAGCCGGCGAACGGACGAGAGGGGCCCCACTGCAGCACGTGCCACCCGGCGCAGCTACCAACAACCTGATCCGTTCCACCGTCTTTTCGGCGAACCGCCCACTCAGTGCGAGGCGCGAGCGCCCCCGACTAAAGCCCCTGCAGGTGCTTTACCCCCGACAAGGACGAAGGCCTCGGCGCGGCCAAAAGAGAACGTGAACTTTGTGTTTCTTCTCCCTTTCCCTTCTGCTTTCTTCAATATCTTTTGTAAATAAACCAGTCTCGAAACGGATCCCAACGAGTGAAGTTCCTTCCTTCGAGGCTCCTGCGTGCACGGCCGACGCCGTCCACCTTAGTTAACACGCAGCAAAAGTTAGCAGAGTCGTCCAAGAGCGACAGCAATTAGAGTCAGCCCAAAGGCGCGAGCATTCATTTACACACGGCTCCCGCGGCTGTAGCACAAAAATTCGCAAAAGTCATTATCAACTCGCAGTGAAGCCAAGGCGTGCCGAGGCACCGGCACGTGCTCCGCGTGCAAAGCTTGTAGTGCGCAGCAGAATGCAGTTCCGTGTTTCAGCGTCGGCAATACTTGAGAAACGTGTTCTGTAATTTCAAGCGCTACCTAAGCGTTTGTACATGTTTCTGACGTCGGTACTAACAACACAATCACAGCAAGAAGTACATTCGGGGGCACCAGCCTGCACCGCACGCATGTTTCTCGCGTGCCAGCGCAAACTAATATAGCACCTGGAGAGCGTCACTTCACACACACAGCGTTGACGTGAACCCGACAGAAGCGGGTCGAGTCGGCTCGTCCACCGGGAAACGCTCGCCGGAAGCGCGACTGTACGGCTGCCGTTTGCAGCGTGCACGTGCGCACGGATGGGCTGGCGCAGCACCGCTTCGACGCCGTGATTTATGCGCCGGGAGTGGCACCGGGCAAGCAAGCGCATCAGTGCGCATCAGCAGTGCAAGCTCACGATAAGACCCACGAAATACAACTGTTGCAGAGGGCACCGGAAACCGGAAGCTCAATTCTAGCGCGTTGGTGTCTCGGCTCGACACAGTGTACCGCCCAGACTCGTCAGAAGCGAATTCACGTAAAGGCGGCCACGTCGGGCTCGGTCAACCCACTCGCATCGGTTTGATGTAAACGAGGCCACAGCAAGCGCGCCTTTCCGTTCGACCACAACAGTCCTCCGAGTGCGTCTCCATCAGTCAGATTCTACAATTCTGGCGTCGTAGCAGCTGACGCACGCTTTGAGACGCGCTAATAGACAGCATCGTGTGTTAAGGATCGGCGCACGTTGCCCACGAAAAAGCTTGTTACGTTCTTTCGTCGGAGTGAAAACGTCATGCCATTGTTCGCGTCCTGTTCCTGTCCTCACACAAATGCCCGCGCCTCACACGCAACTGCTAGCTTGTTTTGAAATACCCCACACGATGCTGCACAGCCAGCTAACAGCAGAATGCTTCGCATAACATCCATTCCCACAGCGCCTGAGGATTGTGTAACTTTCACCTTTCTTCTCTTATATCGAACCGTCGATAATTTATTTTACGCGTAAGCGTACACGCCCCGTTAGTGAAATAGGTGGAGAAGGCAATCGCGCGCCGGGCGCAGCAGCGCGCTGGCATGGATGCGTGTCGCCTTCGAAACGGGGCTGTTGGTTGCGCCACCAGGCTCTTGTTATTTTGCCCGATGCCTTACCTACATTTAAAAATAAAATAAAAAAACAAGAAAAAAACATTCCCAGCATCAAGCTTGCTTAGCCACTATTTGGGAAATTTGCACGTCTGCGTTGTCTGCGATCTCCCCACTTTTCAGCAAGCAAACTTCTCTACTAATTTCTATAGCGGACATGGTTAGTTTTTTCCTGCTATCACTGAACCTAAGGGCTTCAAGGAAGCCAGAGGAGTCTAAATCGACCGCTGAGCAGATATCTTCACATTGTAATAAAACATGTTCCATCATTTTTTTAGTTACACCGTAGCATGCGCATGCACTGTAAAATAATTTACACTCCAAGAAGTGACAAAGGGTGTAAAAGTGTCTATAACTCACACCCCAAGGGTGTTATCTATATGACGGATACCCTAAGGGTGTGAGTTATAGACACATTTACACCCTCTTTCACTTTTTAGGGTGTAAATTATTTTACAGTGTGCTTCTTCCTTGTTGTACCTCGCTGTATAAGTACGCGTTCTAGGACATCCTGATCACCTTTCTAAAAACAAAGAGCTTCCCTTTGAATTGTCATAAAATGCTTATTTCCTGATTTCCTTTTTCCTCTCATGTAGTTGCTCAAAGCATATGCATCTTTTCCACTGCCGCCATCCATGAGATTGTCTCAGACTCTGTGACTGCGTTTGACGTTCGGTAATATATACCGTCGCATATTTGCTGTTATTTGCTGGTAAGCTTGCGAGTTCATTTTCTTCACAGTGAATTAATGTTTCCCTGTATAAATATCTCAACACTCCAGAAACCCATCGAGAAACCTTAAATATGCCTAAGTCGTTGTTAAATAAGCAATTATACCCTGAGCTTCCCTGCCTTCAAAACTTCTCCAGCCCAAATCAGCCGGCACAGCTTCCTTTGTAGAGCTCGCGTGAGCGCCCAGTGCGAGGTGTCCCACTCACCTTTGGTTGCAATCGAATCCTGATGGTAGCCCTGACTTCAAGGAAACAACCGCATTACCAAATGTAATTCCTGCAACCATTACACCTTTCCACACATCCCGGAGCACCTCGCACCACACAGCGTATCTTCGCAGCGCTCTGTACTTCATTATGGTCGCATTTTTCTTACTTTCCGCAATTATTATTTTTCCTGTATCTCCAGATATCGTCTTCGTTTATTCATACACCAAGGTATTTGAATTCTTTTACCCGAGGTGTTTCCTGACCCTGTATTAACACTGCCTGTTCACTGTTTCTATTGAGTACCATAAAACCATATTTCTTCAACGCTGAACTTTAATAATAAATTCTCACCTTCTTTTGGCAGACGTTGCAGATCAATTTGCTTGTTAGCCAGCAACACGATGTCACCCGCATAAAACAAACATGGGAGCGGCTGCTCTACTATGGTGCCCGCCTGTTTGTATAAGCGATTAAACCCTATATTACTTCTCTCTAGAGCCCTTTCTATCCTCACCATGCGTATCATAGGCAGCAGTGTGGATAAAGGGCACCCCTGCCTCAGTCCACAGCTGATATCAACTTTCTCCTCGCTGCTCATTCCTTCCCATTCAACGAAAACGGCTTTTCTAGGTTAATCTTCCTCAAAAGCTATAGCCAATCGCCGCCTAAGCCTTCCCCTTACAGAATATCCGACAAAATGGCGCGGTCTACCGTCCGTGTCATACGCTCCAGTAATGTCTAAAACAGCCACATATAACGGTTTCTTTTCTAATTTTGATATTTCAATACATTGAGTAAGAACAAGAACAGGTGTATTTATTCTGACGGATTCTAGAATTTCTTCTGCTCAGATAAATGCTGGCACCGATGAATGTGACGCTGTGTGGTGCAGACTGACACTTCATAATAACAAAGCTTTAACTGTGTGTTCATTTTACCGTCCGCCTGATTCATCCGTCGATGTGCTTATGCAGTTGGCAGTGACAGTTGACGCAGTTCAAGCAAACTTCATGGTAGTTGGAAGTGATTTCAATCTGCCTAATATTGATTGAAGTCATCAACCTCAGTTTCACTCTTTTTCGGGTCAGTCCAGTCCAGAACTGATTAACATGGTTGAAGTTTTTGCGTTACGTCACACTGTTTTGGAACCGACACGTGCGAACAATATCTTAGATTTGTTATTCACAAATAAACCTGAATTCGTCCGGTCTACTCAAGTGCTACCTGGAATAAGCGATCATAATGCTGTGCTTTGTGAAATGAATGTTGAACATTTAAGAAGCACTGGAACGGCAAAAAGACGAGTATATAACTTTGAAAAAGCAAATGTAAGCGAGATAAATAAAGCATTGAATGAGTACCGGACGGTAAATGAAACATATGCCCACTACACTGGAGTAACTTAATTATGGCTTATATTTAAGAAGATGTTTGAGCTGAGGCAGCACTTCGTTCCGGCGTGGACATTTACAAAAAGAAGAAGTAAAAGTAAACCTTGGTTTACTCGGGAGTTACGCAGTCTAACGTGCAAAAGGCAACTAGCCTACAGTAAATATAAAGGAAAGCCGACACGTGATCATTGGTTGAAGCTGCATGAAACTACCGAAAAAATGAAAGTTGCGGTGGCAGCTGCAAAACTTTCATTTAGAATTTCAATGGAGTCGAAATTAAAGGATAATCCGAAGGAATTCTGAAAACATGCAAGGAGAAACGGAAAAGACACTGTGACAATACCACCGCTTGTGTCTGGTAACAGCTTTATTGATCATGAAGTAGGAAAAGCTGAGTTCTTTTATACGTATTTTAGCTCTGTTTTCAGCTGTGCATTGACACAGAGACATGATATGAGTACCTTGAATTTCCAGCCGGTGATGAGTGTTACGGATGATGTTATTAGCATCAATGGTATAGAGTCTCTGCTACAGAATCTGAAGATTGCTAAGGCTGGGTGTCCTGATGACTTGCCAAACAAGTTTTATAAATTTTGTGCTCAGTCAGTTGCGCCGTACTTGAAGATTACCTTCGAAAAATCTCTTGACGAATCCTGCTTTCCAGATGACTGGGAAATCGCAAGCGTAGTGCCAATTCACAAATCTGGTCCTCGTGACACCGTCTCAAATTATAGGCCAGTATCACTAACTTCAGTTGCGTGCAGGACTCTTGAACATATTTTGTACACTAGTATAGTAGCACATATCGACGCACATTCGTTGTTTAATCCTCGTCAGCATGGTTTCTGAAGAGGCCTATCTTGTACTACGCAGTTGATTGAATTTGTGCACGACCTGGCAGGAGCACTGGACCGGCGTCTTAGCGTGGACTGTGTTTTTGGATTCCAGAAAGGCATTTGACACCGTGACGCACTGTTTACTAATAAAGAAAATGGGCTTTTACAATATCATTCCTCAAGTCATATCATAGGTAAAAGATTACCTACGTTTACGTCAACAGTTTGTGGTGGTGAATGGTACTCAGTCTCAGCAGGTGCAAGTTGTGTCCGGTGTTCCGCCAGGCTCCGTGTTGGGGCCGCTATTGTTCTTGCTGTACGTGAACGACATTAGTGACGGAATAGTGTCTCAAATGCGGTTATTTGCGACGACTGCGTCCTCTATAGAGTAGCCACTTGTGACCGTGATGCTGAGATGTTTCAGGATGACTTGGAACAGAATCTCAGAGTGGTGCGTCAAATGGAATATGAATTTGAATTTGTCTAAAACTGTTCATATGAAATTTACAAGAAAGAAAAACCTTGACATGCAACCATATGTTATTAGGAATGTAATATTTGAACAGGTATTCGAATTTAAATATTTAGGTGTTCATTTTATTCCCACTTTGAATTGGCGCCGTCAAGTCGATTATGTCACTGCTAAAGCATGCAAAACCCTGCGATTTCTTCGCCAAAATGCAAACACTTTTCTGCAGTCATGTCGGGACATTTTGTACAAGACTTACGTGCGGTCAATTCTGGAATACGCGTGTACGGTTTGGGACCCGCCTACTCGTAGAGATAAGCTGGAGAGGGTGCAGAACATTGCCGCTCGTTTCGTATCTGGCATACGCGGGGCTCAGTACAGTGCATCGCGTACGAAGGAAGCACTCAACTGAGAATTGCTAGACATGCGACGTAAGAAGTTAAGGCTGAAGTTTTTCCATGCTATTTATTATTCAGCTGCTCGGGTTGATCGCGAAAAGTTTGTGCAAGAGCCTTTTTATAGATCCAATCGCGTTGACCATGATTTTAGGGTCCGTGAATTTGCAACAGAAACTGAATTGTTTAGAATGTCTTTCTTTCCTACAACCATTAGGGAATGGAATAGACTGCCGAGTGATGTTGTGAGGGTTGAATCAAATGATGCGTTCTTTCTGATATTGTAGATGTTGTATTGAAGGGCTTTGCCTTTTCTCGTTTTTCCTCTTGTGTTATCACTTTTAACACTGTACAAGAGCAGAGGAGGTGTCGTATGTATATATTCTTGTACCCCCCCCCCCCCACTGTAATGCCTTGGCGCTGTGGGTTCCTGAATAAATAAGGAAATAAATAAACAAATAGATAAATAAATACATAAATAAAGTCCTGACGCCTAGCGATTCTAAAGCCATTCAGTTCTCCCCAATGTGCAATTATTCTCCATGCTTACAGTTTTCATTTAATCGCCTGCATTGCTTACCTGTATATCACGGATGTAATGGTCAATTCTATCTCTTGCCCCTTTCCCTTATAAACTCATTCCACCTTGTTACGAACTGTCCGGTATTCGCCATTTTTGTAAGCATTTTTCTAGTGCTTTCATCACAGCTTCCGTACTTTTTGGTCCTAACTCGTTAATCAGCCTAAGGGATCCTTGTCTAACCCTGTGGCTGTGCGTTTACGAATTTTATCCTCGGTTTTGTTCTAGTTGAAATTTCTCAGCACCAGCTCTTTTTCCATATGGTTCTTGTTCATGCTTTTCTTTTTCTCTAAAACCGTCTCATGGCTGCCTTGAAAATGATCCGGATGTTATTTTTCGGATGTAATATAACTCTGTATCCCCTTCTAGTTTGTTTCCATCTTGTTAGGAATGGCCGTACGGGGTGGCAACGTGACAGCTTTCAGCCCGCTGCACGTGTTCCAATCCAACCAGACGGGGCGCACTTCAGAGAACTGTGGATGACCGGCAGCCACGTGGCGCGCGGTCAGCTCAGGAATGTGGTGCTCGGCCGCGCCACCCGGAACAAAGCAGAGTTCTACGAAGCCCTCTGACGTCGGCTCCGGACCTTTACACCTGTGTGTATGTGCGTCACGTGTTTGTGAGTCATCATCCTCCTCCAACAGCCATCGCCTTCCTCCAAAAGGGCGGGTCATCTTCGGTGACGTCGAACGGTGACGTCGAACGATGACTGGACGAACGTTTCCGTTCGCTTGGAATCAAGAGCTTATAAGCCGCGTTTGCCGGCTGTTAGTGTGTGTTCGTCGTCGGGAGCTGAGTGCTCGTTGTCATGCTAGAAATGTACTAGTGAGCTGCGTGCTCGTGGGCTGTTTGCTGTATGCGTCGTCTTGCGAGCTCCATATGGGAGTCACGCTAGACTGTCGATGTATGTCTTGTTTCAAATATAAGTCCTGCAAATAAATCCTGCTCGCCTAGTCCTGTCGCTCCAAGGTCCTTTCGACAACTACGACCGCTCCTTCCTACAGCTACGACTGCCAAATCTTACGACTGAATGGCAGCGGTGAGATCGGCCTACGGCTCGTAAATCGGCCTACGACTCGGGAGACAGCTACGGCAGCTGACGGACGTTGGCACATGGTGACCGACCGGTATCCTGATCAATTTGGAGGCGACTTGGGATTGACCACCTCTTGCAACTGACTGAGTACGGCGGAGAAGGACTGGCGATATGGTGCTGCTTCAGTGGGTAAGCGTTTAAATGATATTGCGCGACATAAAAAACGACACGGACGTGAAAGAAGACGACACACTAAGCGCAAACTTTCAACTAAGTTTGTTGTGCCACTGCGTCATTTTATACATGGCATGCACGTAGATCGCGCATGCGCTTACACGGAAATGAAGTGCGAAATCATGTAACATGGTTACGTGTCGTGTGATGCCGCGTCCAAGTAACGTAATTCTTTTTCTGTGAGAGATAGAGACGGGAAGCTGACACACGCATCACCCAATTTTGCGATCATCTGTGCTTCAGATATCTCACGGATGAGCTGCGTGCTGCCACGGGAAACAATCGTACATTGATCCTCAAGAGGTTTGCACCCATGATCGCGACAGTGGATCGCCAAGAAACCGCCAGAGCCGTTTTTAACATTGTTGCTGTGCTCACGGAGCCGATCATTGAGGCAACGCCCAGTTTGTCCTATATATTTCTTGCCACATGAAAGCGGAAGGCTGTACACCACCCGGTGTACACACTCGACAAACTTTTTTCGGTGATGCTTTCTGCACTTAATGGAAGGGACGGCATTTGGATCCGTCAGCCTGCAAAGCCTGCCGAGCTTGTCGGGAGCAGAAAAAACAATTCTTACATTCGCTCTTTGGGCAATCTTTTTCAAGTTGTGGGAAATCCCGTGCATGTAAGGTATGACACTAACTTTAGGGCGTGTGCCAGGAGGGGCATCGGCAACTGACAAAAGTCAGTTGCCGATAAGTCAGTTGCCGATGCCCCTCCTGGCACACGCCCTAAAGTTAGTGTCATACCTTACATGCACGGGATGTCAGTTGCCGATGCCCCTCCTGGCACACGCCCTAAAGTTAGTGTCATACCTTACATGCACGGGATTTCCCACAACTTGAAAAAGATTGCCCAAAGAGCGAATGTAAGAGTTGTTTTTTCTGCTCCCGACAAGCTCGGCAGGCTTTGCAGGCTGACGGATCCAAATGCCGTCCCTTCCGATAAGTGCAGAAAGCATCACCGAAAAAAGTTTGTCGAGTGTGTACACCGGGTGGTGTACAGCCTTCCGCTTTCATGTGGCAAGAAATATATAGGACAAACTGGGCGTTGCCTCAATGATCGGCTCCGTGAGCACAGCAACAATGTTAAAAACGGCTCTGGCGGTTTCTTGGCGATCCACTGTCGCGATCATGGGTGCAAACCTCTTGAGGATCAATGTACGATTGTTTCCCGTGGCAGCACGCAGCTCATCCGTGAGATATCTGAAGCACAGATGATCGCAAAATTGGGTGATGCGTGTGTCAGCTTCCCGTCTCTATCTCTCACAGAAAAAGAATTACGTTACTTGGACGCGGCATCACACGACACGTAACCATGTTACATGATTTCGCACTTCATTTCCGTGTAAGCGCATGCGCGATCTACGTGCATGCCATGTATAAAATGACGCAGTGGCACAATAAACTTAGTTGAAAGTTTGCGCTTGGTGTGTCGTCTTCTTTCACGTCCGTGTCGTTTTTTATGTCGCGCAATATCATTTAAGCAATGGATTACCAACTTGCCCGGAATGCTGCTCTCAGTAAGCGTTTGGTTTTGGCTGTAAGATTTACCCGGCTTCAATTTCTCTGTGTTCTTGGATTTGATTCGCTGGGGATCTTTTACTTGTATTTTGATTTGCGTGGGTATCGCAACAAGTATTGTGTGACAGCAGAGCCAAAGCTTAAAGTAGCGACCATGGTCCTAATGTGTTTGACGAGAGCTGACCTGTTGTGGTTGTGTGAGGAGATCGAGGTAAACGTAGAGAAGGAGTTGACGGAAACAGAAATTCGTAAGACAATTCTCGAAAGTGAGAATGATTTGAAATTCATAGAACAAATGGGCAAACGAATTCTAAGTAAGAAACGGCAACAGGAAGCAATTAGGCAAGAACAGGAAGAAGCTAGGCAGGAACTGAAAATAATTTCTCAGGAAGAAGGTCTAACAGAAGTAACGAGGCAGTACATTGATGCATTGAACGAAGAGATTCAAGATCTTGAGCAGTTAATCGAGCAAAGTCAACAGCGGCTTGAGAAATCTGTAGGCTAAACGCAGTGAAAGTGGGAGGAAGTAGATAGCTCAAAAGCTGAGAGAAGTAGCAGCACCTGCGAGATTAGCAGCACGTTCATAAGTGAACTCGAAGTGCTAGCAGCTAACAATGCCTTAGTGGCAGCAGAGGCCGTTAAAGGCCAGAGTGAGAGCGACGAGGTGCTGTGCCAACATAAGACTGTAGAGACAGCTAGGCCAGCTGCAAACAAATTGGCACAGTTATCGCACGTGTGCGTCGCTTGTAATGTTAGCGAGGTTGCTAGCGAAGTAAAGAGTACTGCTGACCCGATAGACACGAGCACCCATGTCGAGTCAGATCTGCGTGCCGAAGAGATGTGCCAGCTGGACTATGCAGTTGAGAGTAGTTCTCGGGATGGCGAGCTCCGTAGCTCACGAGAGAACAGCTGCATTGTTCAGGGATGTTCAACCAAGAGAGGCATGATTTAGTTAAGGATCATTCAGACTGCGGGGGTAAGAGACTGATCCGGGCCGACGAGATGTGTAACGGCCAGCACGAGGCGCGAGATGACGGCATGAAAGAGAGTTCAAGGAAAAAGCGCCGCAGAAAGAAGCGCCCTAAAGATAGGAATGCGGTGACTAATGTAGCGCCGCCAAAGACGGCGAGAGACCCAAAAGGGCAGGGCGCGAGGAAAAGAAAGGTGCCGTCGTCACTGACGATGTTGACGCATCAAACACGTTCGAGCCACCGGTCAAAGGGGACCGCGAAGCATAATCTGCACGGACGCGGACAAAGGGCACGGGGCAGTCAAATTCCTCGTCGTTCCGTAGTTTTTTTCGAAGCTCAGCGTGCAGTACGAAGAAGCGCAAGGTGGCGAGACGAGACCAGGTGGGGAGTAGCGACGCGGTCAATCGAGGTCATGATGAAAGCGGGGCGCCAGGACGCAAATTGGCAGGAGACTGTAACGTCTTGAGGGAGCTGATAGTGAGTCAGCCCTTTTGTTGTTCCTGGGTAGCCAGAATAGCTTTCAAGCCGCGACCACTTCGAGTACGGCTCAAATAGTATGAGTCAGTTGTAAACGTTTGAAAAAGAGAGAACGTGTTGTTTTATTTTTGAGCATTTTAAGATAGTGAGCTGTGTGCTCGTAAGCGGTTTGCTCTATGCGTCGTCTTGCGTACTCCATATGGGAGTCACGCTAGACTACCGATGTATGTCTTGTTTCAAATGCAAATCCTGCAAATAAATCCTGCTCGCCTAGTCCTGTCACTCCAAGGTCCTCCCGACAACTACGACCGCTTCAATCCCAATAATCTTCGTCTAGGATATGATGTAGTGTTCCAGACTTTCTGTATAAAAGGTTTATGTGCTTCCAAAATATTCTAGGCACTGCCTTCTTTTTCTTACGCATTTCTGACAGCGCACGTTCACTTTCACCTTTTATCTTTGCCTAAATCAGCACTTGAACGATAGATTCCTTATCCCGGTATACTTCCCATTTTCGGTCTTGTTCAACCTGCGGCAACTGCGTTTTTTTTTTGCCTATGTTCTCGTGATGCTTTCTGTCGTACGTCGATCCCTTCCCGTATCTCTGTTTCATGAGCTTTTCGGTTTCCTCCCGCTCTTTGCTAGGCCATTTGCCAAGTTCTTTCTCGACTCTTGTGACTATATTTATTATTTGTTCATCGTTTAAATTCGGACTGGCCATTCTTTGCTCCTTGCTCTCTTTCCCAGCTACATATGCCACTTTCAAAATATGTTTATGGTCCCTTCCTGTGTTGCTATAACATACCTAGTAAATGACCATTTCTCTGAACTTACCAAAAATACTTTGTTATCAGACAGTAATCAATCACCAATTGCCTATTTCCAACTTCCCATGTGATCTGGTCATGACATTTAGGCCACGTATTTACGATAAGAGGTCAAGCTGCTCATAGAGATCTAGCACTAACTTACCGTGGTTGTCGGTATAACCGTCTAGATCCTGTGTGTCGCCATTGTGTCACCCTCAAAGGATAATTTTCCCATCATTCCCGAAACCCTTAAGAGGAAGCTTTAGCTCGGGTGCTCCTATCTAAATACATGTAAAAGGAGAATTCGTTTTTCTCGGCAGATCCAAATTTGGCGAGGTTTGTTGCATTTCAAAGAAAAGCTTAAGATCGAGAGACTACTGGTTTTGAAGTTTTTATTTATGTCATCAATTTTTAATCAAAAACTGGCAAAATATGAAAATTTTCGGAAACCAAACTATCAGGTTTGCAACGCTGTAACTCAGCAAGGAATAATGATGTCACAATTTTGTGAATTGCATATGATAGTACACCTAAAGCGGACAAAATTGATGTCACACATGAATAAAAAGAAATTTTGTAATATGGAAATACAGCTTTTGCAGAACCCTTGTAAACAACGTAACAAGTTCACGTAACATATAAATTGACATATTCAACTTGTCGACTTTGAATGATCTAAGGAATGCTCTTCGCAGAACCGCGAATTGATAACAGGATTGATACAGGCCTATTAGGTTGTAAACTTTGTGCTTCTGTTTTTTTTAAACTTTCGAGTTCTTGAAAATCTTTAAAAAACATTCCAGGCCCCAAATCAAAACTCCGCTTTCAACGGTCACTATTATTGAACTTTTTATTTCAAATGCAACAAATTTCGTTAGAATCGCTCCAGGGGTTACCGCAGAAAAACGTTTTTGCGTTTCACATGTATTCAAATAGGCCGCTTCGGACTTGGGCCCGAGCTAAAGCTTTCTCTTAATGTGAGCGCTCAGGTATTCTACTAACTTTTGCTTCTTCTCTTTAGAATTTTTTCTCGTCCATAGATACGTTAGGCCCAGCCAAATTTTCTTTCCACTGATCGTGCATGCCAAGAAAGAACTTCTTGACACTATCAATTTACTCTTTCCCATTTGGCTCCATTATGTATGTCCATTACAAGTCCCCTCTCTTTCCAATTTAGTTCTGTTGCACCCTTCCCAAAAGGGCGCGCGGCTAACCAACGCTACCCAGAGGAAAGTTTAGGTGGCGAGCGAAGTGGCCCAGGAGAAAGGAAGCGAAGCGTCGTGGAGAAGGAGGGCAAGCGGAGGTGCGCTGGGATGACCGCCTTTGGCAGTTGCTTCGGGTTCCTTGTGGGCGTACTGGATTCGTCTCGTGATCGAAAGGCTGTGCGCCGAGCGAGAAAGACTGAGCAGCCACGCAAGCGGCGACAGTCCCAGCGCGAGTCGATCGACCCCGAAGTCATCGCCGGTCACGAGCTGAACAAGTCCGGCACAATGCGCGAGCTTGGCGTGCCCAGGAGACTTCAGAAGAGGAAGGAGAAGGGGACAATGAAAAGTGCGAGTAGTATATTACCAAATTGCTTGAAATAATAAAGACTGTGCGTTTACTTACAGTACCTTACCTTCTTTCCTAATCACACTTTACAGTAATAATTATCGAAAGACAGACATAAAACATAAAAACAAAAATAAGCCTTGAGAAAACCGCCACACTTAAACAATGAAATCATTTTTAAAGCATTCTACGCAACTGCACTTATACAATTGCGCGTAACTTACGTTCACTAAATGAAACGACACTGTAACCTTTTTATTTATTAATTGGCTCAAATGTTTCTATAGTTGCCATTCTTTATATTTTCGCTTTCATATAATAACAAGTAGTAGGACTTTATCACACGGCACTGCATAACACACAAGTTCCCTTTATTGTCATTCGAGGAGACACATTTTGACTGTTCTCTGAAAAGGTAAAGTACAATCCAGGAAGCGCCAGTACTGATCCAGGGAAGTGAGGTCATGAGCGTCTGACTGCCGGAGGGGGCAGCAAGGGCAGGCACAGGTTATAAAAGGAGCTCTCCATGAGGGAATCCAGAGGGCGCCACGAGATCCACCCATTCTGCTGCAAGTGGCCTTTGGCTCCCGTGAGGTGGCCGTGCTTTGCATCATTCCTGTACCAGTGCGGGTCCTGCAGGTACACCAGCAGTTGACTAGAGCTTAATCTTCAGCAAGGCCCATGGTGACCGTTTAACAACGCAAAAGTATCAGTTACAAGCCGAAGTGATGATACACATCGGTGCTTCGTCATCATCATCAGCAGCAGCCTATCTTATGTCTAATGCTTCCTACCTGTGCTTAACTAAAACTATCTCTGCCTACTGTCCCGGTTTTGGCGAGGCTGCCTAGCTGATGGGGTAAATAGAAGTGTAACAGTCGATCTTCATCTCCACGGATACATTTGTGTATTTTTGTGTGTACTATCAAAGTGGCTTATATAACTATTCTATGCTGAATGAGTATGCGCATCTCGATTCTGCGTAACAAAAAAAATATCACCGACGATTACGATACTCCCTAATGCGAAATTTGAGCGCAGACATATACGTGTTTTCATTGGGCAATATTTTAGCTGGCGCAGACAATACGTCTCGTGCGGTACGTTGCACATGAAGCGAAGCGTGGCGCGACTGCCTCGCTAAACTGCAGATCACGAAAGGCAGCGCCTGGGGGACGCGTGGGCGCAATTTATTAATTTTATTTACACATACATTCTGCAACCCTAAGAGAGTTATGGCAGGAGTGGGGTACAAAATCAAGGGTGCCACACAGACAGCAATAGGGGGTACACAAGTCAAAGGTACAAAGCAAAACACTAGCATAAGGAATATGTTAAAAAAAAACGGTGTCAGTACACGTATATACATAGAAACATAGTGAATAATACACGGTTTTAGGAATCGCGGGCATCAACCAGTGATTGCCTTAACATAATCATCAAATGTCAATTTTCGTATGTTAGGGGGTAGTTGCCATGGTTCCACAATTCAATGGATCGGGGGAAAAAACTATATTTGAATTTGTCTATGCTGGCGTACAGGGTTGTTATATCTAGAAGGTGAAAATTTCGCGTGTTAGACGCTTTAGCAAACTTAATGCACTCCAAGGATGAGACCGTTCCGAGTTACCAGTGGTGTAAAACTAATTAAGACTTTCTACATTACGCCGCTCTACCAGCGAAGAGAAGTTCAAGGAGGGAAGCTCAGAAGAGGGGGAGAAATCCTTGTTGTAGCGCCGGGGTATAAATCGGACAGCTTTTTTTTTTTGACGGATTAGAGTTCGCTTATGTCTTAATTCAGGTATGGATTCCAAATGGCACACCCGTAATCCAAGATGGGTCGCACTAGGGTTTCGTAAGTGAGCAATCTTGTTTCTTTAGGGGCTGAGCGCAGACAACACTTTAGGTAACCTAGACGTGCGAGAGCTTTAGAACACGTTGCTTCAATATTTTTGGACTGTGTGAATATCATGTGTGATTATAATGCCAAGGTACTTATATTCAGAAACTTTTTCTAGAGGAATACCATTGAAACAATGAGGAAGACGCAATTGCGTAGTACGTGTCGAGAAGCACATGGAGAAAGTTTTGCGAAAATTGAAGTTTATCTGCCACTCGTTACAGCAGGTACAAATGTTGGAAAATGCATTATTCAGAATGGCGTGATCTTCATGATTGGTAACTGTGCGATAGATAACTTAGTCAACGGCGTAAAAACGGATTTAATTTGTATCGCATTCTTAGGTAGGTCATTATACACAGGAGGAAGAGAAACAGGCCTAAAACTGATCCCTGCGGAACACAAGATGTAACGGCCACCATAGGCAATTTTACAGAGTCGAAACAAACTTATTGCGATCTATCTCACAGAAAACTAGAGATCGAGGTAGATAGGCTAGGATTGTTTAAAATACTGTTTAGTTTATCCAAAAGCTTGGAATGTACAACTGTATCAAAGGCTTCGGACAGTCTACGAATATGGCATCAACTTCAAGGTCTAGGTCAAGTGCGTGGCATATGTCATGAGCAAATTCGGATGTTTGCGTAATGGTGACGAAGGCACTGCGAAATCCATGCTGAAAGACTTAAAATATTGTTGGCGTCAAGACACTCCATAATATGTTTGTCGACGGCATGTTCTAAATGTTTACTGGAACTAGAGGCTAAGGAAATCGGTCTGTAGTTGGATAGGTCTTGTTTACTCCCAGACATGTGCAAACGAATAACTTTCTCAACTTTCCATGCTGATGGAACGGTACTTGTTTGCAAAAATTTATTAAATGCCACTAAGAAACCTGCTAGACCACAGAGCATACCGTACGAGTAAGGTATTATGAAAGTTATCGGAACCGAAGCCCTTTTTAGGATCTAGGTTTAAAACTAAGTTTAAGACAGCCGACATAGATACACCTAAGTTATTAATAGCAAGCCGTGATTATTACCTGAAAAAAGGGTTTCAAGGTTCTCAGCAGATAAGACAGACTGAAAATACGAGTTGAAAGCAGCTGCAATAATATGAGGACCATTCGTGGAAACATCATTTATTATGAATAATAGAGAAGTTGTTCTACCAGGCGAAATCACACCCCAAATTTTTTTTAGGATCTCATTTTAGCAAACTAGGTAAACTGATGGCATAGAAGAAACGAAGAAATCTCTGGGTGTTTTACTTTTTAGTTGAAGTTCATCCTTAGTATTCTCAAACAGTGTGGTTACAAGAGTACCTCCGGTGCGTCTTTGTCGTCTAAGTCTAGCAAAGGGACGAGAAAGCTGAAGGATCTCTCTGGTCATCCATGGCAAGTCAACGTTTCTTTTCTTGGTTTTGAGTGGAACAAAGCGGCTGACGCATGTACGTACGGCGGCATTGAAAAACTCATCAAAACTATTAACATCGTCGTAGATAATACTGCACCCAAAATCCGCAAGACAATCAGCAAGAAAATTACTGATAGACTGGTCATCAGCTTGTGTGAATTCATAAAAAGTGCGAAGAACAAACTTAGCTTTAGGAATAGGAACATTAATAAGAACTAGCACCGCTTTGTGGTAAGAAATTCCATCCACAACGTCACACGTATATCTATTTTCAACAAGAGTTTCGCTAAGAAATACAAGGTGCAGAATAGAGTGGCCTCTGGTATTCTCGGTGACAATTTGTTCTAGGTTACATGAGAGAGCAATATTTACCAAGTGTAGAGTCGTAGCCAGTGGTAGACCATGATTGCCATGGAATACATGGCGCATTAAAATCGCCAATTAGCGCATTATAGTCTGCACGGCTGCTGCGCCATAAAAATCTCAAATCATCATCATCATCATCATCATCATCAAAATCGCCAAGCAGAACTAAGTTCGAACATGACATGTATAGTTGATGAAGAAATGCTTCTAAAGAGTAGTTTCTCCACATCAGAGCCCGGAGGGCGATAAATTACACCGATAACGACAGAGAAGATGCTAGGAGATACTTTACACCCCACAGATTCTACTTCTTAGGACCAGAGACTCGTAAAGGTAAGATCGGACCGCAAGGTTAGAGCTACACCACCACCTCTTTTGTGTGTGCTGTCGATGCGCACACCGGTAAAGCCAGGTGGGGTAACTTCAGCATCGAAAACGTGTCATTTTCAATGCTGCAGTTACCCCATCTGGCTTTACCACGTCTCGGTCTCGGTAACCACGTCTCGGTAACCACGTCTACGTAACCACGTCTCGGTAACACCGATAATATGAGGAGCATTGAAGGCTGCCAAGGAGACAAAGTAAGCAAACATATTAACAAGGCTTCTGGCATTCACATTCAGAATTTAAGGTCACCATGCCACATTTTCTGTCGTCACTGTGTACCATCCGAAGCGGACTTAGGGGAAGTATAAGAACAACGAGTTGAAGCCATGGTAAGGACTTCAGTTTTGTGATCCAAGTCATAGCTGATGATGTCGATGAACACATGAGCACAGCGTATTCATTTGTTCTGTGGGAGGCAGTGGCATCCCACAGTTTCTTGCGAACGGATCGTACACGATCGGAAAAATCTTCACCAATGTGCATTTCCGAGTTCTTAATTTTGTGACCATTCCTGAATACTTTAATCTTATCGCGAAAATCGAGCAACTTAAAGGGAAGCTGAAACGGTTTTCAATTTCCATGAATTTCTGGGATTGGGAAGAGCAGACTTAATAATTTATGGTTCCGAAATTTTTTTTTCGTATTGTTAATATAACGGGCGGAAATCGCTTTCTAAATCGCCCGCGCGGACACGCCCCCCATCGCTTCCCGGAGCGCCGGGTGGGGACGTTGCCAGGGGAGAGAGGCGGAGAGTGACGTCATGGGCGAAGACCGAGCCAACCGAGCTGCGGACCGGCGTGCTGACATGTCTCTTTCCGGCCTGCGCTTTACTGAACGACGCTACGAGAGATCTGCCGCCGCCGCCGCCGCTCACGTTTGTTTTGCGATTTTCGTGAACTGTTCTTTCCTTCTGTGCTGCGTGAGTGCCTACAGCCAAGGGCGCCCAACATGCCCTCGTTCTGTGCAGCATTCGGCTGCGCGAACACAGGCGGGCGAGACGATGTGGTGTTTCACAAATTCCCGAAGGAAAAGAAGCTTGCAGTGCAGTGGGTGCGTGCGGTTAGGAGAGATAAGTTCGTGCCGACGAAATCAACTGTGCTGTGCTCGGACCATTTCCGCGACAGTGACTATCATCGGAGCTTGAAAACGATGCGGGCAATCGGTATTCCAATTAAATCGGCGCGACTGAAGCTCGGCGTTGTTCCGTCTATATTCTCCTACAAGAAAAACACCTCGCCACCTCCAAAAGCGGCCTTCGCCAAGAGGAGAAAGCGTGAGGTAAGGGTTTTAATGTGCACACGGGCAATTTTTTACCAGATGATCACCTTAGTGTCGAACAAACGGTCTACGACGAAGCGAGGTGGAGGCACAGCCGGGAATATGCACCTACGTGCAAAGTGCTTGCCGTTTTCATCCCGTTTTGCCTCTCCGCTTTGTCACGGAACACTGTACTACAGCTGTTTGTTCGGCGCTGTTCTGATACGGTGAAATAACTGGCCGGGGGTACGCTTGCGCATTCAGTGATATTTGTTATTCGTCCTACCTCGCGGTGCCCGCAGATTTAGCTGTTCAGCATTCGTGTTCAAATCGCACGACATGAGGCGTTACGGTAATATTTTCATGCTCGCGTTAGAGTAGTTGAACTCGGTGCGTAAAAACTTCGTTCCGTAGATTTCGCACTCACAGCTTGCTACCAGCAGCGAAATGCCGCAAAAGCGAGCGTCGGCACAGCCGTGCCCGTGGCAAGGCGAACGGGCTCAAATAATGAAGTAACGTTGTGAGGTATTGAAGTTATCAGCGTTCGACATGGTCTAGCCCAATACAGGCATCGCTGCTTGGCAAAAAAAATTTATTGGCCTTGTTCCTAGGGAACTAGCTATGCATCACGCATGGGAAAATTATTATTTGAAAGTAATTATATTACATTACTCATTACTGTCTTATTACGCTCATTGATTTGAATTACATTACCAATTACCGCCTTAAAAAAGTAATGGTATTACTTTACGATTGCTTCCAAAAAGTTTTCATGCATACAAAAAGCAAAGTATAAAGGGACGCCACCCTTTCTTTAAAGTAACATACACTTTCATGCCCTCCCCCCATGTTTCTCAACGACACCTCACCACATTACCAACGTTCTGACACCGTACACGGCTTACTGGTGCATATTTAGCGCAATTACTAAATTACTTTAGCCATGAAATTACAGACAAAATATTTAACATTACTATCACTAGACAACTAATCGGTCACATAAATTAATGAAAAAGTATTTCAATTATTGTAAGTAATCCAACTGCTGTCATGTATACTGATATGCTGAAATTCATGACATCCATGCCTTGCACTCTTTCAGATACTAGCAGAGCTCCTTGAGAACCGAGCCCCTGATGAACCTGTTCCACCACCATCACCAATCGAAGATTTTGAAGCAGCCAGTGTGACACAGGCAGATAATGAAGAGGCTGAAGCAGCCATTGTGGCACAGGCAGCTGGTGTTGAACAGAGTAGCCCTGAAACTGCAGACAAGAGCCTTCAAGTTCTGATACAACCAGTAACATCTTGCACGGCATCACAAGCAGACATAAAAAAAAGTGCAACTTCATTTCACGTGGGACGCAGACAAAGCCTCGGGGTGTTTCAATCGGTAAGATCACCTGACATTAGTCTGCTTCTTTGTGCACATTGAAGAAATTCGTGTTTTCAGGAAGATAATTTTATGAATAAGAATATGCAGCATAGTTTTTCAGTAATAGCCTGAGTTGCAAATTAATTTGAAATGAATGGGTCCCTGGACATTCTGTACACCTTATGAGAAGGATGGTGGGATAATAGTGGGCCATGAAATAATTGCATGAATGTTTCAAGAATTGTCTTTCTTTTTTCTTTTCAGGTGTCCAGGTTGGCAACTTCACTGCAGACGTTGCTACTCAGGTGAATAATGTGGCAGAGCCATGTTATGAGAGTGACAGTGATAGCCTAAGTGACAGTGAACCTGCTTCTGACTTCGACGACGATTACAATCCTGACAATGACCCTTGCCATGAGTATGTTATGCTATTCTTACTGTTGCATAGCCTTTGAGATGTCAGCACTTTCTGCAGCCTGTGGTTCATGACTAGTTGTGTAAATTACTTGCAACTCTCCTACAAGTTTTCAAACCATCTAAATATTTTCCATTCGGTGAAAATCTCGTATGTCTTTCAGGCCCGACACCTGTACCGACTCTTCGGAAGATGGAGTAATTTTAGTTGAAAAAAGGCACCTGACCGCATTGTTTCTAGTCTGCCGCACATGCCTTGCTCCTTGCACATACAGTCTTCGCTGTGAAGGGACACTTACAGAGGTGTGTGTTCAGTGCCCACTAGGACACCAGCTATTCTGGAGGAACCAAGACGTTGTAAACCAGCAGCCAGTGCTAAACCTGAAGCTTTCTGCTGCCCTTTTGTTTTCGGGCAATAATCCTGCTGCAACTTTGAGGATGCTGGCTTCTATAGGCGTTGAAGTTGTTACGGGCAGGACCTTCTTCAATATCCAGCGTATTCACCTTTGGCCTGCAGTTGACAAAGTAAGGAGCATTTTCGTATTTTATTATTTGCAGTGCATTTTCTCATTACATTGAAACATACTTCCTGAAGGTTTGGAGGGAACAACAACAGCAGCTATTCGAAAATGCCCGTGGCCAAGAAGTTGAGCTTGCAGGGGATGGGCGGGCTGATTCGCCTGGCTTCAGTGCCAAATTTGGCACATACTCTTTGATGGATGTTGCAAACAACAAAGTGCTCCACGTAGAGCTTGTCCAGGTTTGTTTTAACTTTTTTCTAGCGTTTTGTAAAGACTTCACAATGCCTGCATACCGCTGAATGTTGTGCTGCTGCAGCGGTTCCTGCTGCTTGAGTTTATTTTGTATACCAACATGTTCTCTCAGAGGGTTAAAATACTGTTTCTTGTAATTACAGTCAAATGAGGTAGGCGGCAGCTGCCACATGGAACTGGAGGGTCTTAAGCGTAGCCTTCAGTTCCTAGAAAACCATAGTATCTCTGTGAAGACTCTTGTGACTGACCGGCATGCTCAGATCAAGGCCTATATGCGAAGAGAAAAACCAGGAATCAGGCATGAGTTTGATGTCTGGCACGTCGCAAAAGGTATCTTGAAGCAACACATCTATATACTGGGTTGAAAATATTGGTGCTTGCTATATGTATTGTTATAAAATATGGACACTGGATGTCGGACATTCCATTATGCATTTCAGGTGTCTCCAAAAAATTGACTGCCATTTCAAAGCGACATGACTGCAAGGAACTGCAGCCATGGGTGAAGTCGATTCAAAATCATTTGTATTGGGCAGTCGCATCCAGCCATTCCCACAGCGAGCAGATTGTTCCCAAGTGGTTGTCACTACTAAATCATATTAAGGATGTGCACATTCACAACAGTGCAGTATTCCCAGCATGTCTACATGAGGAAACTGAACGCCGTCAGTGGCTCAGTGAGAGTAAGTACTGTCAGTCAAAATGTAGGGAAAGGATATGTTACTGAAAACCAGTGCAATGCTTTGCATGTACATATTGTGTCTACGTGTGCAAAGGAGGTTTAGGGTATCTTAGTCATTGTGTAATGTAATAGCAGTCTGCAAAAAAATCTTGGGTCTGTCCAATTTTGTTCTTTGCCATTGTTAGCTCATATGGTGCAGGTATTCTTTGCACAGTTCACTATTTGTGGTCTAGTATTTCTGGCTCAGCTGAAACGACAGCTGATTGAGAAGTTGTCGGAGCAGCTAGCACAGCATTCCTTGCATAAATGTGGTGATCTTTTGCACGCATATGTCCATATACTCTCTAGGCTCATGTCACTTGTGTGCCACATAGACATTTCTTGTCAGTGAGATTTCACTAAGACTGCCTAACTTCCATGGCTCAACTTAGGACTGGTTTGTCCTGTGTCTAAATGAGAAAGTGTCTGTGCCATATTTTTCAGACTCTAAGGCATATGAAAGGCTCCAAGCTATTGCGGCTTCAAAGCCCCTTTTATTGGACATGCCCAAGCTATCAACATCACATCAGACCTACGGTCTTGAAACTTTTCATGGACTTGTGATACATTTTGCTCCGAAGTATTGTCAGTACTCATAACATGGAATGAAGGCAAGGTAAGCCTCATGATTTTCAGCCTGCATTTACCTTCGTATGCAACCTGCCAAGATGGAAGTGAGCATTGTACTTTTGCACATGCTCACTTGCTGCAGTATGATGGACACTGTCAAGGCAGGAGCATCGTTTATTAAATACCTGTGTTCGGTATAGGCTCGTATTCACATGGTTTCTCGATCACCAACATTGTTGTGGAAGCAACCAGCATTACACTATAAATTTCTACTTGGGAAATATTGAGCATACAAGGGTAGGGATATGACAGGCTTGCTATGGCATACATTCTTCAACTGGCTTGTCAATTAAGCTTCAATTAAAAATGATTACATTACTAATTTCTTGTCAAGCAGCACCCAAAATGAAAAAAAAAAGGAACATTGAGATCTACTCAGGATGTACACACCCGTCTGTACATACTGTGCTAGTTATTGAAGCAAATTTGTTATTACATGTGGGGGGGGGGGGCAGTATAGAGCCTGCCAGGCCGTACTATGTGACCCATGCATTGTTCACAAAACAGGCATTGTAGATGATTACAGGTTTACACGCAATTCACACATACCTGTTATTACTGTGTATTTGACCATGGTCCATCATTTCAGAACCCAGTTAGCCGCCTTGCACCACAATGAAAACAGTGAAAGAGGCCAAGCATGCAGAGTAGATGGTGAAGCCAGGTGGAATGTAAAATATCCAAAGGCTACAGGGGGCAAGGGAATTGCTTGCCCTGTAAAGGAACGGACAACTCACAGTAGGTGAAAATTATTTTTACTTGTGCGTATTAACACCACTACTTGATGGTAACATCAAATGCTTTTCCAGAATATGTGGAGATGCTTTTGGACCTCGTGATGGTGGAGGCAAAGAATTCGTCATCACGGTCCAAGAAAACTCGGCTCCCGATGACCCCGCTACCATTGTGCAGCCAGTTTCCTCAAGTTTCCAAGGATGATGCTGTGAGACGGAGGAGAACAAGATTCAATAAGTAACGTCGCGAGCTCATCCACTGAAAACAGAAAAATGGGCTTTGCGTGTTGGTGCAATTGCCTGATGCATTCTAATAAAAAATATTCCCAGCCCGCAAATGTCCCTACTAAACTTACTGCCGTGCGTTCAGTAATTACGCAGAAGTCCAGTGAATTTGTAGCCATTTCTTTCTGGTCTCATTTATTTACCTCTGCAAAATTCCTCTAATTTGAGACATCTCTTCCAGGTACTATCTGTAGTCAGACAGTAAAGACGAAATATCAGGCAACATTAGTAGCTTTGTGGGCACCTACCAAAGCTGAATGATGCTTACTGGTATAGTGTTTCAAGCTGCAATTTTACTTCACAATTCACACTGAGTTTAGCAAACGCTCCATATTGATGTTAGCATAGTAACAATGGGATTCCTCACTTGTATTTAAGAAAGCAAAACTACATAGTTCGTTAGTGCAAGCAAAGTTTATCTTTTTACATGGCAGTCACACTGTGGTTGTCGAAGGCAGAAACCTTTCAGCTGCTGTTATTACACATACTCCTACAAAGCGCTGAATAATTTTAAGCTTCGAGAAATTATTTAATATCTGTGGGATTTAAGTACAGTGAAAAAAAGGAGTTGTACTCTGATGAGTACATAATGGTAACGAAAAAAAAATTCACGAAATGCCCTTTGGAAACACTCAAAACAATTCAAATAGAGAAAAACTAACTTGCTGCATTTTGTAGAGCATTTCATTAATACAATTGCACATCTATCTTCGCTCACCTAAATGGAATCCCAGAAGTGTTTGAAGCCTGTATATGAGCCAGTTCTGGAGGGGTATTTCTTCCGAACAACTTCAAGTACACAGCTTGGCAGAATTCGGCGGTTATTCTTTCCCAACTTTTTCCATACTAGCCAGACAAACTGGCGGTATGCTGCATACCTCAACTGCCTGTAAAAAAAAAATTGCTTTTGCATCACTCTTTTTCCATTGGCTATATCATTTTCACACCTGTGTGTAAACTTCTTGCCTTGCCCAGCCGGTTCGACTCCTTTCTGGGCAAGTGCCACTTCCAGTACTGCCCTGCTGAGGCACACAGTCCTGAATTGTCTTGAGCTTGTTACGCACTGCGTGCGCTTCTGTTTTTTCTTAATCTCTTGCACCTCCTGGCAGCACAAGCAGTTCTCTTCTTCCATCAATACGCAGCTCATGCAGGTGCACCTAGTTTAATGAAAGCGTGATTAGGCCCACATTGATGCACTGGAGAAATACGAACATTTGCAGCCTGGTAACAGTTTTAGCGTAGCCGGATAGCCTTACGACAAATGCGAAAACGCGTTGTTGCTAGCATTGCTATACTCCGTTTCATACATCAGGTGCAATGCTGTGGAGGCTTGAGATACTTCTTGCAGTGGCTGCGTTCGCACTTAGACAAAGTTCGGTGTTTCTTGACCCAATTTTTCAGAAAGCTTTCCATATATAAGCTCAGTTCTGAATGAAAAAAAAAAGAATTTACCCATAGAAACCATCCGTATACATATATACGGCTACTAACACGTTCTTTTAAAAAAATTTCTTTTCAGTATTTTTCAATTGCAGCCCGTCGCGGCAGCTTCACGTGCATGATCGCGCGAGCAAACGCCGCTGGCACGCTGGGAAGCATAGACGGAAACTCGCGCAGTAATAAACTTTGGTGACCGGACTTCGAGCGTAGCTTCCACAGCGATGCACCCGAGGTATCAAATGGAGTGTAGGCTTGCCTAGTGACATTCGACGTACGGTTCAGTTATCGTGTTTACCACACGGCGGTGCTAAAACTGCCTAATATCTTTATATCAACACTAGCATGGAGCACGCATACCGATTCTTGATCGAGCCACACTCGCAAAGTCGTCGAACCATAGTATGAATATTGCACATATAATACCTCTGGTCATCTCTGGATGTGTATGATAAGCAACTTCCATGACTGTACCTCACAGCACTGCATGTGCGCGCTTTGAAACGCGGCACTTATGTTCGCGATCGTGTATCAACGCTGAAAAAACCACGGGACTTTAGACATCGCGGAATTGCACCCGTGTTTAGAATCTAATGAGAAGTTAGTGCTTCGGCATTCTTCCAGCAGCATGTTCCCAGTGACACTTTAGCGCATTTTTTCTCCCGTCATTGCAACGTGCAGCTACATGAAAAAAAAAAAACATACGTACCAGCTAAGATTTCCAGCGCGCGAGAAGGTGCACACACCGCTCTCGCTGTTGGCACACTCACTATCGTCGTTGACTCTGTTGCCGCCATCGTTTTCCGTATCGGCTGTAGGTTCAAACATGTAGGGGGACAATACAAGCTGTTGGAGACAGCGAGAACGTTCCATCTTGCAACTCAGCTAGCCAGAACAGCAGAACCGCGTGCTACCAGAGAGAAAGGAATGGTGCTACGCTCTGAAACGGAGACATGCGGCGGCGCCGACCGGCGACTACCGCCAACGACGTCACAGCGGCCTCGACCAATCACGGGCAACGGCGGCGTTCGCGCGATGCCCTGAGGCGCTGGCGCGCGTTTTCTTGGAAAAACAGGTGCTTGCGCTTGTTTCCGCCCTTTTTGAACCTGATATTCGTGTTCAGGGGACTCAAAACTGTAGAATGCCGCAGAGAACTCATTTTTTTCGAAAAGTGTTTCAGCTTCCCTTTAAGAATAATCAGACATGTATGTTCCTGTTGGAATCTTCCGATTCTGTGGCATATTTGAATCTTAAGACAACTGATCTGTAGCTTTTCTGCAAAAAAACGCAGCAAGGTCGGTTAGCAGTACACTCTTATTTGCTTCAGGATGTTTAGGAATTCCGAACACAATAATATTGTATCTGCGTAAGCGGGTTTCAAGATCATCATTCTTGTCAACAAGTTTGTTGACCGTGTTACTTAGGGACAAGAACACATTGGTAGACTCCGCAGGGGTAGTAAACAACGTCACTGGGTTTAGAAGACAGAAGATTCAAGGGAAGTCATCTTAGTAACAAGGGCTTCATTTACCTTGACTTCATTACTCGAGGAAGTTGCTTCCAAGGCGGCCACTTTTGCCAACGGAGAATCAACCTTCTAAGTAAACGATGACATTTTAGATCGAAAATCTGCAGCGGCACCTATGTTAGTTGACGAAGATTCGCGAGCAGCAACCCGAGATAATAAGTTTTGAAACCGAGAATTGACAGTCTGACGGAGGGCTGAGATGTCAAGAGCCACTTTTTTTCTGTCCTGAAAGCAGTTTATTCAACACTTCCGCAACTGAGGGCTCCTCATTGTTATTCGGAAGTTTCGTCTGAGGAAGAATTACCGGCTAATCGGGTAGATGGTCTGGTCCCCTGTGCTTTATTCTTGGGGCCAGGGTTGATTTCAAAGTCCCCGCTCAAATACAGGCTATCAACACAATGCATAAATCGTGCATACAAGAACACAGACAAAGCCGGGACCATGTGGGCCTGGAAGCAGCCGCAAAAAGCGGTCATCGGAACGAAAAGAGCGGGCGTTTTCATGAAAGCATACCTGTGTGAAAAATAGGCAACGGTTAAACATCGTGCATGCGCTGCTGTTCAGATTCCCACTGAGGATCCGAGGCACCGGTGTCGCCTTGATAGCTTCGGCCACTGACGTCACAGACGCAACATCCAGTAAGATTGGTGGATCCAACCAAACGACGAAGACGCTCTGCTGCGTAGGGGCCCGGAGTGTGATAGCGGACGAGTCCGAACTATCATCCACATTGGAGATATAGCAGTCCGCGCACGAGGCGGCCGGGTCCCATGCAATCGTGTGCGAGACCGTTGACGTAACGGTGGACGGTGGTCATTCGAAGGGACAGGGCACGTGGAACTCGGGGACGAGTGCATGCGGCGAGGAAATCCAGACACTGCGTGAATAATAGTGACACGTGTATTTATATTTATCGGGCGACCAGGTTTCACCGCCTAACAAATCTTATCGCACAGCGCGGAACGCGCTTGCATGTATCCGAAGTTTCTGGAAAGTTATCGATGCTTCTGTTGTTGCCGAACCTTGTGTTATCTGATTCCACCGCCTGACGCGAATGGTGTAGAACTTTATGGAAGGCACGCGGGTCCCGACGATTAGTCTGGAACATTCGACGACTGTGTATAAAAGCCGACGCGCTTGAACCGCTGATCAGATTTTCGACGATCGTCGACCGTGTTCGCCGCTATCGTTGTGCTATAAGTGTAGCCTGTTTTGTGGGCACAGGTTCGCCCAATAAAAGTTAGTTTTGTCTATCACAGTATTGCTACTGTGTTCCTAACGTCACCACCACATGATAATATGCAACGGTTGAACATCGTGCATGCGCTGCTGCGCAGAGCCCCACAGCAGCCGCCGCATACAGAACTCGCAGCCGAAGCGCGCTACTCTGGCGCCATCTTGTAGGCATTGTCGCCGCACTACGCTTTCCTTTTCACACATTCGCCACACCCTCCTCCACCGATTTGCGCGCCATGGTTTCGCTGCACCCACCTCCTCCATTTTCCTTCTCGCGTCTTTCATGCCCCGATGCGCTCCGCCTTCGCTCTTTAATTCTTCGTGTGCTCGTTCACCCGGTTGCCCCAACGCTCACCGCAGGAGCAAGCGCCTAAGTTAATGAATGAATGTGTGTTGTGTAGTGGTGCAAGGACTAATTATGGCCAAAGAGCGCCGTGCCAGTGTAATTGATGTCGCAGTGGAGCGATGCGTTCTGGGAAGTTGCCGCCAGTATGGTATGCCGATATGGGATATGCTGCCGGTATGGTAGGGAAATATGTACCTCTCAGATTCAGCTTCCTGACACTCCAGGAGGACGTGGCGGACGGCCAGCCTGTGACCACATTTACCACAGGTTGGAGGTTCATTTTCAGTGAGTAGGAAATTATGGGTGCCAAACGTGTGTCCTGTTCTGAGACGACAGAATAGTACATTTGTTCGGTGTGATTTTGTTTCAGAGGGCCAGAAACCTAACTGCGACTTTATCAAGTGCAGCTTATTTGTTTCCGCATCCTACGTGCGTTGCCAGTGGTTTCGTAGTTTCTGTAGTAAGAAACGGCTCAGATCTGTGGCAGGGAGAGCAGCGGCAAGAATAATAGCTTGCGATGAAATTGACGTCGCCATCTCACCTGCCAAAACAATACCATCGATGCCCCTATGACCAAGCACCCAGCATATATTGACATGCTGGTTAGATATATACGCTTCACACAGGACGGAATGGAGTTCAATAAGTACTGGACTTTTGTGCTTGCAGAGTGACATCAAGGTCTTCACAATGCTTAGCGAGTCTGTATATATAACTGCCTTCCGGAGTTTTGATTTCCTTATGTGCTCTACAGCTGACAATGAATAGTGCAGAGGCGACAGCCGTAAACATATTTGTTTCCGGATGCAGTATATCGGATTCCGAGAAGGATGGACCAACGGCCACATAGGACACCTCGGAGTGCGAGTAGAACTCCGTGCACTTATGTAGAACTCCGTGCAGGAGTGCTTGTACTGGAGTTCTAGGAAATGCATTCGAATTTCGTTCTCTGGAGCGTGCTTTGCAACTCGTAGAAAAGATATATTACATTCTATCAGCTGGCACTCCCAAGGCGGTACCAGCTTAGCTGGATGCATAAAGAGATGTCCGAGAAGTGGGACATCAATGTCAATGCTTAGCTTCCTCACGCGCAGTGAGAAAGGCTATCTTACAGAGAGACGATTACGAAAGACTGTAGCACATGTCATATCGTTAACGGTATGAGATATGCTGATGATGAGGGTTAACTTGCAGCAAATATGTTAGACTGGTTTATGCTTTCTGCAGATGAAATGACCACTCATTTGATTCTACGCTTAGCATTCAATGGGATTTCTTCTGAAAGCGCCAATGGCGCACCGGATACCTAGATGGTGGACGGAATCTAGCGTCATTAGCGCACTAGGGGCGTCAGAATGATAGAGCACGGCACCATAACCCAATTGTGACCTTATGATGCTCTTGTAAAGATTCATTCAACACTTCCTGTCCCTGCCCCATGTTGTGTGGGATAAAATTTTCAGTAACTTCATTGTTTTTAACCATTTCCCCTTGAGATATTTTATGTGTGGAATAAAAGTTAGGAGTCAAGTACAATGCCTAAAAACTTCCGCTCTTCATTCGCAGCTAGGTATCTGTTGCCAATACATTTCTCGATATTACGCTATTCGATTAGCTTTTTCTTTCTTGTGAAAAGCACACAAGAACTTTTGATGGGGTTCACATTAAATGCGTTTTCGTCAGCATATTTCGACAATTTGTTAAAGCCCTGTTGTACTTGTCTTTCACACACTGCAAGTTTGCAGGATTTGAAACTTATTTGTATGTCGTCTAAGTAGACGGAATAAAAAATAGCTGGCGGTATTGAAGCACGAAGCGTGTTCATCTTCACGATAAAGAGCGTGCATCTAAGCACGCCTTCTTGGGGTACACGAGTTTCTTGTATAAAAGGTCGCCACAATATGTTGGCGATTTTCACGCGTAAGGTACGATAGTACAAATATTTCTATTATGTTTAGCATACTTCCACGGATGCACATTCTGCACAAGTCTCGCAAGATTCCCTAACGCCACGTTGTGTGATACGCCTTCTCCATATCGAATAATATCGATAAGAAAAACTGTTTATGTACAATGCATCACGAATAATTCCTTCAATGCGCACAATATTATTAGTTATGGACCACCCTTCTCTGAAGCCACACTGCTATGAATAAAGAATATTGTTCAGTTCAAGGAAATGCATGAGTCGACGATTAATCCCTTTTTTTTTTCAAGAAGCTTACGCAGGCAACTTCTAAGAACTGTAGGGCGATAACTTGCCTTGAAGACGGGAATAGCTTCCCGATAACTAGCTTCAAGACGGCAATAATAGCTGCCTTCCATGAGGATTGCACGTATCCGGCAGCCCAGATAGAGTTGAAAAGTGCCACAAGTGTCATCTTTGTGTCGGTGCGTAGGTTCTTAATAATGTCATACATATTTCTATCAACTGCCGGTGCAGAGCTTCTACATGTGCTCAAGGCAGCTTTAAGCTCAGCAATATTAAGAGGACGGTTGTACGGTTCATTCGGACGGCGGTTACGATCCAATGACTTAAGTTCAGCTACTTGTTTAAAATGAAGCGGGCAGATATATGAGGTTCAATGGGACCGTGTTTACAGAAGATATGGCCGGCACAACCAATATCGCCGAACGTAAGGTTAGCCCCACTACGTCGTCTCTTTCGTCTTGCTAGTGATCGTCGTGTTCGTCCCTCTCGTGGCACCGTGACCTAGCCCTCGGCGGGGAAAGCGCCGACCCGGCGCCTTCTAGATGGCGGCCGCATGATATGGCTTGAGACAACCCACGCGGACGATATCAATTGACGTGGACGACGGGGAAGCATCGGATGGAGGTACTTCATAAGTCACATCACTGAGCTGTCGGACGACGCGGTAAGGGCCAGAGTACCGGGAGAGTAGTTTTTCGGATGGGCCCACACGCCGTGGAGTTAAAAGGAGGACGCGGTCGCCGGCAGAGAACTGGACATAACGATGACGGTTGTCATAAAGAGGCTTATGTCTTGCCTGCGACTCGGAAAGGCGAGGATGGGCAATCTGACGTGCATGGGCGGCTGTAGCTATAGCGTCGCGAGGGTACTCAGACGGGGACTCGAGAGCAGTTGGCAGGAGCGTGCCAAAAGGCAATGTCGGGTCACGACCAAAGAGAAGATAGGAATGGGAGAAGGGAGCAGTGACGTGACGAGTTGTACGGGAGTGTCACAAATGGAAGCGCGGCGACCCAGTCACGATGATCTGAGGAGACATACATCAAGAGCATACCTGCTCTTGATGCTCCGTTCAGGCGTTAAGTGAAATCATTCGTTTGAAGGTGGTATGCTGTCGCGAACTCGTGGTACGCGGCGCAAGAGCGAAGTAGGTCTTCAATAACGCGAGATAAAAAAGTAGCGGCGCCTGTCTGTGAGAAGCTGGTGAGGAGCTCCGTGGTGTAAGATGACGTCTTGAAGCAGGAAGTCTGCGACGTCGGTAGCACAACTGGTATGGATGGCTCGTGTAAAGGCATAGCGGGTTGAATAATCCGCTGCAATGGCGATGGACTTATTTCCAGCTCTGGAGGAGGAAAAGGACCCAACAGGTCGAGACCAGCATGACAAAACGGTTCGGTGGGTATAGCAAAGCAGGCGTCTTACGACGTCGGCACGGTTCGCAAGCAGCGACATAACGTCGCACGGTACGGTAGAGTTCAGGCTAGAAAAATCGTCGCCGGTCACGGTTGTAGGTCCTGGTAACACCCACGTGGCCAGCGGTGGCGACATCATGGAGTAGCGCGAGTACAGATGCCCAGAGATGTGAATTAAGGAACGACTATCAGCAGTTCATGTCTTTCTGGGCGCATATTTCGGCGGTATAGGATGCCGTCCAAAACGAGGAACAAGCTAAGCGAGGGATCTGAAGGGTCAAAACGGAGGAGCCTGATGAGGTCGCACAAGGATCTATCACGTGCTTGCTCCTCGCCGATGTGGTGGAAGGCGGAGAGCGTGAATATTCCAGCAGTTGCATCACTGGAGTCTGGAGCGTCGACAGGGTGTCGAGAAAAACAGTCGGCAGCCTGGTGTAGCCCAAAGGACTTGTACACCACTGTGTAGGTGAATTCTTGAAGACGAAGTGCCCAGCGACCTAGACCACGCGTTGGATCCTGAAGTGTCGAGCGCCAACAGACAGCGTGATTGGTCCGTGGTAACAGTGAAAAGTCGACCATATAAGTATGGCCGGAATTTCTCCACCGCCCATACGAGTGCGATGCACTCACGCTCTGTAATGGAGTAATTGCGTTCAGCGTGTGAAAGTAGGCGACTTGTGTACGCAATAACTTTGTCACGCCCACGTTGATACTGAGCTAAAACCACGCCAATTCCATTGCCACTACCATCTGTACGGACGTCAGTTGGGGCAGATGGGTCGAAGTAAGCAAGAATTGGCGGAGTAGTGAGCAGGGCGATAAGGCGTTGGAAGGTATCAACTTGGTCAGGACCTCCTGAAAAGGGGGCGCCTTTTCTTCACAAGTTCAGTCAGAGGCCAAGCAATGTACGCAACATTTCTGACAAATCGACGGAAATAGGAGCATAAGCTTACAAAGCTGCGGACGTCTTTGGTGCAGGTCGGCACAAGAAAATGCCGACCTGTACCAACGACGCCACCGAACAGCGCCAGTGTGTGTCGTGTCTTTTTAACGCGATAGCGTTAAGGAGCTCGTGTCGCAGAAAAGCCGGTGTCGTTGGCGTCGGTGTCGGCGTCCGCGGCGTTGACCATGAGCGCTAAATCACGGCAGGCACTCCATAAATAAAAAGCAACTTCCAAGATGGGCTGGGTGGGAATCGAACCAGGGTCTCCGGAGTGCGAGACGGAGACGCTACCACTCAGCCACGAGTTCGATGCTTCCAAGAGGTACAAACGCCCCTCTAACGAATGCGGTGTTGCCTTCGAAACGAGCCGTGGAAAGTTATACTGCGGCGCATATCGGTAATTATGAACATGTAACTTACAGAAGTCGCAATTACACGAGTAGCGAAGTGCGTTTCGCTGCATTTCTTCTGCGCTTTCCGCACACGCAGAGCCATCTTGCGGCAAACACACAAGACCCCCTCCTCTCCATGCACGGCGCTGCCCCGACAGATGGCGCGCCACGCGCGCATTGGAGCTGTCGCGGCTCGGACTCTCTCCCCTGACAACGCTTCGCCTTGCTCCCTCTGCAGAATCAAGCGTCCTTCCTTTCTTTAGATCACTATCTGTCTATCTCTCTGCCCGTGCAGATCACGACGTTTGGCTGGCGTGCATCATTTCTCCCTCCGGGATACCGAGTTCTTTGGTTCGCTCCGCTTGGTCAGGCACACGTTTCCTTGCTGCGCCGACCGCTGCGTTGCTCGACCATATGGCTCGACGCTCACCGCGTCCGATGCGGGGCGCCTCGTAAGTGATGGCTGCCCTGTAGCCCATTGTCTTACAGCGCTTGGCGGGTCGACGGGAACGCTGTCGCGTTCCACTCTTGAAGGCGAAGCTTAAGCGTCCTCCAATTTTTTGTGGATCGTCTTGGGTGTTTGCGCTGTAACGTTAAGTTTAGAATTATGTACCAACTAGGCCCAAATGAAGTGTTACTGAAATCGAGAACGGCACGAACTTTTGCGGCATCTGGGCGGACGCCAGATGAGGTGACGAGATGACCGACGATAGTAATTTGGCGGCGACCAAAGTGGCACTTCGAAAACTTTAATTGTAGCACAGCAGCACGGAAGACCGAAAGAATAGACGAAAGGCGTTCAAGGTGTGTCTCGCGAAGGTCGCCGAAAACACGATGACGTCGTCAAGGTAACAAAGACATATAGACCACTTAAAGTTGTGCAAGAGGGTATCCATCATGCGCTCGATGGTGGCTGTAGCATTGCACAAGCCGAATGGCATGACTGCAAACTAATAAAGGCCATCTGGAGTAACAAATGCGGTCTTCTCACGGTCCATGTCATCGACGGCAATCTGCACTTGGCGTGTGCCACGCGATAGGGCCGTCTGTGAATAGCATCGCCGGTATGTATGCGATGATGAACTAGGGAGGTTTGTTCCAAAGGCCGACCGTCAAGGTAAAAAATGTCGGAATAAGATGCGAGCAGATGACGAAGATCATCGGTTTGTGTAGGGGTAAGTTCCAGGGCTATCATCTTGGTAATGTCGTGCGCAGGAGGCGACGTGGCGGAATGAGAATTGCAGGCGGCAGAAGACTTGGAGGAAGACGGAAGGGGCGAGAGGAAGAAAGGTCGTACTCGTGCGACGGCGACAGTATGGCCAGGGAGATCCCTTTGGATAGTACCAGAGGACAGAATCCAAAATTCAGGAGCGGAAGGTAGGTTTTGTTAGCCGATACGGTCATTACGATGTGAGGAAACTACACGCCGTGCGAAAGGCACTGACACAGGGAGTGACGACATAGTCACCATCCGGTACACAGGGGTAGGGCACAGCAGTGATAGTGGTCAATGCCTGCGGAGATAGACCAACAAAGTTTGCGCAACAGAGCTGGATCGGTACGGTGTCGGCAAGGTCGGTAGCCTCAGGGAAATCATGTTTGACTACACCAGCCTCGCAGTCAATTATAGCTGAGTGGGCAGGTAAAAGATCAAGGCCAAGGATCACGTCGTGAGGGTAATGGTCAAGTACATGGAACAGTACAGATGTGTGGCGACCGGCGACGCTGACAAGAGCGGTACACATTCCCAGCACAGCGGGAGTTCCCCCATCAGCGACTCGTACGACGCGGGACTCGGCAGTAGTGAGCACTTTCTTGGACCGCTTCCGGAGATCAGCGCTCATGACCGAGATGTGTGCGCCGGTGTAGATCAAGGCAGTGACAGGCAGGGTATCAACTTCCACGGCGAATAGGTTCCGATCTGTCGGCAAGGTAAGGAGAGTATTTGCAGGTCGATAGTCCGATGCAACATCGCCTCGAGAGCTGCATCCGTCAGTTTTCTGGGGATGAGCATAGAGAATGGTGAGGCGATGAAAAACGACGGAGCAGGGGCGAGCGGGACGGGCGATCGTGCGGCGATGGTGAACGGCCCGAGCGTCGGATGGACGCAGAATGGTCATAATATGTCGGGTCATTTGGGGCATGAAATTGCTGGCGCTGGTTGTCATTGCGGTGGTAGTAGAACGTGGAGCGGGAAAACGAGGGCTGACGGCAACAGCAAGAAATGTGCCCCACGCCGCTGCAGTGCAAGCATATGGGCTTGTCGTCTGGTGTTGGCCATTGGGCCGGATTTCGATAGCGTTGAAACGTCGGTGGAGGCCGATGAAGACAGGCAGGACTAACCGGAGGGCGTGTTATTGCGCACACGGGTTGAATCCTTGCGTTGGCCAGTTCTTCACGGACAACTGAGTCGGTGAGGGAGATGGTCGATCGCGTATCCTCAGAAGGTCGGGAGAAAGAAGGTGGCGACGCAGCCTCCATTTCGCAACGCACAATTTGGACAACGCTATCTGTAGTAGACGATTGAAGAGGCGAAAGAGCGTCTTCGCACGACGACGTAGCGGCAGTGTTGGGAAGCCGCACGAACTGCCCAGCAAAACGACACCTCTACAATCACCACCTTTACAAATGCTATGTTCATTCATCCTTTAACCTGCGCGTGCGAACGATGTAAGCTTGAAGGTTACTTTGCAGCGTGACAAGGGACGCTCAAATTCTTGTTTGGTAAGACGATACATCACTCGCGATTTTAAATAAATAGAAAAATATGTTATTACAATATTCGTCTACCGTCGAGCAGTCTATAAGAACGACCAAGTTAAACGCATCATCGGCGATGCCTTTCAGAAGTACCTCACCTGGTCAGCCTCGGGCATACTGGCATCGACGCGGCGGCAAAGAGCTGGGACATCAAGGATGTACGCAACGTACGACTCGGTAGCTGTCTGAGCCCGACAGGATAGCTCTTTCGCAGCGGCGCACTTGTGGCTAGCGAACTTGCCGAAGTGGTCGTGAAGTTTTTGCTTGCATACACCCAGCTGGACAACTCTTCTTCGTGTGTGTCATACCAGGTGCGTACTAGTCTCTGGAGGTAGAAGAGGAAATTTGCGAGCATCACTGTCGGGTCCTATCGGTTGTGCACAGCGACGCGTTCGTATACGCCAAGCCATTCTACGATGTCAACTTTGTCGGTGCCGTTACCAGAGAAGGTGCAGGGGTCACGCAGACAGGTCAAGACGACTGACGGTTGCGATGTCGCAGATGCTGACGGCCCGGGTGCGCTAGTGCTGACGTCATGCTCAGCCCAGTGGCCTGGTTCTATGTCAGCATGGTAGGACGGCCGAGAACAAGCCCGCTGCGGTGTTCCGTCTTGTGCAATTCCCCGCACCTCCACAAATAATGAACCGCGCAGAGATATAAGGTTAAATGGGATCGTGTTTAGTCTGCAGAAAATATGGCCGGCACAACCAGTACGGCCGAACGTAACGTTAGCCCCACTATGTCGTCTCTTACGTCTTGTTAGTGATCGTCGTCTTTGTCCGTCTCGTGGCACTGTGACAATATTTCGTCGGGCACTGCGACAATATTTAAGGAAGGATTTTGTGTAATGTGAGGAGCTTCACACAAGCTCGAAGTGTTCGCCCAGGGCATTCGCCTTGTCTTACAAGGTAATCCCTTGGTCGTTATCTAAATGCAATGGCTGGATTTGCTGCTCCTTTACTTTTTTTGGCCATTCCATACTTCAGACTTATGAGTGTAGGATGTGATGTCCGAGACAAGCCTCTCCGAGCTAGCCCTCCTTGCCTGTCTCTGCGTGCGCCCTCCCTGTGATTTTACCAGTTTAAATTCCATGAGATTCCATGAGCAGCAAACCCCACGCTGTGTTTTGTTTCCTTCGCACCAATCTGCACTGCTCATTCCACCAGGGGACCGGTTTCTTACATGAGAAACCCTGTGTTTGTGGAATTAATTATTGAGCTGCGTAGAGTATAAAACAATTAAAATACGCTACTGCTTCATCTATGCTAAAATCAGTGATAAAATGTCGTGATAATTAAGTGGATTGCTTAAAATTATTCCATTCGGCGGAGGCTAGTTTCTACCGGGGGCCATGTGGACGGCATTCGTGTTGATGCATTAAATTTAACATTTCAGGGAAGTGGTCCCTTACATAAGGGTTTTTGGTTGTATGCCATTGCAAGTCAGGGAACGTTGAAGCAGAGCCAATCGACAGGTCTACTAAGGAATATGAATTATGATGAAAATTATAATACGTTGGCTTCATAAGGATGAAGCACGCACCGGAGTTTACAAGAAAATTTTCAATGAAACGATCTCTCGCATCGCATCGCGATTCTCCGCACATGGTGTTGTAGCTATTAAAATCGCCTACGAGTATCTAGGGGTGCGGAAGCTATTCAATTAGGTTATAATAATCGCATTTACCGACATTATATTTTGGGGATTATGCACATGCAATATACAAGGATCAATTCATTAGAAAGAATTTCCCGAACCGACACTGCCTCAAGGGGCGTCAGAAGGGCGACATCTGACATGCTACAGACTTGTCGACAACTACTGCTACACGGCCAGACCAGGCGTTCGCTTCACTGCGGTGTTTGCAATAGATGGTGTACTGAAGAAGAACGTTTGTGCGTGTGGGTTTCAGATGTGTCTCTTGAACACACAGCAACTTTGGATTATGCTTGTATAGAACGTCTGTGATGTCGTCTTAGTTATGAAGAAGTCCGCTAACATTTCCCTCAATTATTTGTCTCTATGATAAACGTTAGTTGGTTAGTTAGTTAAATGTGGTTTAGTGGCGCAAAAGCGGCTAAGGCTATGCTGCGCCAAACAAAGTGTTTTATAATACTATTTAAGAGGAGAAAGGCTGTGTTAGTCTGCATTTTGAGTAAAAAGGCAGTGTCGTCTAGAAACTTCCGCAGGTCAGGTAATGGGATTATCGAATCATCTCCTAAAATTAAAGCAGGATGTAAAGGTATGTGCATTTGATACTAGTTGTGCAAAAAGTTTCGTCTTTGTACTTCAACGTGTATGCATGTGAGTAATATATGCATGACTGTTAGTTGTTCTTGGCACTTTTCACATGTTGGCACGTCTTTTTTTGTAAGTAGATAATTGTGTGTGAGGTGTGTGTGCCCAATGCGTAGTCGGCATAGAACTTCTTCAAAGAAACGCTCCTGGTGGTTGCACGACTTTCACTCACCAAGTACGGGTTTAGTGAGATATAGCTTGTTTTCTGTACAATGGTCCCATTCGTGTTGCCACTTTGACGTTAAGGCCTTCCTAGTGGCACGGATACGATCTTTATATGGGAGTGTTGTGTTTATTATGTATATGTATGCTGACATCGATGCACATCTATCGGCAGCTTCGTTACCCTGTATCTCAACATGACTTGGTACCCAGCAGAAGCGGATTGATCTCCCGTATTTGTTAAGCGCGACCATGTTTAGTATGTCTCCTAACACGGGTTCACACTCAGATTTCAGATTTAGAGCCTTCAGTGCACTTAAGGAATCAGTGTATATGACTGTCTTTTGGCGCTTGCCAATGATAATTTTTTTAACTACAACCCATACAGCATAAACTTCAGCAGTGAAAACAGAGGCATGTTTTGGTACACGAATACTTCTTTCCCAATTTTCTATTACGGCCCCTACACCCACGTGTTCTTTTGTTTTGGAGCCATCCGTGAAGAATTCTATGTGATTTTGATATTTGTCCTGAAGAGCACGGAATTCTTGTATGATGTGTTCGTGTGGAGTGTCTCTTTTCTTTAAATGTGTTACTGTCCAGTCGCACAGCTGCGTGAAATCGTACCACGGGGCCAACCATTGTGGTTTCTTGGCAACCTGGAGGGCTTCGTGGGGAATGTCATAATCCCGACAGTATTGCTCATACTGCAGGACAAGTGGCCTAATCGTGTTCGGTTTATTTGTGTAGTGTAAGCGTGAGTTGCACTGTGTGACGATGTTGTAGCATATGTGTTGCCGTGATGACTGATTTCTAAGTAGATAAGACAATGTGAGTAATGTTCGGCGCTGCTGTAATGAGCGTTCATTACACTCAACATATAAACATTGAATAGGTGACGTTCTGTAGGCCCCACTTGCCAGTCGCAATCCAAGGTTATGTACTAGATAAAGTAGTTGGATGTAGGGCTGCCTGGCTGAGCCGTAAACCACGGAGCCGTAGTCTAAAAGGCTACGCGCAAGAGACCGGTAAATACATAAAAGACAGGTTCGGTCGGAACCCCAGTGCTTATGAGATAAAACTTTTAGGATATTCAATGCTTTATTTGCCTTAATCTTTAGTGTTTTAATGCAGGTTAGGAACTTTAGTTTTTTATCAAAGATTACTCCCAAGAGTTTATATTCTTGTTTTACCGGCAGTGCGACATCATTCCATTTTAGAACCGGGTCTCAGTACAATCCTCGTTTTTGCGAGAATAGCACTGTAACAGTTTTTTTGAGTAGAGAAACGGAAACCATTTTTCTCAGCCCACTCCATTAGTTCATTAATTGTTATCTGGAGCTGCATTTCACATGTTTGTAAGTTTGAGGCGCGGCACGCTATTTGCAGATCATCGACGTATATGGAGTGCATAAGAGAGGGGGGAATAAATTTGTTAACAGAGTTCATTTTTACTATAAAGAGTGTTGTGCTTAGTACGCATCCTTGTGGCACACCATTTTCCTGAATGAATACACGTGACAGCGCCGTTCTTAAACGCACCTGGATTGTTCGATCCAACATGAAATCGGCTAGGCATTTCAGCATTCTACGTCGGATTCCTAAATCTGCCAAATCCTTTAAGATACCAAACCTCCATGTTGTGTCGTACGCCTTTTCAAGATCAAAGAAAACTGTGAGACAATATTGCTTGTGTTGAAAGGCCGCATGTATCTCGTCTTCTAGCCGGATAGGTGGCCTATTGTGGAGCAACCTTTCTTGTATCCACACTGATAGTTATCCAGCAGGTTCTCCGTTTCAAGGACGTATGTCAATCTTATGTTGATGATGGCTTCATAGGACTTTGGAAGACAACTTGTGAGTGCCGTATCATATCTGATGAAAGCGCATGTGCTATCTACATGCACGATTGCCACGTGCATATACCCGCCCCTCACTGTTACTAACCCTTTCCACTTTCGACTATAACTATGCAGAATAAAGGTCGGGGTGATTTTGCTGCTTGACTACCCAGCTGTCCAGTCTGTTCTTGCACACGAGAACGAAACAAGTGCTATGGGTCTATAACTGGTTGCTGTCGTGGAAGGATTTCCAGCTTTCAAGAAAGGAATTATGATGGCTTTCTTCCATTCTTTGGGCATTTTCCCCGTTTCCCAGATTATGTTGAAGAAATGAAGCATGGTCTCAACTGCTTTAGGGCATAGGTGAGCTAGCATTGCATAGTGTACCCTGTCCGGACGGGGTGCTGTTTTTTTTTGCCACTAGTAAGCACTAGTGGTAAAGCGGCATTATACAGTCTTTCTGAACTTCCTGTGGTCGGAAGCTTTAGTTTTTCTGCTAATTGCTTACGTTTTAGAAATGCAGTAGAGTAGGTTCCCGAGCTTGATATATCATGAAAATGTTGCCCTAATAGGTCTGCTTATTCTTCTATATCTTTTTGTGTGCCTGGAGGTGACAGTATGGGGATACTGTAAGAAGCGTGATCGCCTCTAAACTTGCGAAGCTGGTCGCACATTCGTTTGGATGTTTTTGAGCTAATTATAGACGACACATAATTTTTCCAGGACTGTCTTTCGGCTTGTCTGCGTGTGTACCTGGCTTTCGCTTTTGATTTTTTAAAGGAGAGTAGATTATCTTGTGTTGGGAATCGTCGAAAAATACCCCACGCTTTGTTTTGTAGTTTTTTGTTTGCGTACATTCTTTTGTCCACCAGGGTTTTAGCTTTTTTCTTAGGAAGCCAGACGATTGTGGGATTGTTTCTGCTGCTGCAGCAAGCATACAGGCAGTGATCTTATCATTCGTTTCATCTGTGGTTAGCTCATCTGATATGTAATCCAGAGTGGCCTTTTCAGTAAACAGAGGCCAGTCTGCTAGATGGAGTTTCCAACGGGGTAGCCTCAGTGGGATGGTAGGAAAAGGAGATGTTCCTTTAACGATAGCAGGCATATGGTCACTACCACCGGGGTTCTCAATAAAATTCCACTGAAGATCACCAAAAAAAGATGGAGAGCACAGTGCCAGATCTATGCAACTCACAGCTCCTGTGCTTGGGGAGCAATAGGTTGCCGCACCGGTGTTTAAAAGGCATGTCATTTGTTAGGATAAAATTTTCAAGCGTTTGACCGCTGTTGTCAGTAGTTTTACTACCTCATAACGTTTTATGTGAATTAAGATCACCGCCTATTAAAAATGGTTTAGGTAGCTGGTCTAAATTTACCTCTAGATCTCTTACGGTAAAATGTGAATGCGGCGGAATGTATACTGAACAAATGGTGATGGGTTTGTAAGCTAAAACGGTGACAGGAACGGCTTCTATGTGAGTGTTAATGGGAACTTTTCTGGCTGCTATACCACTTGGCAGAGCAATGGCTACACCACCTGACAGCCGGTTCGCCTGAGTACGATCGCGCCGTACAACAGTGAAACCTTTCAAAATGTTTTTGTGTCTTTCGCCTAGGTTTGTTTCCTGTAAGCACAGGGCCACAGGAGAGAAGTTTATTACCATGCCTTTAAGGTCACCTAAGTTGTGTAAAAGCCCTCTACAATTCCAATGGATAATAAAAGCTATCTTAAAATTGAAAGGTAAGAAATGGCACTACGGAAAAACTAAGAGGTGAGGTGTTAGGTGACATGGATTAAAAAAGCTAATACAAATGAGCGATAACCTTTAGGTTATCGCTCTCTTATTTTGAGTCGTTATTGGGATTTTGTCCCTATTACGGTGCTCGAGAGAGCGCTTGTCCTTCGGTGTCAATGACACCGGAGTTCTTGTGTCGTCCTCCATCGCTCTCTTCACGATGTCTTAGTTCGCGAAAAGGTAATCAAGGAGCTTATTTCCTAGACAATATATTTCTTGAAGGCAACGCTATAGTGCCACCCGAGGCAGCTCTGACCAGCCCATTACCGGTTTTTCATGCGCGGATCTACACTTTCCAGTGGTAGCTCACGTGAATAATAAAAGCATAGACGCAAAATCAGAACACATAAGAATCTAGTTAAGATTCCATACCCACCATGGTGGAATATGCGTGTCACAAATAAACGCCGGACTATACATGACTTCTACAACATTTATCTTGAGTTTAACCCGCTAAAACACGTTTGCTAACGACGAATAGTTCACGGTACAATATCGAATTTTTCTATTTCTTCACAGAAACCCTCGGCAGTAGCACGAGGACTTAACTACCACTGCAATTTAGATTCGTCCAGCGCCCCTTGCGTTTTTAACCGGTTCTCAAAAGTAGGCCGTTCTTCACCGGTTAAATTTAAGTGGCGGCAACTTGGAGCAAAGCTGATTGAGGTTTACAGCTGTTTGCAGCACACAGAAAGGAATCTACCAATATTTATTCCCTTTCCGTGCTACACGTTCAACTTACTTGAGCAAGTTACTGGTGCTTCTTGCTTGAAAAACAGACAGGACGAATCTGTCTGGAGAACTGACACAGGCAGCTGCGGTGAAACATTTGAGTGAAATATGCCTCTTGGAACCGGTTCGCTGCAGCCACCAAGGAGCCTAAGGCCCATTCATTAGTAGTGTTGCACATATTGAAGATATCACTATTCCCCAGTGGAGGTCAAGTGTTCATTTGATACTTGTGGTGTCTTCTTTAAGAGGCGGGTACGCGAGGTTTTCTTTTATGCACTGACGAAGCAAAAAGTTTTCAATCTGCGTAATTAAACAACGCACACCCGCCGTGGTTGCTCAGTGGCTATGGTATTGGGCTGCTAAGCACGAGGTCGCGGGATCGAATTTCGATGGGGGCGAAATGCGAAAACACCCGTGTACTTAGATTTAGGTGCACGTTAAAAAACCCCAGGTGGTCCAAATTTCTGGAGTCCCCCACTACGGCGTGCCTCATAATCAGAAAGTGGTTTTGGCACGTAAATTAAACCCCATAACTTTTAAACAACGCAGTATTGAGACATGTTAAGGCAGGATGTGTTTGCATTTTCCGTTTCAACGCAGCCTAAGCTGCACTGTAGTGCCTCGAGTATGCCATAGGCATTGTAATTGGAGCTGTAAAGAGCTACTTCATGGTCTCACTTCGAAGTTGTAGTGAAATGCTGGAGCTCGCGGAAAAAGCGCGCCTCGCCATAACGGCAGTCGGTTGCTTCCGTTGCGGGAGGGGTGTGCCATATCGTCGATAAAAGCTAGTGAGGGCCACTATGACACATTTCATCGCTTGCAGGTGATTGCATGGTTCTCGATCTTTACCACGAAATTTTCTTTCATTTGATTGCTGTTATGGTGTTCGTGAAGTATTTATATACTATACACGATGCGCCGTCGTCTTAACAGCCAAAGCGTTTCTGGGTGCCTATTTGAGAGAACAGTGAAAGTAGTACCAAACCTTTTCACACAAAATGCGCGCCTATCTATTCATATTGATACTTTTTGTGCGCAAACAAACAGGGACGAAGAATAGGGGCAACACAAGGACGAGCGCTTGTTTGCGCACAAAAAGTATCAATATGAATATGTTCCAACTAGGCTGACTCGCAGTTATGCTTCCTATCTATTCCATTTAAACCTTAATACAGTTGCCACATTTGATTAAAACAACTCACCAGAGTGATAAGAATTATGGTGAGAGCGTCACTGGGCAGTGTCCTTCTAACACGGACTTATAAATGTTGACACGAAATGTCAAGGTGCTACCTGATGCTACCTGAAGGCGTCAGGTAGCATCAGGTAGATGCCTTCAAGTAGCATATGTGGGTTTATTGACCAGTTGCTTTCACCGAAAACGATCACGCTCTCGTGACGCCTGCGGCAAAAAGGACGTTCCACGTCCGCCTCCAAGGTCTGTGAGTGTTCGCGCTGGCTAGCACTCCCGGGGTTCTACAAGGACACTAAATACCCAAGAAAGTGGATAGGAAAACAGCGCCGCGGTAGCTCAATTGGTAGAGCATCGCACGCGAAATGCGAAGGTTGTGGGCTCGGTTCCCACCTGCGGGAAGCTGCTTTTTCATCCACTTTAATTTCCATTAATTTAAGTTTCTTTATTTCATTTATTTAGCACAAGTAATTTCCCCTATGTTGTCCTTGGCATTAGTGTTTGTTGGCTTCTTATGATATGACTAATAAAAATCAGGCCCCTCTGCTAACCCCCTTTCTTCTCGTTTATAAAACTATAGGAGATACTTAAGTCTTGTGTTCGGGACATTTTCAATATGCACCACTTTTGAATGCTTAGATTTTTATGCTGATATGCCTATAAACAAACCTGATGCTCTCTGTACTTGCGAGTTGCAGCACGCCGAAATAACACCCGAGACTTCTTTTATATTGTACACGTACTTCGCCCTGCTGAGCTTCCTCCCTTTCCGAAGCGTAGATGGGCGGTAGAAGCTTTCCAAGTCCTTGATTTTTTAGGAAACCATGCCTCAACACAACCGAAAGCGGGGGGTCCATTGTGGCCTATGCACCTTCGCTTGCGCACAGCTGTTTTTACACTACTCAGTTCGCGCCAAGTCTGCGCTGGGGGCGCTGATGACGGGCTTTTCCGCAGCGCCGCCTAGGCAGAGTCTGAGGTCTATAGCAGAAGACGTGGCCTTTGTCAGCACTGTATAGGCCTCAGCAGTTCTTCTAACCTAACCAATGATATCTCAATTATGTCTGATAGTTCCTCAAGTAGTCCTACTTGGCTAGCCTCACTCGAGAGTGTTCGGGTGTTAAACGTTGCAAGGGTCAGTTTAAACTGCCGGCCTGTTCGGGTACAGAGATTCTTAGCACCCTCTGCTGCGTTACAAGTCTGACCGCCGCCTTGTACAGCTGCTCCACAAGTGCTGGGGACTGAGGGCCATTGGTTAATCGAATGATTCGTTCGGGAAAGAGTGGCCGAACACTGCACCAAGGAGGCCAATTTCTGTTCTGGTGAGGGAGTGTCTTGTTGAAGCTTAGTGGGTCTTCCTAATTTGGTTGTACCTGGATAAGTACAGCCCCCCTTGCTCTGGGCGTTTTTGCCGGTGTCAGGCGTCACTTCAAGCCTGGAGATGTACTGTACTGGGGGAAGTGAATTCAAATTTGCCACCTTCAGGGAAATGAATGCGAGGGTTGAAACTTCTGACTATGGCTACCGAGCATCCAAGCTAGCTCAGTCAAATAACCCTGTCTAATTTTGGAGTATTCCCGCCCAGAGGACCCTACCTGCCTGAAAGCATCCTTGAATTATCCGCGATATAACGGTTCTGCTTATCGCAAGAGGTGGCACGACATAGCGTTTCTCAATCTTTCTAACATCGTGGTTTCGGAGTCTCCCGTACGCATCGCGGTCATCAACGCGGCTTCATACACGATATATTTTCGTCAATTTGGAACAGCACTTAAATGTAGTAATAAAAAAAGGATGATAAACGGAAAATCTTTCAGCGCTTACCAGGAATTCACGAGTCGCATATGGACGGTGGTACACCAAGCAGCTTGCGGTTGCTTCTGCCTGCCTCTGGCATCGGAGAAGTCTTTCCGAACGAGACCGAATTGTTACTGAAACGCCGCCCAAGGCTGCGGCGTCGGATGTGAGCAGGGTGCATTGGCAGAAACTTTCGCTCAAAGGGCAAATACTCAGGATGGCAAGAACATATGGTTCTCAGCCGCGCGTAAAATAGGCAAACTTGGAAGCGGCCTTGCTCTATGCTTGCAAAGTGCTTATACCATGTCTCCTTTAACAGGGTGTCTACCAAGTCGACATTTCCAAATTCCCTGAGTTTTCCAGGTTTTCCCTGAGTGCCATTGCGAAATTCCCTGAGTCATGCAGAACTATCTTTCATGTAATGACGGGCTGGAACCATATCGCCCGATGCTGTCACTCTTTAGTAAGCATATGAAACTTTTTCTTAAAGAACCAACTTAATCCAATTTGAATACTAAGGAGTAGTGTTTATGTTATTCAACAAAAGAATAGAAGGGAGGGGTTAGTAGAATGCACAGCAAACAAAATGTCTTCGAAGGAAATTGCAAATCGAATCAGACATTCTCAAATATGTACAAATTAGAAGGAGAAGCATACAGACGCAAATATTTTCGAATATGAGCTGTTTATACCAACTGATAGCACGCTCAGTGGTATGAGGCCCGAATTTGGTCACAATTGAGAGTTTCTCTAAACAGCTCGTAAGTCAACCTCAACTGTGCTGACATACTCTCAGCCCGCGCACGACACCTCAGTGTTGTGCTTCACTGCTTTAAAGAGTTTATTTTGGCTTGTATGACGGACACCTGCATCTCGGCGTCAGCCAAGAGTGTTTTTTGAGCTCAGGCTCCTTCAAAGAAGCGCTCGCATGCTTCATTCCCCGTTCATTCCTCAATGCGTCGATCCTTTCTGTTCTCGTCCTCCTTTTGTAGCGCGTTTGCACTACGGACAACTTGAAGCACACTCTTGGTCAGTTCACTGTCAACGTCCAATATTTCGGACACCCTAGGGGCAGCGAAAACTTCCGAAAAATCAGACAGTCCGAAAAAATAAATGTATGTCTTTTACTGCTCTAAAGGGCTGAAATCGACACAGGCACGTCTGGAAAAGCTCTGAATGCATGTCAGTACACTTATTAAGCATAGCGGTGCTCCTACTGTGACAGGAGAGGGCGGGTGCACGCGTGTAAAATTAAGGAATACATACTGTGTCCAGTGACAATTGCCCCTTCCTACGCTTATTAAGCTTCACCGCAATACTTTCGCTAATGCTTCACCGCGTCGCACAACTGTACTGAGGCGAAACTAACTTTCAGGAACCAGCATTATGGAATGCACCGTGCTTTACGAGCGTCGAAGCCAAAATTATTGCTGACAGCGGACAAATGAAGAAACACGGCAGCGAACGGCAAGAAGCTTAATAGCGAACGTCGAAGCAGCTAGGCGTAGCGTTGCCGCAGTGGTGGCTACGGCTGCCAGCGAATCTGCATGCGATAGCGCCGGTTCGAGGCGGCGAGGTAAACAAAATGGCAGCGGTAGTGGCTTTGATTAATGCCGTTTCGGACCTGCGGTCACCCAGCACGTCCGGAAAATCGGACGCCAAAGAATTCTTGCGTCTGAAACTTCAGACGTTCCGACACATTGACTCTATGGGCTACGTGGTGGTGCCGCGAAGCCGTCCAAATTTTCGGGAATCCGCAAAGTCGGTCGCTTACGCCTCCAGCCGACGACAGGGCGTCAAAGACGATTCGTTACGATTAATGTTTGTTACTCGAGCCAGCATTACCGCGACTTTCGACCCTTTCAATAAAAATACAGCTAATTTTCCATGATAGAGGCACGAATTCCCCTGAGTGTTTCCAGACTACTAAAAATCCCTGAGAATTCCCGGTTTTCCCGGTTGGTAGACACCCTGTTTAAGCTACAGCGAATGCATCTGCGTTAAGTGAGACATTGTATACTTCGCGCGGGAAAGCTATTGACGTCACTTCTGCGGCCGCATTTGAAACACTTGCAATTTAGCAGTTGCCAATGTAGGCTCGTGATCTACGGGAGCACAAACGAAAACACGTGAGAACGAATATAAGTGCAAATGTAGAAGAAAAATCTATACACCTTTACTATGACCTACCAAATTAACCACGACAGCTCGATTGTAGCGAATTTCACCTGCTTGGAAATATTGATGTTGCTGTGTGTGCTTCCACAAGCGCATTTGTATCTTGTTGTAAGCAGCAGGTGGTGCGCATTAATTTTATTTTGTATCTACATGTCTACAAGGTTGTGATTGCCCATGCATTTCCTGCATTGCAACAGATATTTTCCACACTGTAACGGTCCAAAAATGGGCTAACAGTATTAGTAAATGAATGAAATGAAAGCAAACAAATGGACGCCAACTGCGACCGTTTTTGACGTGATGAAAATCTGTAAGTGAACTGTACAACTGCTGTCACTGCGTTATTGTTTACTTTATTGTTTGCTTGATACTGCAAACCTTCTCATCACTTTTTTCTGTTCCTTTCGTGCTAGAATATATTTTTTTTTGGGAGGGGGGGGGGAGAGGAGCTTTTCACTAGAAAGTCAGCGCAAGGTACGTCAGTAGAATCAAGTTAATCAACAAGTGTAAGACAGCTGACATAAGGAAGTATAATATGGATGGAATTGAACATGCTTTCAGGAACAGAGGAAGCCTCAAAGCAGTGAAGAAGAAATTAGGAATTGGCAAGAATCAGATGTATGCGTTAAGAGACAAAGCCGGCAATGTCATTACTAATATGGATGAGATAGTTCAAGTGGCTGAGGAATTCTATAGAGATTTATACAGTACCAGTGGCACCCACGACGATAATGGAAGAGAGAATAGTCTAGAGGAATTTGAAATCCCACAAGTAACGCCGGAAGAATAAAGAAAGCCTTCGGAGATATGCAAAGGGGGAAGGCAGCTGGGGAGGATCAGGTAACAGCAGATTTGTTGAAGGATGGCGGGCAGATTGTTCTAGAAAAACTGGCCATCCTGTATGCGCAATGCCTCATGACCTCGAGCGTACCGGAATCTTGGAAGAACACCCGCATAATATTTATCCATAAGAAAGGGGACGCCAAAGACTTGAAAAATTGTCGACCGATCAGCTTACTGTCCGTTGCCTACAAAGTATTGACTAAGGTAATCGCAAATAGAATCAGGAACAACTTAGACTTCTGGCATCCAAAGGACCAGGCAGGATTCCGTAAACGGTACTCAACAACAGACCATATTCACACTATCAATAAGGTGATAGAGAAATGTGCGGCACATATATATATATATATATATATATATATATATATATATATATATATATGTATTGTAAAGGGGGGTTGATCCGGCTCGTAGAGCAGCAATAAACTCAGCACCAGCAGGTAGGGCGCAGCCGGCGAACGAACTGGGTGCGTGCCACGCGATGGCAACGGGGCTTTTCAGCCTGCCGATCTTCGTCACAATCACCCCCGGATTTGAAGAGTAGCCATCCTGGCGACCTATGAAGAGGTGGGCGGATCGTAATACTCCTTCAGCCGGTGAATGTGCACAGTCTCTCGCCCTCGTCGACGGAGATCGGGAGATGGCGATACGGGTTCGACCACGTAGTTCACTAGTGATGTATGTTTGTGCGACCACGCGGTAGGGCCCGTGGTACTTCCGGATGAGCTTGGAAAAAAGGCCAGGAGCAGCAACAGGCAACATATATATATATATATATATATTGACACGTGTATTTATATTTATCGGGCGACCAGGTTTCACCGCCTAACAAATCTTATCGCGCAGCGCGGGACGCGCTTGCATGTATCCGAAGTTTCTGGAAAGTTATCGATGCTTCTATCCGCGTGTCTGTTGTCGCCGAATCTTGTGTTATCAGATTTCATCGCGTGACACGAATGGTGTAGAACTTTGTGGAAGACACGCGGATCCCATCAGGTAATCTGGAACATTCGACGACTGATCTATAAAAGCCGACGCGCTTGACCCGCTGATCAGTTTTTCCGACGATCGCCGACCGTGTTCGCCGCTATCGTTGTGCTATAAGTGTAGCCTGTTTTTGTGGGCACAGGTTCGCCCAATAAAAGTTAGTTTTCTCGTTCACGGTATTGCTACTGTGTTATTGCTTCTTTCTTCACCGTCACTACCACGTGACATCTGGTGGAGGTGCTGGGTAAGTCCGGTCATGAATGGTAATTCTTGCCGTGCAGATTCCAGTCGGCGTAATGAGGTGCCCTCCAGCGGTCCGAATTTGGGGGCCCTCCCATGCAGTCTTAACCTTCTTCAACTGGGCGGCGATGCGTCCACTCATTACGGAGTAATCGGCCCCTGTGTCGACTAAGGCAGTGACTGCGTGGCCGTCGAGAAGCACGTCAAGGTCGGTGGTTCTTTGTCTGGCGTTGCAGTTAGGTCGTGGCGTCGGATCACGGCTGCGTCGTGTTGAACTGAAGCTGGAACGTCGCGTCGTAAAGTCGTCTTTCGTCGGTGTAGTCTTGGCTTCCTGACTTCGTCGGGACGGCGGCGTGTCATCATTAGGTCGTCGAGATGGTTTCTTCGTCGTCTTCGTCGGCGGCGGAGGATCTTCGTCAGTTCGACGAACAGCAACCGCACCTCCATCGGTTGCTGCTTTTAGTTTTCCGGATACGGGCTCGCTGACCGGCCCCGGGCTGGGCCAGTGTATGGTCGGCGCTGCGGCGACAGGTAGCGGCCTGGTGATGGCGAACGCGACGGTCGTCGCGAGCTCCACTGAGTAGCGGCGAGGTAGTCGGCGATATCGCGAGGGCGTTCACCTCGCTGCGGGCGCGGAGCATTGACGGCGAAACCTCGCAGTCCCATCTCCCGGTATGGGCATCGGCGATACACATGGCCGGCTTCTCCGCAGTGATAGCAGAGCGGACGGTGGTCGGGGGCTCGCCAAATGTCCGTCTTCCTCGCGTAGGTGCGCTGGGCGACGGGTGGGCGTGCTGGCGGCGGCGGCGGCGGACGACGGAATTGCGTCGTTGCAGGGCCCTGGCGTGGTCGCGGAGGGGGACCTTGACGGCGTGCGACGGCGGCGTAGGTCATCGCTTCTGGCTGGGGCTGCAGTAATTGAGGTTGCACCTCAGGAACCCCAAGCGATCGGTGCACCTTTTCTTTCACGACGTCGGCGATCGAGGCCACTTGAGGCTGCGACGATGGCAAGACCTTGCGCAGTTCTTCGCGCACGATGGCCCTGATGGTCTCGCATAAATCGTCCGTGGCCAGTGATTGAATTCCGGAGTAGCTTGTTGGCTTGGTGCGTCGGTCAAATTGCCGGTTCCGCAATTCCAGTGTCTTCTCGATGCTCGTCGCCTCACGAAGAAACTCGTCGACGGTCTTCGTTGGACTTCTTACCATACCGGCGAAAAGTTCCTCCTTTACGCCACGCATCAGTAGACGTACTTTCTTCTCCTCGGACATTTCTGGGTCGGCGTGGCGGAACAGACGGCCCATTTCCTCAGTGAAAATCGCGATCGTCTCATTCGGCAGCTGCGCTCTTGTCTCCAGTAGAGCTTGGGCTCGCTCTTTTCGCACGACGCTTTGAAATGTTTTCAGGAAGCCGCTTCGGAAGAGGTCCCACGTCGTCAAGGTGGCTTCTCGATTCTCGAACCACGTCTTGGCGGCGTCCTCCAATGCGAAATAGACATGTCGTAGCTTGTCGTCGCTTGCCCAGTTGTTAAACGTAGCGACCCTCTCATACGTTTCCAGCCAGGTTTCCGGGTCCTCAAATGTGGAACCGCGGAACGTCGGTGGTTCCCTGGGCTGCTGCAGGACGATGGGGGACGCTGGGGCTGCCATTGCGGTTGCCTTGGCCACAATCTTCTTGGTCTTCTCAGGTAGAAGTCCGTGCTCCGGGGGCAGCTGTTGAAGACGGCGGCTTGCTCGGTGGTCCGGGATTACGTTGGTGTTCTGTTCGCGGTCTGGGCTGGGATCACGGCTTGTCGGGGGCGTCCTGTACATGGACGAAAAGCACCTCCACCAGATGTCACGTGGTAGTGACAGCTCAAGTAGTGACAGCTCGCCCGCCTGCGAATCAAGAACCAGCAGAGGACCGACAGCCGACACTACAATCTCCGACGACGCTTCGTCGAATACCAGCCCGGCGACCGTGTTTGGGTATGGACCCCTATACGCCGACGAGGACTGAGCGAGAAGCTTTTGCGTCGCTATTTTGGACCGTACAAGATCATCCGACGTATTGGTGCACTGGACTACGAGGTCGTGCCAGACGGCATTTCGCTGTCACAGCGGCGCCGCTCACGACCTGAAATTGTCCACGTTGTGCGGCTCAAGCCGTACCACCAGCGTTGACGAACTTTGGGACTTCGCGTAACTGACCTTTGGACTTTATTTCTTTTCGTTGTTTTGTTACTTATGTTTAATAAGTGTCCCTTTGTGTTTCGCTCTCTTTGTAGCATCGGGACGATGCTTTTTAAGAGGGGGGTATTGACACGTGTATTTATATTTATCGGGCGACCAGGTTTCACCGCCTAACAAATCTTATCGCGCAGCGCGGGACGCGCTTGCATGTATCCGAAGTTTCTGGAAAGTTATCGATGCTTCTATCCGCGTGTCTGTTGTCGCCGAATCTTGTGTTATCAGATTTCATCGCGTGACACGAATGGTGTAGAACTTTGTGGAAGACACGCGGATCCCATCAGGTAATCTGGAACATTCGACGACTGATCTATAAAAGCCGACGCGCTTGACCCGCTGATCAGTTTTTCCGACGATCGCCGACCGTGTTCGCCGCTATCGTTGTGCTATAAGTGTAGCCTGTTTTTGTGGGCACAGGTTCGCCCAATAAAAGTTAGTTTTCTCGTTCACGGTATTGCTACTGTGTTATTGCTTCTTTCTTCACCGTCACTATATATATATATATATATATATATATATATATATATATATATATATATATATATATATATATATATATATATATATATATATATATATATTGTGACGAAGAAGATCGGCAGGCTGAAAAGCCATCGCGTGGCTCGTACCCGGTTCGTTCGCTGGCTGCGCCCTACCTGCTGTTGCCGCGTTGGTCGCTGCTTCTCTGCGACCCGAATAAACCCCCTTTACAATTGGTGGAGCTGCGGGGTACAGCCGGAATTCTGGAACTTCGCAACCGGACACCGCAGCCTGTCTTCATTATGCCGGAAGAAGGACCACCGCAACAACCCGCTGCCCCGGTGACTACCGTGGTCTGCCCCGGCCCGTTGCGTCAACGCGACCCACCCACCTTCAGCGGTACCGAAGACCATGACGTAGAAGACTGGCTCGCTGACTACGACCGGGTGAGCATCCACAACCACTGGAACGACACCGAAAAACTGAATTACGTATCCTTTTACTTGAGTGGTGTAGCCAGCGAGTGGCACCGCAACCATGAACGTGATCTCACGACGTGGACAGCCTTCAAAACTAACGTGACGGAGGTATTGGGGCGCCCCGCCGTTCGCAAGCTTCGCGCCGAGTAACGTTTGCGCAGTCGTGCGCAACAGTGCGGGGAGACATTTACAAGTTATATAGAAGATGTTGTCGACCTCTGCAACCGCGTTGACGTCACAATGGCTGATGCCGAGAAGATCCGCCAAATCTTAAAAGACATTGAAGACGACGCCTTGCAGATGCTGTTGGCGAAAAATCCGGCGACAGTCTCTGAACTCATCAGTCTATGGCAAAGCTTCGACGAACTCCGCAAACAACGCATAGCCACCCGCCAATCTCCTCCTCAGGCGACTTCAATGTCGAGCTTGGCTGTTTCCCCGGATAACACGTCGCTACTGCTACAGATCAAGGAGTTCGTCCATGAAGAGGTGGCTCGTCAGCTTTCTCTGGTTCCCCTTACACAAGGGCAGTCGAATTCTCCGTTGGCGCCCGCACTCCGATATGTCATCAAGGAGCAGGTAGCCGACCACATTCCACCTTCTCTCCATTAGGCTCCGGTTGCCGCTCCCCTGACGTACGCCAAAGTCGCTTCGAGGCTTGCACACCAAACCTACGGTCCCCTTCGCCCGCCTTTGCGCCCGCCCGTATCCGCTCCAGTCCGGCCACTGGTGCAGTATGCACGACCTCAAGATCATTGGCGCACGGAAGACAATCGCCCGATTTGTTTTTATTGTGGCCGTGCAGGACATGTAGCACGTCACTGTCGCCTCCTTACACCGAACGTCCCCAACAATGTGCGTCCATATGCGCCCCGTTTCCAACAACACCGCAACTGTTCGGACACCTTTGAATCTCCTCCTATCGTCGACACCGCATTCTCCGCTCTCCGTTCACCTTATCCTCGCCGCCGCTCCCTTTCCCCCATGCATCTACGGCGGAGCCCTCTGCACCACGAAAACTAAACATCGCAGTTCAGGAGGCGAGAATTGCAGTGTCTGCGAAATGTATAAGGCCTCACACTTCCCCGAAGAACGTTATTGAAGTCGCAATAGAAGGGACGTTGACGCTAGCACTTGTCGACACCGGCGCTGCACTTTCAGCGATAGATGCCCGTATTTGCCGCAAGATCGGAAAAGTGACGACGCCGCTTTCTGGACTGTCTCTTCGAACTGCCAACGCGCACCACGTCGAGCCATCCGGCGCCTGCACTGCTCGTGTCGTAATTCAGGAGGTCCTCTATATCATAGAATTCATCTTGTTGCCATCATGTTCACACGCCGTCATATTAGGCTGGGACTTTCTCTCCACACATCATGCGATCATTGACTGCGCCCGCGCCGAAATCGAGCTGTTTCAGTTTTCGGCCGATATTATCACTGACCATAAGGACCATTGTCGCAAAATCTCTGTTTCAGAAGACACCGTTATACCTGCCTGGTCTTCCACTCTTGTCAGTATCTGTTGTGACTATGTTGACGACGGCACAGTACTCTTCGCTCCGTCTGAACTCTCAGTTAGCCGCCGTTCACTACCCCTGTCATTCGCCGTCGTCGAGTTCAAAGCTGACGCCTCTCTCATGTGAGTCTCAACCCCATCGGATGAACCAATTACTTTACGCCGCCGTGAAAACCTTGGCAGAGCAGAGCCACTGACCTCATCTTCAATATTTGACACGATGGACTCCACTTATATTGCTGCTCTCGAGGCATCGCGTCCTCAGTCACTGCCGCGTTCTTTTACGCCAGCTATTGCCAGTGACCTTACGACGACACAGCGCGACGAACTTCGCTTGCTCCAAGGCTTCTCTTCCTCTTTTGATGGCCAAGCAACATCACTCGGCCGTACAACGACTGTTTCGCACACTATAGACACTGGGAACTATGCACCAATTCGACAGCGTCTCTACCGAGTATCGGCAACTGAAAGACGCGTTATCAATGACCAAGCGAACGATATGCTCAATCGCGGTGTCATTCAGCCTTCTAGTGATCCTTGGGCATCACCAGTCGTCCTAGTTAAAAAAAAAGACGGCACCATACGATTTTGCGTCGATTATCGAAGGCTTAACAAGATTACAAGAAAGGATGTATACCCGTTGCCACGGATTGACGACGCGCTTGACTGTTTGCAAGGAGCGGAGGTTTTATGCGAAGCATACTAGCCGCACAACCGCGCTCTTCCTTGCTGCGCCGCGCGCGGCCGCGTAGCTACCATATGACGTCATAACAGCTGCAAAAGCAGAGGCTCAACTCGTGCGCTCGCTTGCGGCCGCGTAGCCGGGTCTCAGCTCGTGCGGTCGCACAGATGGTACTGCGGCCTAACTCTTACTCCTCCCGCTATACCAGGTTACCAATACCGCTATACCAGCGGTATAGCGGTATTGGTAGCGGTAGAGCGTATTTATTGGTTTGAAAATAAAGGAATCAGCAGAGTAACGCATGAGTTGTTCCTTCGTCTAGCCGAACCAAATATAGCCAAGCAACAGCAGTTCACCACGCTAAACAGTGGTTCAACAAATAAAATAAAGGCTAGTATGCTTCGCATCCTGGGCTTAATCTTAGCTAAGCCACAGCCATTTTCTCCTCCTTAGATCTCCGCTCTGGCTACTGGCAGGTGCCCATGGCTGATGCTGACTGTTCTAAAACCACGTTTGTAACACCAGATGGCTTGTATGAATTTACTGTGATGGCGTTCGGTCTGTGCAATGCGCCCGCCACCTTCGAACGCATGATGGACGACATCCTACGCGGCCTGAAGTGGCATACTTGCCTCTGCTACCTTGACGACGTTGTCGTCTTTTCCCCTGATTTTCCGACCCATCTTCGGCGTTTACATCAAGTTTTGAACTGTCTCCGGAATGCTGGTCTCCAGCTTAACTTAGGAAAGTGGCGATTTGCAGCTCGAAAACTGACTATATTAGGCCACGTTTTCTCCAAAGAAGGCATTCTTCCTGATCATGATAAACTTCGCGCCGTATCCGAATTTCCGAAGCCCGAACTTAAAGGCACTACGCAGCTTCATTGGCCTATGCTCCTATTTTCAACGTTTCGTTCGCAATTTCGCTACTGTGATCGCACCACTTAACCAACTTCTCCAAGGCGACAATGTACTTTCTGCTTGGTCGGAAGCCTCTGATGATGCCTTTATGACTCTTCGTCATCTACTCACGTCTCCGCCAGCCTAGCGCCATTTTGATCCAAGCGCACCTACAGAACTTCACACTGACGCCAGTGGTGTCGGCCTTGGTGCCGTGCTCGCACAACGCAAGAACACTAATGCCGAATACGTAGTTGCTTATGCTAGTCGTGCCCTTACGAAACCTGAGGCAATTACTCAGTCACAGAAAAAGAGTGCCTGGCAATCGTATGGGCTCTTCAAAAATTTCGTCCATATCTCTACGGTCGACGCTTTGACGTGGTGACGGATCATCATGCTCTTTGCTGGTTGTCCAACCTAAAAGACCCGTCGGGCCGCCTCGCTCGGTGGGCCCTCCGAATCCAGGAATATGATATCCGTGTCGTCTATCGTTCTGGACGCAAACACTCTGACGTCGATGCCCTCTCGCGCTCCCCAGTTACTTCAGACAGCAGCACTTCTATACCTACAGACATGACATCTCATCACTTGACATCGTGGACGTGGCATCGGAGCAACGAAAAGACCCATGGATCGTCATGATATTCGACTTTTTGTGAAATCCTCGGGCAACTTCGGCACCCCGAGCGTTACGCCGACAGGCACAGCATTTCACAATCCGCGACGGACTTTTATACCGCCGCAACTACCACAATGACGGCTGCAAATGGCTCTTAGTAGTGCCTCACCCCCTACGACAAGATTTGTGCTCCGCTTTTCATTCTGACCCGCAGTGTGGTCACGGCGGAGCGTCAAAAACCTACACACGGCTTCGCCTACGATATTATTGGCGAGGGATGTACACCTTCGTCCACAAATACGTGCGCTCCTGCAATGCCTGCCAGCGACGCAAATGTGTCCCGCATCTCTCCACCGCACCTCTCCAACCACTTCCCTGCCCAGCTCAGCCATTCGACCGCGTCGGCATTGATATATACGGGCCTCTTCCATTTACTGGCGCTGACAACCGATGGATTGTTGTCGCCGTAGATAATTTGACACGTTATGCTCAAACCGCCGCCTTGCCTGCCGCATCAGCAAAAGACATCGCCTCGTTCATTCTAAACAACTTCGTTATCCGCCATGGCGCCCCTCGTGAACTGTTGCGCGATCGGGGCCGCGTATTCCTCTCGGACGTCCTGCAGTCACTCCTATCTGAATTCCAAATTATTCACCGCACTACTACTGCTTATCATCCACAGACCAATGGCTTCACAGAACGATTCAACAGAACTCTTGGTGACATGCTATCAATGTATGTTGCATGTGACCACTCCAACTGGGATCTTGTACTTCCGTTCGTCACTTACGCATATAACACTGCCTCTCAAGCCACTACCGGATTCTCGCCATTCTTGCAGCAGAACTGCAGCGACTACGAGCAATTCGCCGGCGGGCTGAACGGAGATACAGGAGAACTAAATCCATCCATGATCTCCGAGAGGCAAGGCGGATGCAAAAGAAGATTCAACGTCGCATCGATGCACTACAATCTCAAAGATGGAAACGTTTCTGTGAGTCCTTGGATCCACGTCAGCGATTATCTCAAATATGGAGAACCGTGCGTGGGCTTCGCGTATCACCACAACAGCGTGTCCCTTTCAAAGCCCTCGCTTTGCACCAAGGTCGCAGCGAAATTGACATTGCTGAAGAATTTTGCTCAAGACTTTCCAGCTTGCAGTTCCAACGCGCAATCACACCATGTGCTACTCCTGTGCCACGGGATTCCCGCATGGATGTAATTTTTTCGCTGGAGGAGCTTGAAGCGGCACTGGCGACTTGCAGGCGCTCTTCGTCACCTGGCCCGGACGGGGTTACCTATGCGGCGCTCGCCAATCTTGGGCAGACAGCACGACTCATGCTACTAAACCATTACAACGAGTCTTGGCGCAACGGTTTGGTTCCACGTGACTGGAAATGCAGCCGCTTGGTTCCACTTCTCAAACCTGGCAAATCACCGTTAAACTTCTCATCGTACCGCCCCATCGCTCTGGCCAGCTGCATAGGGAAAATAATGGAACGCATGATTTTGACTCGCCTGGAATGGTACCTGGAAAGTTACAACGTGTACCCAGATGCTATGGCTGGCTTCCTGCGTGGGCGCTCATCCATAGATAATGTCATCGATTTGGTTACATTCGTTCAGCATCAAAAACGCCGGAAACGACTCACTGCTGCATTATTCCTAGACATAAAAGGCGCCTATGATAATACAGCACATTATGCCATTATAAATGCTCTTACTGAAGCCGGAATCGGAGGCCGCACTTTTCAGTGGCTGTGCAGTTATTTGACCGACAGGCATTTCTTCGTGATGACCGAGGATGGCGCCACGACTCAACACCAAACGTGCCGTGGAGTACCACAAGGCGGAGTGTTGAGCCCGACGCTTTTCAACCTAGTGCTCGTTGGCCTAGTCCGATCCTTGCCCAACACAGTTCAGGTATCAATATATGCCGACGATATCTGCATTTGGGCGTCTGCCGTAACACGGCTGCAGGTACGAGCACGGCTGCAAAAGGCAGCTACGATAACATCTCTGTACTTGCGAAAACAGAACTTAGAGCTGTCTTCAGAGAAATGCTGCCTTGTTACATTCACTCGGAAGGAAATGAAGCGTTACAGTGTAAAGGTCAATGGGCAAGCAGTAGCAAATGCACAAAACACCGCTTTTTAGGGGTAATTATTGACCGAGACCTATCATGGAGCCCGCATGTTTCATACCTGAAGAAGAGATTATGGACAATAATACATCTCCTCAAATTTCTCGGCGCAAAGTAATGGGGCACTTCGGTGCGGTCAATGCTGCAGCTGTATAACGCCTTGTTCCTCGGCTTCGCAAGATACAGCCTCCCTGTGATTGGCAACACCTGCAAAACAAACCTGCGTGTACTCCAGGGACTACAAGCTCAGGCCCTAAGGACGTGTCTCGGTCTTCCGAGGTGTGCGTCTACAGCCGCAACGATCGTCAAAGCTCGAGATCACCCAATATCAACGTACTTGGCAACCGACGCTCTCAGGGCGCATATTCGGCACGTTGCCCGATTACCTTCTCACCATCTTACCGCTCTACCCACAGAAAGGCCACACACAACCTTCAGTCGTTTAATTGATGCCAATCGCCCCTCATTGCCATCGAACTACATGCCTGCAGCAAGACCATCCTTACCTTTATGGTGCCTGCACAGACCTGACATACGCCTCACCATCCCAGGAATCATGAAGAAAGCCAACATGTCCTCGTTTGCCCTTAAGCAGGCCACGTTAGAACATTTACATGAGGTGCACAGTGGCCGCGTACACGTTTACATCGACGGTTCAGTTACATCTGCAAGCGCAGCTGCCGCTGTGCTGATACCAAGAAGATCCGTCAAGATACAGCTAAAGACGTCACATGTATCATCAACGACAGCTGCTGAACTCGTAGCCCTGCGTGCGGCTCTTCATTTTATTAAGGAGGAACCATCCCAGGCATGGTCAATCTTCTGTGATTCCAAGGCAGCCCTACAGAGTGTACTCTCAGCACTGCGCCATGGATCACATGAGCAGCTCGCCGCAGAGATCAGAGAAGTCCACCATCGACTAGTTGACGAAGGACACGATATAATATATCAGTGGTTGCCTAGTCACTGTGGCATACATGGCAATGATCGAGCAGACGCAGCTGCCCGATCTGCCCATGACGGCGTCAACTGCGTTGCCATTCCTCTTTCGAGAGCCGACGCAGCGAAAAAACTTGCCACACTTGCGCGTGACCTGACATTAGCCCAGTGGAATTCACCCGATTTCACAAGTGCACGCCTCCATACTCTGGACCCTAATTTACAGCTCCATATTCCGTCCGAGCTTCCACGACGTGACTGCACCCTTCTTATCCGTCTATGGCTTGGAGTAGCATTTTCAAATGCCTACTCTTTCCTTATCGGAATGGCCAACAGCCCACTGTGTGACTTCTGCGGGTGCAACGAAACGATCGAGCATCTTCTTTGTCAGTGCTCTCGTTTTAACCTACAAAGAACTGTCCTCTCAGCCACCTTAGACCAACTGGACAAGCGCCCAATGACAGAAGACAAGATCCTTGGAACCTGGCCTACGCGAACATCAGCGCGATCCGCTATGAAGGCGCTGCTGCGATACTTGAAAGACACGGGACTTTCTGACAAATTGTGACAGTACACTGTGTGGCGCAGGACTGTACGGTGACACTGCGTAAGACTAGGAATGCCTTTGCGGGTTGCGTGACAGTGCCCACAGAAATAGTTCGTGTGTACGTGCGTGTGTGTGCTTAGGTTTTTTTTTCCTTTTTTTATCCTTCTTTCTTTCTCACCTATTGCATCCCCTTTCCCTTCCCCCAGAACAGGGTAGCCAACCGGAGATAATCTCTGGTTAACCTCCCTGTCTTTCCTTTGCCTTTCTCTCTCTCTCTCTTGCTGCTTTACGGCCGCCATCCCTCCGGCACCATTGATACTGTTCTCCCGTACCGGCCGGACCCTGTGTGAATGTTCACCTGTTTCTGCGATTGCTCAGCATGTCGAGAAATGCCGACAACTCGCCCGTTCGTTGACGTCTGCTCAACAGTGCCGCCAAAAAGAGCGCCATGACCTCAATCCTCCTCATAACCCCTCCCCGTCGACTTACTTGTGTGGCTTTGGGTCCCGCCTGTTGCAGCTCCTGGCCTTTCGTCCAAGCTCCTCCCGAAGTACCACGGGCCCTACCGCGTGGTTGCACAAACATCACCAGTGAACTACGTGGTAGAACCCGTATCGCCATCTCCCGATCTGCGTCGTCGGGAGCGAGAGACTGTGCACATTCACCGGCTGAAGGAGTATTACGATCCGCCCACCTCTTCCTAGGTCGCCAGGATGGCTACTCTTCGTATCCGGGGGTGATGGTGACGGAGAAGATCGGCAGGCTGAAAAGCCCCGTTGCCATCGCGTGGCACGTACCCTGTTCGTTCGCTGGCTGCGCCCTACCTGCTGGTGCTGATTTTGTCGCTGCTGCTCTACCAGCCGAATAAACCACCCTTTACAATATATATATAGCTTTCATTGATTACGAGAAAGCGTTTGATAGCTAAAACCTCAGGAGTCATGGAGGCATTAAGGAATCAGGGTGTAGACGAGCCGTATGTAAAAATACTGAAAGATATCTATAGCGGCTCCACAGCCACCGCAGTCCTCCATAAAGAAAGCAACAAAATCCTAATAAAGAAAGGCGTCAGGCAGGGAGATATGATCTCTCCAATGCTATTCACAGCGTGTTTACAGGAGGTATTCAGAGACCTAGATTGGGAAGAATTGGGGATTTAATGGAGAACAGCTTAGTAACTTGCGATTCGCTGATGATATTGCCTTGTTTAGTAACTCAGGGGACCAACTGCAATGCATGCTCACTGACCTGGAGAGGCAAAGCCAAAGGGTGGGTCTAAAAATTAATCTGCAGAAAATTAAAGTCATGTTTAACAGTCTCGGAAGAGAATAGCAGTTTACAATAGGGAGCGAGGCACTGGAATTGGTAAGGGAATACATCTACTTAGGGCAGGTAGTGACCACGGATCAGGATCATGAGAATGAAAAAATCAGAAGAATAAGAATGGCATGGAGTGCGTTTGGCAGGCATTCTCAGATCGTGAACAGCAGGTTGCCATTATCCCTCAAGAAAAAAAGTGTGTAACAGCGGTTTCTTACCGATACTCACCTACGGGGCAGAAACCTTTAGACTTACGAAAAGAGTTCTACTCAAATTGAGGACGACGCAACGCGCTATGGAAAGAAAAATGATGGGTGTAACGTTAAGGAATAAGAAAAGAGGAGATTTGGCGAGGGGAAAGACGCCAGTTAATGAAATCTTAGTTGAAATCAAGCAAAGGAAATGGGCCTGGGCTGGACATGTAATGAGGAGGGAAGATAACCGATGGTCATTAAGGGTTACGGACTGGATTAAAGAGGAAGGAAGCGTAGCAGGTGGCGGCAGAAAGTTAGGCGGGCGGATGAGATTAAGTTTGCAGGGACAACATGGCCACAATTAGCACATGACCGTGGTAGTTGGAGAAATATGGGAGAGGCCTTTGCCCTGCAGTGGGCGTAACCAGGCTGACGATGATGATGTCAGTAGAATCAGTCTAAGCTCATTTCGTATATCTCAAATGCCTGAAAACAAGGTTGAATCATCCGCGATATACGAGTTTTGCTGATCACAAGAGGTGGCCCAATTGTTCTAACATCGTGGTTTCGGAGTCTCCCGTAGGCATGCGGCCATGAAACCGGCTAGATACACGATATATTTTCGGCGAACACAATAGTCCCATAAGAAATCTGATTGACTTAGTCACTGAATCTACTGCAGCGCGCCATTTACACGCAGTCATAAGTAACTTCATTACGTCACGTAAACTATTGTAACAGGTCATTTATTTCCTCCATAGATCAACAAAAACCTTGAAGAGCTTATGAAACAATAAACAATCCTACAGGAAATACAATTCACGTAATTAAAGAAACTATTGCAGCACATCATATTCTTACTTCCTTCATCATTTTCTATCTCGATGATAATAATGCTACACAATGTTTTACTAAGGTTATTAAGTATTTCTGGGTAGTATCTTCATGTCGTCTTGTCATAATTAGTTTAGCGTATCTGTTTTCCTCAACATTACTTTTTTTTTTCTCACAACTACTCAAGGATCTCAAAGATCAGTACAGTATATTGGAACAGTAGCCTCATTTTCTAAATATCTAGCCTGCTCTAAGCATCTTCCCTACTGATATGGTTTAGACCAGTGCTATTACAACCTATTTTACAATTATTGTAAATAAATTTTTGACAAGTTCTTTCCTATTATGCGAACAAGAGCCATACACAGTAATCTTTTAGGACAGAACATATCCAACTAATGATTTGTAGGTTACCAGTCGAAGATGTACCGGAGCGTTCCCTTTTAGCCCTGTATTGGCCAACGTATCATATATGCTAAAGTGAATTTGATTTAAAATGCTTGTTTATGCGCAGAAAACTTCATACAAAGTTTACATTTACGTTCTTGGCATGCCGTAACCGGCTATCTGAACTATCCAGCCATAGATAGTTCAACAAACTAAGCAGTATTTGAATACTTGCGATAATAATTAAATTATACCTCCAGTAACATTTCACAACTTGCTTGTTTTTATACAAGTGTACTTTCCAAGTCTAGAAATAAAGGTGAACATTTTGTTCCAAGTGTTCTTCATGCAGAACTGTGTCTCGGCATTACAGGATTAATTTGTACAGTGTAAGATATTTTAGTTGAGTGTTCGATATAAACCCGTCTGGTGAGGAAACTACATAACTGAAATAAAGCACACCGACAATTTAAAATAATTTTGATAGACCTTTTAGGGCCTACACGGGTCCCTTATTCACAATGTCAATGTGACCCGCATGGGCCTCGAAACCTCAGTTGACATTATTTCATTTTATTTTTATTTGCCGAGGGTTAGATTTTTCAAGCAAACTTATCAAGGCAGAAATATGGAAATAATTCAGTGTGCTCTTACCGGTAAAAACTGCTACAAATGATAAGATGCCATGAATAATCTATCTTTGTTACTTCGACAAACCTGGAGACGTCTTTGCAAAATTTCTCTGAATGATTTACATTTAGCCCTGGTGCCTACATTCATAAAAGTTCAATGAGAGCCTTTTCTCAAGAATTACGAACCAGTGTCTATCTTGTTCAAGGCCTTCTAGACTCGTCCATCACACACAGGTGAAAATTGCCAGCTGTCACTAATACTCACAAGAACAAGTAGATGGGATTTTCCCGATGATGTGCAGCAGACTCCAAGAATGCCCTTTGAAGATGCGTCAGAGTCGCCACCTATTTGGGATTCAATGAAAACCAGTCAGCGGAAAGCTATTGAATGTGGAAAGTTTCAAAACAGAGCATGCAAGCTCTCTGCGCAGGTTTGCATGTCAACACCTTGCTTGGCCGTTGCCTCCAAGACCTCACCCCCTTACTTGTACAAACGGGCGTGATGCAGACGAGGTGTTGTAAGATTAATTTTGGGAATGTCTATCTCAGAAGCATTATGTGCTTAGGCTGCTAAGACCCAGCCAAATGACCCCAGTGACAATCAAAATATACTAAAATGCTCAAACTGTCTTAAGGAGCAGAAGCTTGATGTGGGCGAGTTGGTTTTGCATACTTGAAGAAAAGAGCGCTGCGAAGACGCGGACTAAAAAAGGAACATGCACGACGGACAAGGCGCTTAAGGAAGACTAAACAATTTCATCAGTCACTGCTTTAGCACCACCAGTTTCGATGTACAAAACAAATACAGTAAAATACTACTGATACGTTTTTAGCTTGCTACGAAAAAAGTGTATACAATAAAAAAATGAAACATTTTATAACGCTTGCAACAGCACTACTCATGAAACAAAAATTATGCGAGCCTCATGCACTGTGGGAATCGAGGTACACGCGAAGCTTTCTGTACTGTTTGCTTTGATTGCGAATAATAGCGGTGATGTCGACGGCGAATGGTAAATTTCGTTAACGTTTAGTCCAACAGGAGAGTGGTGAGTTGATGTTAACCGTTACCTTGCGTACACCCCTGCTGGTTGTCTCCATAGTACAAGAACACGCACTGTGCGCCATACTTGATAATCTTTGAGAGGGTTGAGCATATTCATTATCGCACATGGCACATCGTGCCATGGCAGAAGTATAAAAATTGAATTATGGGGCTGTACTTGCCAAAATCACAATCGCATTAATTTTGATACCATGGTGTTCTTCAACGTGCCCCGAAGTGCACCAGCGCGTTTTATTTCGACCACGTCGAAATGCGGCTGCCGAGGTCGGGATCAAACCCGTGTCTTCAAGCAATGCGTCTCCTTGTTCCGTCCTTCCTTGTTTGCGCCAAAGCGCTCACATTTATGGTCTGGTAAGCAATACCATATCCGCAAACCTACTGCGGCGGGCACAGAAGTGTTGATTTCACGTGTGGCTGCTTCCGTAGTGTCGCCTAGACCATATGGTGCGCTTCAATGTGGCTCTGCTTCTGTACGGCCTGCTTAAGTTGTCCGCTAGACAAATGAGCATGGAGCTTAATTTTCAGAAAAAGCAGAAACGTGCCGTACCTGGAACTTAAACTCATCCTGTTTGCCCGCAACCGCTTTCGTTTCTATTGGCCGATGTGTGATTCTCGCACCTGCCGGTCGCCACAATCATATCAATTTTATTATCGCTTCGTATTTCGAGAACATCACGAAAAGCACTTTGCCTCGTTTTAAATAAACGCAGTAGTAGCAGCGAGACGTGAATAACCCGCCTTAGTGACTATTCACGGTGTCTTGATCCCTCTGAAAACTGTGATACCACAAACCATGAACGGGATGGTGTGAACATCGCTCAGCAGTAGAAAAAATAGTTGTTAGCGTGCACTCATATCATATCACTTCGACTTTATATTACAATTTGATATGATAATTATCATAACTATCATAATTATTATGGTAACTGCGATAATCGCGTGACTCTCGCTTAGTAGTTACGCAACCAGAGATGTTCTTTTAATATGTGAATGAATGAATGTGTGTTGGTTAGTGGCGCAAGGGCCAGGTATGGCCAAAGAGCGCCATGCCAGTGTTAGTGGTTCGCAGTGGAGCGATGAATTATGAGAAGCAGATGTGACGTGGCTGTAAAGGGGCCTAACATAGTAGCCGTAATGTGCGTAAAATCTACATCTAATAAGATTATGGCAATGAATAATGAAGTGGTACTAGCTATGATCATGAAAAATGCATTGCGAAATAATGATACGATATACAAAATATGTCAGATGCAAGAATTGGCAAGAAGCACTAGTACCTAAATAGAGCCACTGAAACGCAAGGAACTCGAGGCATGTGCTATATTATACATTACCGCAGCAGCATCCTCTGGCGAGAGGATGTGCTACAAATTTCTCGGGCTAGTTACATGTAATACGACGTCATTCAGTAAATTTAGGACTGCTTTAATATGAAAAAGCGGTTCTTCAAGAAACATATAGGCATGGACAGGGACATTATAGCAGTATGGTAGAGGAAAATGATTATTTCTATATTTTTCGGCTTCCCGACACTCCTTGGGGACGTGGAGGACGGTCAGCCACTCACCACATCTACCACAAGTTGGTGATTCATCACCAGCCAGCAAAAAGCTGTGGGCGCCAGATATTCTGAGACGACAGAATATTTATTTATCTATTCATTCATTCATTCATTCATTCATTCATTCATTCATTCATTCATTCATTCATTCATTCATTTTCATGCTCTCAGGACCCAATGGTATTAGTGATAGGAGTGCTCCTACAATAAATTGTTAATTGCAACTTTAAAGGCGCTAGTATGTTCGATTGCAGCGACGGAAGCAGGAAGGTGGTTCCAGTCACTGCTTGTTTGCGCCAAAAAATAGCCATGGCAATTGTTAGTGCGACATAAAGGAATTTTAACCTTGAGTTTGTGATCGATCCTTGAAGACACGTAATCTGGAGGGAGGAAAAGATTGTTTTTAGATGTTCGGTTAGTGTAAAAAATTTTGTGATATAGGATTAGCTGGAATTAATTAAATTTTGGGGTTTTACGTGCCAAAACCACTTTCTGATTAAGAGGCACGCCGTAGCGGAGGACTCCAGAAATTTCGACCCCCTGGGGTTATTTAAGGAGCAACTACATCTAAGTACACGGGTGTTTTCGCATTTCGCCCTCATCTAAATGCGGCCGCCGTGGCCGGGTTTCCATCACGCGACCTCGTGCACAGCAGCCCAACACCCCAGCCAATGAGCAACCATGGCGGGTCTTTAAGTGGAAGCACTTACGGCGTGACCGAAGGGTCGGTAGACCTAAATTAGCTTTCATCGAAGAAACGCTCGCGTAGCGAGAGTAATTTGAGAGCACATATCGGGCAGCGCGGTTGTGAACGGATTCAAGGGCGGTGATTTACGCAAAGCTAGATCGGTCCCGAATAGAGCAAGCATATTCTAGTTTTGATCTAACTAGTGTTGCGTAAACTTTAATATTTAAATCGGAGAGAACAAAGGGAAAAATTCGCCGTAGAAATCCAAGCATGCGATTAGGGTTGCTAAATACATGGCTTAGGCCTGTTCCCGCATATGTGGGACTTGGAACCCAGCATGGACGTTATGGAAGGAGAAGAAATTACTCAAGAAGGAGCATGCGACCCGGGATGAAAGGCGGCTTACGGCTGCTGGCCCGGCAGGCGCAGGGAAGAATCAAGGCGGTGGAAATACGCGTGGCAGACGAAGGGACAGCGGCCGCACCACGCGACGCGTCCCCGCTGCTTCGAGGCTTCCTCGACTGCCGAGGGACACTTTTCGCATCATTGTCAGACCCCGAGACGGCCATAATGTAAACAAGGTTACTAAAATACGCTTTGAGCAAGCCTTGGCCATCGCGGCATCCTTGGCTCCGGCCGCAATCGAAGAGGACGCGATATGTCCCAGTGGAGTTCAGAGCATTTTTGTGGAGTGCACTCGGCACGAGAAAAACGCAGACGCGTACGGCCGAGCGCAACAAATCAGGATCAGCGAAGGCGCGTTTGGGGTGGCGACGTACCTGGCCCCACCCGAAAATACGAGTAAGAAGTCGACGCGGAAGTGAGCGAGGCTCAACTCAGAGCGAGAATTGCAAATCATCGGAATCCGGGCGCTTTGGAGGCCAGGCGGATCAAGAACACCACGGCGGTGGTGGTGCTTTTCGAGGGTATGAGGGTGCCCAACTACGAGGCATGCGGCGTGAGCACATTTTAACGCGATAGCGTTAAGGAGCTCGTGTCGCAGAAAAGCCGGTGTCGTCGGCGTCGGGTGTCGGCGTCGGCGGCGTTGACCGTGAGCGATAAATCACGGCAGGCGCTTCATAAATAAAAAGCAACTTCCGAGATTGGCCCGGTGGGAATCGAACCAGGGTCTCCGGAGTGTGAGACGGAGACGCTACCACTCAGCCACGAGTTCGATGCTTCCAAGCGGTGCAAACGCGCCTCTAGTGAATGCGGTGTTGCCTTCAAAACGAGCCGTGGCAAGTTATACTGCGGTGTATATCGGTAATTATGAACATGTAACGTACAGAAGTCACAATTACACGAGTTGCGAAGTGCGTTTCCGCTGCATTTCTTCTGCGCTTTCCGCACACGCAGAGCCATCTTGCGGCAAACACAGAAGACCCCCTCCTCTCAATGTACGGCGCTGCCCCGACAGGAGGCGCGCCGCGCGCGCATTGGGACCGCTGCCAGGCGCGTCGCTGGACTCCCTCTCCCCTGACGACGCTTCGCCGTGCTCCCGGTTTAGATCACTATCTATCTCTCTGCCCGTGCCGATCACGACGTTTGGCTGGCGTAGATCGTTTCCCCTCCGAGACACCGAGTTCTTTGGTTCGTTCCGTTCGCTCAGGCGCACGTTTCGTTGCCGCGCCGAACGCTGCGTTGCTCGACGCTCACCGCGTGATAGGTGGGCGCTAAGTCCGATGCGGGGCACATCGTAAGTGATCGCTGTGCCGTAGCGCATTGTCTTATACCCCTTGGCGGGTCGACGGGAACGCTGTCGCGTCCCACTCTTGAAGGCGAAGCTTAAGCGTCCTCCAATTTTTGCAGCACGCTCCAGCGACGCCACACGGAAGTCTGCTACGGGTGTGGAGGACTGGAACACCAGGCTGACGTGTATCCCAAGTAGGGAAGAAGCTTGGGCGTGTTGGTGGGGTATATAGAAACTGGGACACATAGCGCAAGAATGGCACAAGGACGAACACGGACGACGAGTGGAAAGTTAGCGCTCGTCCCGTGTTCCTGCTTCGTCCTTGTGCCATTCTTGCGCTATGTATCCCAGTTTGTGTGTCCCAACCCCAGAAGCAAGTGTTGTCTTGGGCCATCAGACATCGGGCATCGGGAACCTGGCATCGGGAACCGGACTGCTGGGGGAGTGATCACCATCCCATTCGGCTCGGCTTAGCCCCACAGAAAACCGAGCGCCTCCGTCGCCAATGTAGGGTGATCGAATGGGACACGTTTCGTGCTTCGTTATCAAGGGACGCTCTCGCCCCTCCATGCGACCCCATCCCAATGTTACAATAGGCGGTCAAAACAGCCACTTCAACGTCATGGGTCGAAGAATCTCGTCCGGCGCCAGATCTTCGTCTCCTACAGCTTTGGGCACAGCGTCGCCAGGCAGAGGTTCATGGCAGCCGACACCCAGATTCCGTGGAGGCTCAACTCCGCCACCGTCAGCTAACAGCTGCAGCTAGACGCCACGAACGCCGCCTCTCACGTCAACGCTGGTTGGCCTGGTGTTCTTCGCTAGGTCCAACCACTAGCGCCGCCTCGATTTGGAGAACGTTCCGAGCAATGGAAATTGGTGGACGCTCTCCTGACCCGGGTTCCAGCGCGTGCCTCGCGTCTGGCATAACCGCAGACGTCTTTGCATTTGATATAGCGCAGGCATTATTTCCCGGTTATGATACGCCGCCACCTGCGGTCTCCGCCCCATTTACGCTTCCGCCGAGTGCAGGGGCACTCCCATCAGCTCACGCTATCGCTGTGATGCAGTCTCCGTTCACGGTGCCTGAATTTCTCGCTGCAATAGACCAAGCCGAATTGAAGACTGCCCCGGGTCCTGACGGTGTGACCTATGAGGCGTTTAAAAACCTAGAAGGAGCCACCTTGAAAGATGTTCTTAGCTCGTTAAACGCTGCATGGCTGTCAGGAGAAGTACCGGAGCGCTGGCTGCAAGCAGCTATAATCGCCATCCCAAAGCCCGGCAAACCTCATGACAACATATCAAATCTTCGACCAATTTCTCTTATGAGTGCATTATGGAAATTGTTGGAATGCATGGTGGCTAACCGTCTACAGTGGTGGCTAGACGTACATCACTGGTATCATCCGTCGTAAGTTGGCTTCCGCCCCCACCTTGGTGCAGAAGACGGCCTAGGTCACTTGTCCTCTATGGTTTTGATTGGTGGCCGATCAACCCGAGTGAGGTCCCTGCTCGGCATGGATGTGCACAAGGCATACGACCACGTCAGCCACGCTGCCCTCGTTGAAGGGCTACGCTGGATTCACTTACCCGCCCACATATGCAACTTTATTCACACCTTTCTTACGTCTCGTGAATTCGCCATCAGCATCAACAAGGAGAATGTGGGATCTTTTCGGCCACATCGCGGTGTACCGCAAGGGTCAGTGCTGGCCCCCATACTTTTCAACATTAGCCTCCTACCCTTGGCATGTCGACTGGGCGACATTGCTGATCTGCACGCACTCATTTATGCGGATGACATCACAGTCTGGACCGTCCACCCATCTCTCTAAATTCAAGCCACAAGGTTGCAGCTAGCTCTTACAATTACACATCAATGGTGTTCTTTTCTGGGACTCACGTTGTCGCCTCAAAAGACGGCTCTGCTTCCGGTGGCGAATGCGCGCGGCCGCCGTGCGTTTACCACCACCCCTATCGTCCTTCTCTTGCACGGAAGCAGAATTCCAATCGTCAACTCACTCCGAGTCCTCGGCCTAGACCTGTACGATCCTGGCTCCGCCGGCCCCTGGATTCGCACAGCACGTCAGAAGACATCCCAAATGCTGCAACTCATCCGTAGGATTTCTCAAAAGTCAGGTGGTACCACAACCACCATCGCCCGCCTCCTCATACGTACTGTGCTACAGCCAAGATTGATATACCCAGCCCAGTTTCATCACATGACACGAGCAGAGTGGGACCGCTTGGAATCTATATATATCAATCGAGCAGCAATGCGGGTTATTACGGGCCTCCAACAAATTACGCCCATTCACGCACTCCAGGCTGAAGCGCAATTAAATACACTAGGCGAACTGGTCCACCAGCGTCGCCAAGCTTCTTCCGCAAAGTGCCATAATATCCCTGAAGCTGCAGCTCTTGAGAAGTATATGGCAGACGGTTCAGTGATGCCCTGCGATTCCTGCACGCCACGACCACCATGGCTTTATCAGCAAGTTACGGACAATCGGCCTCTGACTCGCATACACACACGATCCATTGGCCACCTTAGAAAGCCGAGTATAATAGCAAATAGCTCATCAGCTACCAGTGCAAGCTCTTCGTGCAGACATGTAGCGCATGTCGACGCTAGTGTGAGTGATGATCACGTCACCACGGCTATCGCTTGTCCGGAAATATTGTCAGAAATAGCAACCTGCTCGTATGCTTGCTCCCCTGCCTGGCCGTCGACACAGGCGGAGCTATTGGCAATCCGAGACGCAATATCCATCCTCTGTCCGCTGCTTCCGCCGTCTAGTAGACAAATTGACATCTTCACCGATTCCTCAGCTGCCATCCGTTGTCTGCGGCGTGTTCTGAATTCCGACGTTTTGGCACAGGAGATTCAGGACACAGTGGAGTACCCGTTGAGTGGAGTACCCGAGTACCCGAGCCGTAACAAAACTTCTCGTCCACTTCAATTGGCCCCCAGCTCTCCGGAGACAAGGCTCCTCACAGAAAAAGAAGACCTTCGGCGCGCTACGCGAGCACTTCTCCCACCAGGTGGCACCGACCTCCCTGGCGGCCTAGCGCGCTGGGAAGAGGTCTTGTTACGAAGGTTACGCCTCCGTGTCGCCCTCACACCTGCTGTAATCTGGTCATGGTCAGCACAGTACCGTGCCTCCATCAGCGATTCCTGCCCCTTTTGTCCCGCTCCTGTCTGCGAGGTGGGCACTGGGCACCTCCTCTGGACTTGCCCTTCTCTACATGCCCTCCGCCAGAAACACCTGCTTCGATGTGGACAACCCCCAGGTCGGCCCCCAGATGTAGACAGTTGGATCTTGGGGCCCCACACCGGACATTGCTCGACTTCCCCCGAAAATCCGGCGTGTATCTACACGTTTAAATATTTCTTCATGCCAAAAGGCACGCTGTCACAATAAAAAAAAAGTGGTGTCGCACCTGCGGCGAACGATCGCTGGCGGAAGATCACCAGTGCGATCCGAAAGGCACGTTGTGTGGTTGCCCGCACCCCACAGCGGCCAAGGAGTGCAGGGACAAATTTCAAGCTCCCTATATTGCCAGAAGACGGCGGCAGTGGCGCGACGCGCCGAGCAGCTCCAAACACAAAACGTTTACTTTTAAACTCACACGCCCAAATTGTTAACTCCCTTGTTATCATTATTATTTTAGGCACCTAATTAAGCCGCCCGATTCTTGGCCAATCCCCCACTGTGGGTATGTGCCACGGCCACTTAGGACAACAACAACAACAACAACAGCTGCAGCTGGGGACCGTCGTCGCCACGGCGGCCGGCAGGAGCCGCTCGCGTACGCCAGCTGCGCGGAAGCGGCACGCAATCAGGCACCGCTCCAGAGGACGGTCGGTTTCCAGCGCGAGGTAGAGGTGTGCGCCGTGTCGGTTTCGAACGGCGGCGGCGTGCCCTGGCCCCGCACACTCTCAAGTTCAACAAATGGCCACAGAGGGCGAAAAAATCGGACGCGCGGCGCTGCTAAAGGAACAGGCACAGTACACCAATTAAAAAGGTTCCCCCTTGAGCACATTATCTCCCGCTAGAGGCGCCGTAGTAAGAGCAATTTTAACCTACAAACTTTCTGCAACAGTAAACGAAGCGTTTTTATTGCATGATCAAGACTACAAAATTATAATTCCTAATTCTACATTGTACATTTCATTACCAACTTTGTTTTTTTTTTCATTCTAAACGCAAAATAGCGTTCAGCATTATCGACCTCCCACGTGACCTCTGGCCTGGATTTAAAATTTTTATCGGTATGTTCGCGTGCACGGCAGGTACGGATTCCTTGGTTCGTACATTGGTTGGTTATTTTGTGCTAACAACAGTTTATTGCGCTTCGATATCTCGCGTTATTTAACTTGGGGTGTAAGCCTGAAAGCTAGGTTTCAGTCGTGAGTCATGTGGAACACATCTGCATCGAAATGGGAGCCGGGTCCTGCTGCGACTGGGGACAGCAATACCGGTGAGTCGTTTAACATCGCTGCTTCAGTCGCTATGTAATTTATTAGTCTCGTTAACTTACAGGCGGAGGTTAGTTAACGATCTAGATGCTGCATTACACAAGAGCAGTCAGGACCCTCCGTTGCTGTTTCCGAAATAAACTTCGAGTTGCGAGGCCATCATTATACACACATTCACGAAAGAGAAACGATATCAGAACGCGTGTCATTTTTCATCTCGTTGTAGCCATAGCCATAAGTGACTGAGTTGCCTTATCAATATTTTTTTTTCGAGTACGCCGGCAACTTCTTTCGTTCACAGAACCGAATAACCTTTTGATAAACTGAAGCTAAAGCACTGAATTTAATGTATTAAACAGTCGCAAACAAGATAATTCACCCATATTTCGTACCTGTTGGTTCCAAATATTCTTGCTGTTCAGTTTGGCTTACCTCAGGACATCTATTTTTGCAGTAGTGAAGCGGTGCATCACGTTCATGCACAAAAAGAATGCATCATTTCTAATAGCTTCACGTCTTTCATCTATTTGCTTGTGAAATCAGCAGTGTGATCTCTTCTAGTGTATAAACGAGCGCACAAATGTTCTTATCTGTGATCTTGATAATACTTAAGCTGTTGACATGCATCGTAGTTACGCAGATATCAATTTTACGGATAGTAACCATAATTATTTACCATGCTGCTTAAGCACCCTAGAACAAACAGTGTACATTTGCATGTGTTCTGTACTCACAAACCATTGCAATGTATATGTCGCATCTTTTCGCATTTTACATTGCAAAATTGTGCTTATTCAATTTCTGATGCAGTCAAAATTTCTGTTCCAGACATGCAGTAATGAGGATGGCACCAGTATAAAGCAACACACTCCATGCACTAAACAGAAGCTGCTGCCTGCTACAACAAGGTCATTGTGTGGACTTTGGCTGCTACTACAAGGTAAACAACACCTGGTTCAGAAATAAATATGCTTGACATATGATGTATTGGTTTGCTAGTCTAGAGATACATGTCATTTGTTTGTAGCAGATGATATGAACATTGTTCATATTTACAGTTCAGCATAATTAGTTCGAACATAAAAGAAAACACTACATGAGTTTGGATAATCTCTGCTGTATCTCATATGCCATTGTTCTGCCCCAATAGAGTCTGTGCAAAGTACATCTTGGTCATCACGGGAGCCCCCATCTACACCAACAGGAAGGAGCTGGAGCTGAATTCGCAAGACCACGAACAAAGAAGCCATTCCATAATTATTTGGATGAGATATCAAGTCTAGGACGACTGTTTCAAGAGTGAAAAGAGCCTACGCCATCATTCCACGAGCACGGATATTGGCCGAGTCATCCAGGTATCTCAACAACAAAAATTATTTGTCTTCAGATGTACCTGCAACCTCTGAACAAGCACAGACGACGCTGGCTAAGAGTGTTCTGTCAGCTTGCCCTTCCTTAGTGAGCTTCCTGGCCATGCCAATTCTTGCCAAGTATAATTTTGTTTCAATGAATGCAAGCTTTCTCATTCCACAATTTGTTAGAGGTCATTCCCATTCCTCATGCAAACATTAAAGGTCAACCGATTCTTTGCTCATACTTAATGCCAGTCACTGTCTAGTAGCATAACATATGTGTAGCAGTTCTTTCTAGTGTATGCTGCCATGTGCAATTCCTCTTCTGAAATAGCTGATGCGGTATTGGCGTGTGTCTTGCATTAACCTTTACACTGTGTGCTATGTAGCATTTAACTTTTGTTAATGTTTTTGTCTTTCAATGCTTGCAAGGTAGAGTGGCTTCTTTCTTGAATGCAAGCTTTCTCATTCCCATATTGAATTCCTAGTCTCATTCAGGATTGCTATTCTTGCTCGACAGCCTGTGTTTTTGTGCAAGCTACATTGAAGTGATTGATTGCAGAATCTGGTTTCGGCACTCTCCGACTTGGTACTTGTCACCCTGTTACGTTTCTCATATGTGGGAGCCTGGTCAGTTGCATTGGGAAACAGTCTCTCGAGGCAAGCACCTGATCTTACAGTCCGCACAGTGACATAGACTGCGAATTTAGACGCACCGTGGTTGGTGCTCCCCGTTCCGTCCTTTCCTGCTGCTGCTGCCGTCTGCCAATTTTGCTTGTGGCCTTCCTCGGCCATGATTTGGCGTCAACGGAGACTCTCATACATAATTACATGGTTCTAAGTGTATGAAGTTGATATCCACATGTGTGCAAATGCCTACAAAAGTGACTGCAAAATAGTGATGTCCACGAAACCGACCATGCCCATATATAGAGAATGTGGGGGACCAAGTGTGAGTTACACATTAGTGGCATGCAAAAGAACAAAAAGAAACATGCAGGTTTGAAAGGCGGTAACGCTAAAATGCCGGGCACTCCATGTCGCTGTAGGCTGTGGCAGCAGATGCTTGCGTCACCCGATTGCTTCGCAATGCAATTTGCTCATATTCAACGCCGACTGTCGGTGCAAACACGCGGGACACACTGTCCAATCTGCTTGCACTGCTGGTTGTTGCTTGTTACCAGACTGCAGTGTGCGACGAAGGCAAGCACTATGCCTACAGTCGGACGGTTGAATGTGCCGCAAGCAACCCGCGTGCGTGTATGCTCACTGCTGTCATGTAGATCGTAGCCAATGCATAGTGCCAATGTACAGATTGAGCGTTATGTTAGAGTGTGCTGAAGTGATTTGATTGCATAATCTTGTTTCAATGTTGTGCCACTTGGTCATGGTTGCCGTGTTACATTTCTGGGATGTGGCAGCCTGTTCAGTTGTATTGGCCAACGGCCTCTCGAGGTAAGCACCTGCTCCTGCAGTCCACACAGTCACACAAACTCCCTGTTTACATGTACTGTGATTGGTGCTCCCTGTTTGTCCTTTCCTGCTGCAGCCGTGGGTAAAGTGTGCTTGTGGCCTTCTTTGGCCACGATTTGGCCTGAACAGAGACTATCATACATGATTACACGGTTTGAAGTGTATGAAGTTGATATCCACATGGGTGGAAAGGCCTGCAAAAGTGGCTGCGAAATGGTGATTCCCACAAAACAGACCACATCCATATTGAGAGCAGGTGGGGCACCAAGTGTGAGCGACACATTAGTGGCCACCGAAAGAACAAAAAGAAACGTGCATGTAGGAAAGGAAGTAACACTAGGATGCCGGGTAGTTCATGTCGCTGTGTTGGCTATGGCACCAGGTGCCTGCGTCACCCGATCGATTCGCAGGGCAAGTTACGGTGACTGTCAGTGCAAACAGGTGGGGCACTGTCCAATCTGCTTGTGCTGCTGGTTGTCGCTCGTTACTAGACCACCATGTGCGACGTAGGCAAGCACTGTGCCTGAAGTCGGATAGCTGAATGTGCATGTATGCAACTTGTAGTGTGTGAATGCCCACCGTTGCCATGTGGATCTTAGCCAATGTACAGTGTGTTGTCTGAACCTCATGCGGTGATTGAATGCAGAGTCTAATTTTATAATGGTCGCCGTGTTATGTTTCTTCGATGTGGCGACCTGGTTAGCTGCATGGGCAACAGTTTCCCGAGGTAACCATCTGCTCCTGCAGTCCACACAGCGACAAAGACTCCCAATTTACATGCACCGTAATTAGTGCTCTCCCCATTCGACGTTTCTTGCTGCAGCTGCCGGCAAATTATGTTTCTGGGCGTTCATCGGCCGTGATGTGGCGTGAGCGGAGACAGCACACGTTATTACATGGTCCGAAGTTGATAGCCACATGGGTGGAAAGGCCTGCAAAAGTGGCTGCAAAATGGTGATGCCCACATTGAGAATGTGGGGCACCAACTATGAGTTACACATTAGCGGCCCCCGAAAGAACAAAAAGAAACGTGCAGGTTGGAAAGGCGGGAAGGCTAAAATGCCGTTTAGTCCATGTCGCTGTGTTGGTTGCGGCAGCAGATGCCTTGCGTCAGCCGATTGCTTCGCAATGCAAGTTACGGCGACTGTCAATCCAAACAGGTGGTGCACTGCCCAATTCGCTTGCACTACTGATTGTCGCTCGTTACCAGATCGCCATGTGCGGCGACAAAAGTGAGGAGTTTACGAGCTCACGTTAATGGTTTCAGCGCATCTCGACATGCAAATTTTATTTCTGATCTTGTATGAGAAGGTGCACTGCTTTTCTTCTGCCAATAAAGTCGCACGTCCTGTTCACTCACTTGTGGCTTGTTTGTATGGGCGTCAGTAGAGGCTCTTCAGCCTCCTGGTCATTAAAACGCGGCAGCTGAGGCATGCCGCAAAGCCAGCGAGGCGAGCACGGCGCGTACCCAGCGTACGCCACCGGCATAAAGCGGCCATATTGAATATTGTACTAAAAAAAAGGACATTTCCGCTTCCTGTTTAAGGAGCGCCATCTGTCGGTCCCCCCACTAAGTTCCATGCGCTGCCGCTTCTTATTTTAGAACCACTGTGGAAGGTACAGTTTCCCTTCTCTAAAGTTGTTCTTTATTCTATGGCGTGCCGGTCGTTTCTAGTCGGCGGCGTCGGCGGTGCGGCGCCGGGTATTTAATCGGCGGCGGCGCAAAGCCTTGTTTCGATGGCGGCGGCGGCGGCGTCACAAGCTAAACCATAAATTTAAAAAGCTGTTTCGCTACAGCTTTCTTTGCTAAACTGGTTGAAAATTTAGGGCATTTCGTACTAAGGGATGAGATGACCAATTACAGAGAGGATGAAGGGTGTGAGAAATGCAAAATGTTCTGTAAATCTTGTTTTTTGGCACAATAAAAAGATGCGGCACATATCTCAAGCGCGTATGTTGTGTTTATATATTTCTTGCTCCACGATTGTGCAGAACCTATCTTGTTTTCTGCGTCGTAGTTGCAATTATTTTCTTTCTTTTTTGCTATGCCTCGGTTATATTTTTCCATTGCGCAAGGATTCAATGAATTAATCTAGAATTGCAAAGCCGGCACCGACGCGCGAGACACTCAATATATTATTCGTACTTCCACTTTTTTCTGAATGATATTCTGTTTAATAAAAGGGGAAAAAAAGGAACATGACAGGTGATTTGAACTCATGACCCTTGGATGCTGCCAGGAAAGATAGCTCAGTCGGTTGGTTCGTCAGGCCCCAGGTTACTTTCAAGCGCCATAGCTCCTGCTCCGAGCCTCATACTTACGTGGAAAGGGACTGATGTTGTCCGCGACAGTCGGTTGGAAGGCATAATTTCTTGGGAAAATGGGGGGGGGGGGGAAGATGAAGGGGGAAATATGCGCTCACCGAGAGGGCATCGTCTGCACGAGACCACCACCAGGCACCTTACTGAGATGTGGGCAGCTTCGCGGCCGGAACGAAGCCTCCCTTCTCCGCCGGCCAAGAGGGGAAAACGCGCTTTCCGATCGCACAAGGTTGCGCGGACATAGTAGTATAGCTCTAGCGTCTAGGAAAAGCTTAAACAGGGTGCGAGGGCGGCACGCATAGCGTTGGAAGCTAGCCGCCAGAATAGCTATCTCAAGGACTGCTACTGACGAGGGCAAAATACCTTCGTGTAATTATAATAACCCTAATAGGACTACTTTCGAAAGAACAAAAAAAAAGAAAGGAAACGGCCCAGAGGGCTATACTACAAGAGCTATGACTGGTAATTTTCTATATATATATATATATATATATATATATATATATATATATATATATATATATATATATATATATATATATATATATATATATATATATTCATCTCATCTATGGGATCGCATACGCGCGTTGTTGCTTTGTCTCTGCGTGTAGTAGTGAAGAGAGCCAGTTTAAGGGCGGAGAAGAATGGAGGAAAGGAAAGCAAAATTGCAACGCCGTGGTTTTAAAGCACACCCGTGGTAGAGAAACGGAAGGCGATATAAGCGTGCGTGGCTAGGATACGCACACGATAGCACAGCAATCAGCACTCGAATATAATTAAAACCCTAAAATTAATTGTAAATATTCATCTCATCTACGGGATCTAATGCGCGCGTTGTTGCTTTGTCTCTGCGTGTAGTAGTGAAGAGAGCCACTTTAAGGACGGAGAAGAATGGAGGAAAGGAAAGCAAAATTGCAGCGCCGTGGTTTTAAAGCACACCCGTGGTAGAGAAACGGGAGGCGATATAAGCGTGCGTGGCTATGATACGCACAAGGCAAACAGCCTTACAATATTTAGACTTGAAGGGAAAGCTTCGTTAACAACCACGGCGGCGGTCAGATCTGTGATGCTGCAGAGGGTGCTAAGAATACCTGGCTCCGGACAGGCCGCCATTGGAATCTGAACTTGGCAACGTTTAACGTTAGAACGTTATCTAGTGAGGCGAGTCTAGCAGTGTTATTGGAGGAATTAGAGGGTAGTAAATGGGATATAATAGGGCTCAGTGAGGTTAGGAGGACAAAAGAAGCGTATACGGTGCTCAAAAGCGGACACGTACTGTGCTACCGGGGCTTAGCGGAGAGACGAGAACTAGGAGTCGGATTCCTGATTAATAAGGAAATAGCTGGTAACATACAGGAATACAGAATTAGGTCTTGTTGTGAAACTTAATAAGAGGTACAAATTGAAGGTTGTACAAGTCTATGCCCCTACATGCAGTCATGATGACCAGGAAGTCGAAAGCTTTTATGAAGACGTGGAATCGGCGATGGGTAAAGTCAAAACAAAATACACTATACTGATGGGCGACTTCAATGCCAGGGTAGGCAAGAAGCAGGCTGGAGACAAGTCAGTGGGGGAATATGGCATAGGCTCTAGGAATAGCAGAGGAGAGTTATTAGTAGAGTTTGCAGAACAGAATAATATGCGGATAATGAATACCTTTCTCCGCAAGCGAGTTAGTCGAAAGTGGACGTGGAGGAGCCCGAATGGTGAGACTAGAAATGAAATCGACTTCATACTCTGCGCGAACCCTGGCATCATACAAGATGTAGACGTGCTCGGCAAGGTGCGCTGCAGTGACCATAGGATGGTAAGAACTCGAATTAGCCTAGACTTGAAGAGGGAACGGAAGAAACTGGTACACAAGAAGCCAATCAATGAGTTAGCGGTAAGAGGGAAACTAGAGGAATTCCGGATCAAGCTACAGAACACGTATTCGGCTTTAACTCAGGAAGAGGACCTTAGTGTTGAAGCGATGAACGACAATCTCATGGGCACCATTAAGGAGTGCGCAATAGAAGCCGGTGGTAACGCCGTTAGACAGGAAACCAGTAAGCTATGGCAGGAGACAAACGATCTGATCAAGAAACGCCAATGTATGAAAGCCTCTAACCCAACAGCTAGAATAGAACTGGCGGAACTTTCTAAGTTAATCAACAAGCGTAAGACAGCGGACATCAGGAACTATAATATGGATAGAATTGAACAGGCTCTCAGGAACGGAGGAAGCCTAAAAACAGTGAAGAATAAACTAGGAATAGAAAAGAATCAGATGTGTGCGTTGAGAGACAAAGCCGGCAATATCGTTACTAATATGTATGAGATAGTTCAAGTGGCTGAGGAGTTCTACAGAGATTTATATAGTACCAGTGGCACCCACGACGACAATGGAAGAGAAAATAGTCTAGAGGAATTCGAAATCCCACAGGTAACGCCGGAAGAAGTAAAGAAAACCTTGGAAGATATGCAAAGGGGGAAGGCAGCTGGGGAGGATCAGGTAACAGCAGATTTGTGGAGGGATGGTGGGCGAATTGTTCTAGAGAAACTGGCCACCCTGTATACGCAATGCCTCATAACGTCGAGCGCACCGGAATCTTGGAAAAACGCTAACATAATCCTAATCCATAAGAAAGGGGACGCGAAAGACTTGAAAAATTATAGACCGATCAGCTTACTGTCCGTTGCCTACAAAGTATTTACTAAGGTAATCGCAAATAGAATCAGGAACACCTTAGACTTCTGTCAACCAAAGGACCAGGCAGGATTCCGTAAAGGCTACTCAACAATAGACCATATTCACACTATCAATCAGGTGATAGAAAAATGTGCAGAATATAACCAACCCTTACATATAGCTTTCACTGATTACAAGAAAGCGTTTGATTCAGTCGAAACCTCAGCAGTCATGGAGGCATTACGGAATCAGGGTTTAGATGAGCCATATGTAAAAATACTGGAAGACATCTATAGCGGCTCGACAGCCACCGTAGTCCTCCACAAGGAAAGCAACAAAATCCCAATAAAGAAAGGCGTCAGACAGGGAGATACGATCTCTCCAATGCTATTCACCGCATGTTTACAGGAGGTATTCAGAGACCTGGAGTGGGAAGAATGGGGGATAAAAGTTGATGGAGAATACCTTAGCAACTTGCGATTCGCTGATGATATTGCCTTGCTTAGTAACTCAGGAGACCAATTGCAATGCATGCTCACTCACCTGGAGAGACAAAGCAGAAGGGTGGGTTTGAAAATTAATCTGCAGAAAACTAAAGTAATGTGTAACAGTCTCGGAAGAAAACAGCAATTTACAATAGGCAGCGAGGCGCTGGAAGTGGTAAGGGAATACATCTACTTAGGGCAGGTAGTGACCACGGATCCGGATCATGAGACTGAAATAACCAGAAGAATAAGAATGGGCTGGGGTGCGTTTGGCAGGCATTCTCAAATCATGAACAGCAGGTTGCCACTATCCCTCAAAAGGAAAGTGTATAACAGCTGTGTATTACCAGTACTCACATATGGGGCAGAAACCTGGAGGCTTACGAAAAGGGTTCTGCTGAAATTGTGGACGACGCAACGAGCTATGGAAAGAAGAATGATCGGTGTAACGTTAAGGGATAAGAAAAGAGCAGATTGGGTGAGGCAACAAACGCGGGTAAATGACATCTTAGTTGAAATCAAGAAAAAGAAATGGGCATGGGCCGGACATGTAATGAGGAGGGAAGATAACCGATGGTCATTAAGGGTTACGGACTGGATTCCAAGGGAAGGGAAGCGTAGCAGGGGGCGGCAGAAAGTTAGGTGGGCGGATGCAATTAAGACGTTTGCAGGGACAGCATGGCCACAATTAGTACATGACCTGGGTAGTAGGAGAAGTATGGGAGAGGCCTTTGCCCTGCAGTGGGTGTAACTAGGCTGATGATGATGATGATGATTCTGTTTACACAATATTCCTTACGAAAAAAAGAAAGAGACGTCTTCAACGCCTACCGTTTCCTTGGTTCAGCCCTTTAATAGACAAATTATTAGTTGATGTTATAACACAAACAATTCGGATCGGACAGCTTCTGAAATCACTTGTCCTGAATATTAGTCACCGTTTGTTCCAAGTAACCTTTATTTTAATGACCTTTTCCCGGAATAAGAAAGAATTAAAGTACTTTTTTGTGCAGCAGGTGAACAGTTTTCCAGCTGAGGGTATAAAGCAAATTTGCCCGCATTCTTAGCGCATCAACAGCTTGGTTGGATAATCTAAGTGCGGATTAGTATGAATGCAGTCATTACTCATATACACCATTTGGCCCACTCCAAGGCGCGAGGTCTCGCTTTCCGCGACCATGGAGAACTCCAACGCCGGCCCGCAGTGGTGGAGAACAGAGATCAACCGACCACATACAACGAAATTGCGCAGCACATTTATCTCGGCAGGAGAGACTTTCCCCTTCCACACAAGAAGTTAAATAGAGCGCAGGCATTGACCCTCAGATTACTGCAAACAGGTTCATATCCCAACCCGGCTTTATTCCAAAAAATTTATCCCGACACCTATGCCACTAGTTCTTGCAGGCACTGCAATGACATCGCTAGCCTAGACCATATGCTCTGGCGTTGGCCCTCGTTACGAGGCACAGAAGAAATTGATGAGAGCAAGTGGCTCTCCGCTATCAAGAGCCCCGATGCCGGGGCGCAACTATGGGCTGTCCAGAGGGCCCAGGCACGTACCCAGGGGGGGGGGGGCAGGGGGGGCCCGGGCCCCCCCCCCCCCCGAAATCAAGTGGCATAACCCCCCCCCCCCACCCACGCCACCACTCCTCACACATTCCTAAAGCACCGCCAGATCAATGTTGAGACTTGGCAGCTGTTCATCGGTCAGCATTATGCTGCCTTTTTCACATTTCTTTAGATGGCGGTAGTTATCGGCATCTCTTGTAATGTGAAGGACAGTTTTCTCATAGATTCCGCACCCGCGCGATTAACTCGAGATGCGTTCAGTTGTCACCATCTATTCAACCGTCACGGCCATAGCTGTTGCTTTTGTTAGTTCAACCTTCTTTGTTTAGGCTGATCCTGGGACCAGGAGAGGGATGCGGCTGTTACTCAGCTGGTCTGTACTCTCATGGAACGAGCTGCGGCCGGAGAAAACGCCAATTGCGTTTAACTTATCCCTTTGCTTCATTATTTCCTTGAGTTACAGCTCGCCGCGACGCTGGCAGATGCCCGGAACAATATACACGTGATATGGGTTAGATAAGGTGGGAAATAAGATAATGTGAAAGAGCGTCCATCATGAAACCCTGCAATAACCCTTAAACCCATAAGCAAGATGACTGTCGCCCGTTACCTCGTCTGTTTTTCCCTTATTGTATATTACTTTTCGTGAGAAATTGGCAACTGGAAACAAAAATCACAAGGAGTTGAGAAATTAAGCGATCTACTAAGGGAGAGAGCCAAGGCAATAACCAAACTGCAAGCAAAAGCGAAAAATAAAAAAGTTAACCGTTGTTTATGAGAGCATTTATGGATCAACATCTATTTATTTAAAAAGGAAGTAGGGAAAACGCCACCGGAAGTGGAGGACAATTACTTGTTTTGAATGACGCTTCTACAGTTATCGGTGGAACCGCCTCACGTAGACACTTCTCTGCTGTGCTTATGTGGGTGTTTTTCTAACCTTTCGCGGTGAGCGCAGTACGTCTAGAATCGCAGAGTCCTGCGCTCTACGCGGTTGTATGGGACTGGCGGCCGCACAGCGTTACGCAATTCGCGGAACTGTCAAAACTGATCAACAAGGCGAAAATAACTGATATTCGAAACTATAACATGAGAAAGACTGAAGATGCCGTAAGAAATCAGCGCAGCCTGAAATCAGTAAAAAAGAAACCTGGCATAGGACAAACCATCATGTATGCACTAAAAGATAAGAAGGATAATATCAGCAATCTCGAAGATATAGTAAAAGCAGGGGAAAAATTCTAGGCGGACCTGTATACAGTACCTAGAGGAGTCACGATACCTCACTTAGGAACAGTAGTGAACAGGATACAGAAACTCTCCTATAACTATCGATGAGGTCAGAAAGGCCCTGCAAGACATGAAACGATGCAGAGCGGGAGGAGAAGGTGGAATAACAGTTGATTTAATCAAAGATGGAGAAGACATAATGCTTGGAAAACTGGCGGATCTTTATACGAAGTGTCTATCGACTGCAAGGGTCCTAGAAAACTGGAAGAATGCAGACATTATACGAATCCACAAAAGAGGAGACGTTAAAGAATTGAAAAATTATGGGACCATTAGCTTGCTCCCAGTATTATATAAAATATTTACCAAAATAATCTCCAATAGAATAAGGGCAACACTGGATTTTGTCAACCAAGGGAACAGGCTGGCTTCAGGAAGAGATACCTTACAGTGGATCACATCCATGTCATCAATCAGGTTATCGCGAAATCTGAAGAGTACAATAAGCCTGTCTAGGTGGCTTATATAGATTACGAAAAGGCATTTGATTCAGTAGAGATACCAGCAATCATAGAGGCACTACGTAATCAAGGAGTACAGAACGCTTACGTAAAAAGCTTGGAAAATATTGCTACATGCGTGTGGTATTTGTTTGTTTCAACGAGGCGCGTAGGCGCCATCACTGCAGAAAAGAGGAGGAAGAACGAACTGGGCTCGCGCTGTGAATCTAACCGGTCAGCGCTGCAACCGTTGTTGTAAATATATTCTGTAAATAGTTTCTCGTCTTACTGACTCGTCCTTCGCGTAATAATATCTACAGAGGTTCTACAGCTACCTTAATTCTACACAAGAAAAGCAGGGAGATACCTATAGAGAAAGGGGTCAGACAGGGAGACACAATTTCTCCAAAGCTATTCACTGCGTGCTTTGAAGAATTCAAGCTATTAAAGTGGGAAGGCTTAGGAGTAAAGATCGATGGCAAATATCTCAGCAACCTTTGGTTTGCCGATGACATTGTTCTATTCAACAACAACGCAGACGTGTTGCAACAAATGATTGAGACCTTAACAGAGAGAGCGAAGAGTGGTGTTGAATATTAATATGCAGAAGATGAAGATAATGATAAAGAGCCGGGCAAAGAAACAAGAGATCAGTATCGCCAGTCGGCCACTAGAGACTGTGAAGGAATACGTTTACCTGGGTCAATTAATCACAGGGAACCCTGATCATGAGAAGGAAATTAACAGAAGAATAAAAATAGGTTGGATCGCATACGGCAGACATTGCCAGCTCCTGACTGGAAGCTTACCATTATTATTGAAATGTAAGGTGTGCAATCAGTGCATTTTGCCAGTGCTGACATATGGGGCAGAGACTTGAGAGCAAGTTAAGGACCGCGCAAAGAGCGATCGAACGAATATTGCTAGGCATAACGTTAAGAAAGAGAAAGAGAGCGGTTTGGATCAGAGAGCGAACGGGTATAGACGATATTCTAATTGACATCCAGAGGAAAAAATGTAGCTGGGCAGGTCATGTAATGCACTGGTTAGATAACCGTTGGACCATTAGGGTTACAGAATGGGTACCAAGAGAAGGGAAACGCAATCGAGGACGACAAAACACTAGGTGGAGCGATGAAATTAGGGAATTCGTGGGCGCTAGTTGGAATCGGTTGGCGCAGGACAGGGGTAATTGGAGATTGCAGGGAGCGGCATTTGTCCTGCAGTGGACATAAAACAGGCTGATGATGATGATGGAGGTGGTGCCCCCCCCCCCCCCCGAAAAAAAATCCTGGGTACGTGCCTGAGAGGGCCCACGATGCGGCGGTCGGGCAAGGCCTGACTGTCCCAACGTGGGAGCGGCCCGCAGCGCGCTGAGTCGCGTACCTCAGGACCTTATTAAAGTTTTGCATCCATCCATCCATACGAAAAAGAGTCGTTAACCTGCATATCGAAACTGTTTATAGTTCAGTGGAGCTGTCGGTGTCAGTTGCATTCGATTTTCCATATATATGTGTGTTTGTATTTATATATATATATATATATATATATATATATATATATATATATATATATATATATATATATATATATATATATATATAAACGGTTACGAAGAACAGCACTATGCAGTAGAAATGTTTTCATTTGCGAAACCCAATGGACGTTTCCCAATTGTGCAAAAATACTATAACAGACACGCAAATTTGAATGTTTTCAAATAGTTTTAACATAATGAACCGCGTGACAGCATATATACAAGCTCAAGCGCCAGCCAGAGTTGAACATCCAAACGATAAAAAGAAACACAACCACAATCATCATAATGTGTGGAATAGTTGACCGCAGCCTGGAATTGTTAGAACTGACAAACCAACACTCTACGGTCCATGAAAGTAGAGGAAGAAAGTAGATAAAAGGCTGCATGCCGAACACACCATAAACACACCCGAAACTAACAAACTGGCAACAAAACAATAACTAGAAAAAACAATTTCGTTCAGAGGCAAGATTTGCAAAGACTGTAGTTGTCATGAATAAACAAGAATTTATCTACCGTGAGAGGGAGCAAACTGGCTCTTCGAGATCGGAGGACCGACGACCCACCGAGAACACTCGCTCGCGCGGGATGCTCGTGGCTGGGATGCATAGTATTTTTTTTTAGCCAGACATGAAAGCCATGGTAGCTCGTCCTGAGCCCCTTTCCAAAATTTTAACACGTCGTTCACTTGCGCGCAAGGTTCACTTAAATGTGCGTGACACTCCGCATTGATTTCATTGATCTACTGCTGTGGCGCACTAGAATGACGTCGTGCTAAGGACGTCAAAGCGTCGTTAGGGCGCGTGTCACATTCAGTCGGCTTTGCCACGTCGCATCCCTTGATATAGCGACACACCTGCTTCGCTAGAAACTCAAGTTTGGATGAACCCCTTTCTGTCACATACTCTTCAACAGCTTTTAGATTTTTAAATCTAGGATAGAGAAGCGATGCCGTGACCATGAGATCTGTCAGAGGAAACCTGTGTTAAAATCTCTTCAGCATCTCTTTTGATTTCTTGAACAACGCTGCTTGGCGACGTTACGTTGGCGAAAACACGACCCTCTACAGTCCGGCGGCATCTGGCGCCGACGCGACCGGCGGCATTCGGCGCGCTCGGACGTCGCCCGGCACCGAATGCAACCGACTGCATTTCGCGCCGACCACGCCGAGCAAGTTAGCGCCTAGCGCCCTCTCTCGTCGAGGTAGAGACTCACTACTCGGCAGGCTGAACAAGAACGAGATGGCCTCTTCGCTAGAAAGCGTGCCCGACCTGTGCGGCTCCAGAATCGAAAGGTTTCTGGACGTCGTCCAGCAACACTCGTGTGTCTACGACACCAAAAGAATGGACTACTGGGATGCGGAGCGGGAAACCCAGTTGAAAATGACAACAGAGGTTGTGTTCAGTACTACAGAAATTTCTGTTGTACAACAGGATTTTTCTGTAGTAACTACAGATTCCTGATGGAGCGACAGACTTTTCTGATGTACAACAGGCATTTGTTGTTGCTACTACGGAAGTACAGTCTGTTGTATGTCTGTTGTTACAACAGAAAGCTGAAGCTCTACAATAGACTTTTGAAGTACTACAGAAAAATTTGTCATCACTACAAGCACCCTGTTGTCCCAACAGAAATGTTCCTGAAGTAACCCGAAAAACTTCTGTAGTGCTACAGAGAGCTGTTGAAATACTACAGAAACCTATTGTGGCAACAGGCCCCCAATTGTCACAACAGAAGTGTTCCTGAAGTAATGCGACCAACTTCTGTTGTACCACAGAAAAATGTTGTTGTACGACAGAAACCTATCATTGCAACAGGCCCCCAGTTGTCATAACAGAAGTGTTCCTGAAGTAATGGACAAACTTCTGTTGTACTACAGAGAACTGTTCCACAACGGAAACCTATCGCCGCAGCATGTACCCAATGATGACAACAGAAGTGCACTGAAATTGTGTGATGCGACAAGCTTCTGTAGTGCCCGGTTGAAAAAGACAAAAGGAATTCCTGTCGCAACTACAGAAATTCTGTTGTACGACAGAAGTTGTTGACATTTATTAATTGGGAGACATTTCTGACGTTACGACAGAAATTCTGATTTCGCAACAGAAGCATTCTGTCGCGACAACAAGAGTTCTGAATTCGGAACAACAGCTTTATATCCTGACAGCGACTCCGACGTTACGACACCAATTCTGACGTCGCAGCAGAAACATTCGGTCGCGACGGCCAAGAGTTCCGAAGTCGCAACAGAAGCGCTTTCCGTCGCGGTCCTTTAAGATTGTATGTTTTCGCATCGGTTGTGTACACCGTACTTTTCTCTTGCGCGGTATTCAATCGCGCTTCTCTGAAGCCGGCAATGCTGATGGCACCGACACCGGTATTAAAGTCGACGTGGCGAATAGTTATAATTGTGCCGTGACGACGCGGCACCCGCAACGCCCTACCGGCCTCCTCAAAATCGGCCGCTGATCAAAATCATACCATCTGTGGGCATGGCTGCGTATCCGTTTTTTTTTTTTTTGGTAAGATGTGGCACACAGGCTTGTGGACTTACATGTGCTGTTACACTGACACATTAGTTAATTTCCCAGGAATATTTCACAAGCTTATGCGAAGCGGAAAAGAAGATTTGGGTTGTTCCACAAAGTTGCGTGAAAAGCTGTCTCGCTCGGGTCTCATTAATCTGGTACAGTGCTGCCGTGAGAAGCCAGTATGCTGTCAGAAAGAACTCTCATCCACGAATGTTTATGTAGCTATTTTGCATTGAACACACGAATTATATGCGCGCTCAAAAGTGTAAAGAACGAGAGACAACTGTCGAAACTAGCAGTAATAATCCTAAAAGTCAACGTTGTCTATTTCTGAATTCCTTATTTAATATGGATATCGTACATCAAAATCGATGTTCCAGCACTGCACGATGTACCTGTTGATGGTACGAACACTCTTGCTCTGCTAGAGATGCGGCACTTGACGCGGTGGAGTGATAGACAAGAACGGCACCGAGAGCGGCGCTGCTGCGCCGGCGTTGAGAGCGCCGCATGCGGAGCAAAATTCTATTAGCGGTGGTACCCCTCTCCCATCTCTCGTTCGCGCCGCCTTGATTGCCTCCTGCACTGCGCGTGTTTGGGCACGTTTCGCGCCGCGCGCGGTGTGTGCGCGTGGACATTTCCTTCGAAGGGCGGTGTACAGTCTCTCTCACATTTAGGGGAAAAGTCGAAGCGCAGCAGCTCGCGCAGATGCTCGAGGGGCGGGATCTTGAACGGCGTCGTCTGCTACGGCGGCGCACGCTGGCCGCATTGTCGAGAAACGTTCTACTGTCAGGTGCAGGGCGCTGATCACATCGTTACTGCGTGAAAGGAGCCGGTATTCTTTGCTAAGCGTTGCGCGACGCCCACTGATACGCCTCGAATGTAAGTTCATCGCTGCATGGCAGTCATAGACGACGTACTGATTCCATACATTCTTGACGGCCCGTTTCTGGAAGGCGACTATATATTCTAACGCGATAGGACGCCGATCCACACTGTTCGTGCTGTGCAAGAACTGCTAGAAGAGCGCGCAGTCACTCTCTTGGAGCGGCCGCCTCAATCCCCGGGCGCCAACATCATTTAAAATGTCTGGGGCTCGTTGAAAGTATCGCTGGCGCAACGTCCCCTCTATCAGTCGCCCGAGGATAGGCTTCGATCCACCATCGTCAGTGACTGAGACGTGCAGCGAATGAACACATCCCTGATCAAGTCATTCTACACTTCACTGCCTTCCAGGATGAGCGCTGTCATCGCTGCCGCTGGGGACATGACGAGATACTAACTGAAGTTCCGAGCGTGACGTGTCCAATTCCCCACCGGCGGGCAGGGTCTGTCTGGTGTAGCGAATGATTATCGAGAAAAATCACTTCCAGCTCATTGTCTGAACCTAAAACGTTCATTTAATCGTGTCCGTTTGTTTCACCGTGTTCGACTCCCATTGTTGAGTGCTTTGTTTTCCTTTCGAGTCAAACAAAGACTGAGCACGTTGCGCGCACATCTTGGTGCGTTTTGTCGCTGCTCATTACGGTAGCACACACAGTGAAGAAATATACGTGCACACGCTCAGTACTCCGGCCCTTCGAAATTACAAATGAACCATGTTGTCAAAAGAAGTTTGTGGAACTCCATTAGCGCCAATGAAGGATCAGAGTGTGGCGACGCACAACGTTTAGTAAAGAACATCAGCTCAGTTCCCGCAGTACCGATGAAATCGGTGCACTGCCCCTGACAGTACCACGCTTCCCGAAAATGCGGCCAGCGCGCGCCGCCGTAGCAGACGACGCAGATCACGACACCGCCCCTCAAGCGTGTGCGCCTGCTCGAGCTGCTTCCGCCGCACGACTCCATTGCTTGCCGCATCGCGATGCAATACGTTCCGAGTTTTCCCCTTAGTGTGAAACAAACTGCACACGCTATATTTGCCTTTAAGAAGATCGGTACGCTTGACGATTATTTTTATGGCTGCAATGCGGCGAAAGGGCAGCGTCTGCTTAACCATGTAAGGGACGCTGAGCAGGTAATTGGAAACGACATCGTATGTGCCGCCGGAAAAATCGTCAGCACATACGATGCGGCACATACATACGGCACCTACGAGCTAAAGTCATTTTTGCAGTTTCTCACATTATGTTTGCTACAAATCCGTGTTGTCTCTGATGGCGACAACGGAGTTCTATCGACACTGTGCGGAAATAAGCAAGATATATCGCTGCATAGCACAAGTACGACATGCGCACACAACTTTAACTAGTACGTCCCCTACAATATGGAATAGAGGCAGCAATGTAGACAGCTTGGTCATTTTTTAACAGTACTCAAGAGACGGAAGTTGAAAGTATTATTAATCATTCCTGCTTCAGCAATGCCGGCGCGACCAAGACGCGGGTGTGTATCGTCCAGTAACCCGATCGATCGGTGCAGTGGTGAAGCGGGAATGAACTCCGGTCATGTTCAATGCATCATGCACATATTCAATTTCTCGGCACGCGTGAACTTCGGCCACTGCTAGCGCATACAACAGACGTGGTTTCCATTCTCAGACAGCGCACACACAAACGAAACACGAGAAAGAAGACAGGACAAGCACTCGTTGAACTTAAAGTTTTTGTATGAATAAAAGGATTATGTACCGAGTAATTATTAATTTCACGTGGGTTAGATATAGAAACCGTCATACACTCAGGAGTGATCAATAAACGATCTCGCTTCGTTTGCCAGATGTTTACTTCGCTCGGCGCACCGCAGTAATCCATGTCTGTCGTCTGCTTCTTTCGTACCATTTTCTTGTGAATCGGTATAATTTCACTGGTGGCATCAACCTTTTCATGTTTACATTGCTGTCGTGACAGTTAACAACACAATAATAATTTCCGGTCATCCGAAGAGGCGCCGTCGCAAACAAGAGACGTTTCGCGCGCAGCGCGAACTGAACGCGGGCGCGACCGCGAAGGGAAGCGGCGACGGAAACCTACACCTTCTCGCGTGCAGCGCGCGCGAGAAAGCCTTCTCGCGTGCAGCGCGCGCTCAGCCTGGCTATAGAGGCTAGAAGGTTTTCCTAGTGACACGACCGAGCCGGCGCAGCTGAAATAACTTGCTATGCGCAAGGCAGATGGCGCTACCGCCCGCTGGCGCGCGGGCGGGCGCAAGAGGCCGGGGGTAGTGCTCTCTGGTTCAGTCGGTTGATCGTGTGTGTGCTGCTGTCACTGCCTTGACAAGGCGTTAAAGTGCTAAAGACAGTGCAAACTCTGCCACAGGTTCTCTTGTCATTTAGATTCGACCCGGACTAGCTGTAACACCGACAGCGTGCCGCGGCAGGAGCAAATACAAGCGTCACGTCGGGCCCGACCTACTGCGCCGTAAAGAAGCGTAAAAACACAGCTTGTACATCATACTGAAACGAGAAAATGAAGCGGGACAAATTGCAGAGTAGAATGTCTTTATTACACAAGGTTCATTGGCAACAATATACTAATGCCTTTCCTTGTGCGAAGTGCCCTGTGCGAGGCTACCGACAGCGCCTCATTTTCAGCAGCTTTTTTTTTTTTATCGCTGCGCTCTTTGTTTACTGACTTTACAAGAAAATGCATCCTAGTCAAGGCGTAAAACTTTATCACTTCTGTCATAATTCGACGTCCATGCTCCTCGCAGCTCACACCTTGAAGCTCACGTCCCTGAAGAAAATGCAGAAAGCTGACCATGCTATCTGCGTGTAGCTTATTACGACTGAAAAACACCGTAAATGCGTCCTCAAGCTTTGCTATGAGCTGTTCAATTGGCCTTGATGGATAAACTAAGCCTCCATGGTCAAAATTTCGAGTAAGCGAGGCATTGTTGTTTAACTCGGCTTGCAAAGAAAAAGTGCTGAAACAAGTTGCACATTCAAGGCAAGGAAATCTTTTAAGGATTTTTCTTACAACATACCCAGCTTCATAAAAAAAATTAGTCTGCTGTCACTTTTTTTTTTTTGTCAACACAGCCCTGCAGGATCGCTCAGGCTGCTGTGCTCCTCGAGCACCTTTGCATGCAGCAGAAGCCAAGTTTCCGCCATCCAGTAAATTATCGACAAGTTCAGTTATTCGCGCATTTTTTTTTCTTTAGGGAGGTAAGATGGTTGCAAGAGGGCAGTCACTACTTCTGCAGGTACCTTTGCTCCTTTTGGAGGCTTTGCGAGGCTGTAGAAAGCCAGGTTGTTGATAATTATCGAAAACTGCCCCACCATATTAGATGCTCATTGCAACCGAAGCACTGGCACGCAATACCAAATACATTCTCCATCCTGTCTTGGTTTAGGTTTGCTGTCAACAAGTACTTGTATTGCAGGGACGTGGTCAGGTATTTTACAAGTGGCAGTGTGCTTTGCAGCGTTACACGCAGCCCAAGGGCAGTTCCTGCACTTAAAAAGCCGTCACCATGCTGTGCAGCATATTCCTCTCATTCGTTGAGAAAAACAATAAACTCATTCAAGAACTGTGCACTTCCTTGAATCAGCACGAAGGCCTTTTGATGGGATTCTAGACGACATTATAAAAATTAGTCTTTCCATTAGTTTTACAAACCGTTCTGTCATGTCGATGTTTCTGACGTATCCTTTGCAAATGCGGATCAGGACCTGTGGGCTCCTCATCCGCATGAGGATACATTCCAACACCCACAGCTGATCGAACCGCATGCCCCGGGTTGACTTTCTGGAAGCTGCCTCGAAACATATGGCTTCACACCAAGGCGCTGCTTTGGGACAAGGCTTTCGATTTTCTCCTTTGACTTTGACTTTATTGAAATTTAGACAATATGCAGTTTTCCGGGTGAAGATGGCTAAAGGTGACACACGTGGTCACCTGACTAGGCCCTAGACACCCTGAATTCACGCAGGCACAGTTTCGGCATGGTAAGTTGCGAAGTACAATTTTTTTTACAGGAAGATTATAATTCATACAGCAATGTACATACACTGTACATTCAAATCAATCTAATTAATTATGTGTAATACCTACAAACATGTTCACATGACCAAGAAAAGAAAAAACAAAGCAGGGAATCCTAACTGGATCTCCTATACGACAATAAAAAAAAATGTTCACATGACAAATATGTTCACTTGACAAAAAAGAACAAAGGAAAAGAAAAATCTCTTTGCCTGGTTTCGGAAAGCAGCACAATAGTTGGCATGGACTGCGTGAGTGCCCGGAGCTAGGTCTTTGACGGTCTTATTGAAAGTTTTTTTTTTTGGGGGGGGGGGGCGGAATAAGTCATGGGATTTTCGCTTCCTTGCATTTAATTTGTTTCAAAGTCGCTAGTCGTTTCTTATGCTGCCTGCTGAACTGGTTCAAGATAAGCTTTCTTGAGTATTTGCATCGTAGGCAAGTATTGCATGTCGGACGTCGTCACAGTGCAGGTTTTCGAGAAGTACGCTTTTCCATACTGTGTATGTTGGCCAGGTGAGAGACGCTCAGTCGAACAGCCGGGACAAAGTAGCAATTTATCTCGTACTTTGAGCGTAGCGTTCGTCGAAATGCCTTGAGCACACGCCACAGGTTTCGTCGAGAGCCTTGTCATCTCGCGTTATGTTTCGAGCCCATTCTTGCAACCGATGAGCCGGACGGGGCGTGTAACGTACGACACTTTTTCTTTCGACGTCTTGTAGCCACCTTTGCAGAGCGGCACGAAACACGTGCGACCTTTTTTTTTTCGTCATTATCACACGTGCATCGAGAGGCACAAACAAATCACGCACAAATCCCAGCCCGCGCGCACTTGCCAACTGGCTGGGCGAACGGCGCGCATAGAACAGCGCGGCCAAAGCCACTCGCCTGGTAGCTGCAGCGCCCCCTACGCGGTGCATCCAAACTGGTTTCACAGGGGCCCTTTGTAATGGCGGCCGCTCACGACACTAGGAAAACCTTCTAGCCTCTGTAGCCTGGCCTCCTCTGGCTCAGCGCGAGCGAAGGGAACCGGCGGAAGCAAACCCCCGGGGGATTGGAAACCGTGCCGCCAGGGGAGAAACGAGCGCTGGCGTCTCGGGCGAAACTTGGCGTGCGCTCGTCTATAGACGAGGCAACCTAAAGTTTGCCCGCGCGGCACCAGCGCCGAATGCTCCCCTAGCGGACCGATGGAAGTTTGGAGGGTCGTCGCTGCGCTAGCGCGCGCCCGTGTTCTGTACGGCGGGAGCGCTCGTGCGCGTGGTTTTTGCGATGCCGAGTGCGACCTCATCAGCCAGGAAAGGTGGCACGCAATACTGTTGTGTTGTTGATTGCCACAGCAGCCTCGAAAACACGAAAGGTCGTACGCCTCTCATGAAGTTCTACAGATTTCCTGGGAAGTGGTACGAGAACAACAGACGACAAGCATGGATAACTGCAGTGCGCCGAGTCAAGTAAGTCTCATACTTTTGCATTCGCGTGTAATATCTTGAAAGCGGAATAGTCATATGCCTGTTTTTAGTGCACGGCCGTTTGTTTAGTCGTGTCGCGTTGTTGAATTTTGGTGGCATCCGCCGTTTGTTAGCGGTAAATGCAGGCGTGTTGCGCCGCTAAGCTCTACGACGCGTGTTCGATTCCCAGCCACGGCGGCCGCATTTCGATAGGGGCAATACACAAGAATACCCTTGTTACCGTGTGCTTTGATTTTTGTGCACGTCAAAGAACCCCCAGAGGTTAAAATTATTCCTGAGACTCCCCATTACAGCGGGCCTCATAATGATTTCGTGGTTTTGGCATGGTTTTGGCACTTAGAACCCCCGAATTTATTTGATTGCACTGTGCCTTCCCTCGCGATCGGCATGGACGAGCTCGAGAGAATTATTTCCCTTTTTCAAACGCTGCAACTTAAATTACCAGTTGTGCATGTAACGAAAGGGGCCGCGCGCTACTTTTGTGTGGTAGCAGACCGTATTTAATGCAAGCCGCGGTCGTCGCGTGCGTCGGGAAGCGGCAGATCGGGAAGCAACCGCTCGAGAGGTGCGCGTTATGTTTGTTGTTTGCCCACGCTTTCTAAGTATCTAAGTGTACAAGTATCATAAGTTGTAGTGGCACCACTCTTGTAGAATAATATATGCACATAATCACAGGAACGTTACCTTTGCAAACATAATATTGGGAGTAATTTAATCCCCACAACAAATAGGCACACATACTGTTTCATTCATATGCGATGCAGATGGAAGCGGCGCCAAACAGACCAATGGCAATCACAACAGTCTTCTCAGCAGTCAGCACCACAGGGGCATGTGCTTTTCTACTGCAGCGACGCAGCTCTTGAGCAGCAGCAAGACACGTGTGAAACAGACTCCAGAACATGCCTTCGTGAAGTGACGCAACCGTCAAGAAGCAGCCAAATGGATCTGCAGTCATCGAGTAGTATGACAACAGAAGTTCCTGCTGCCAGTGTGACTTATGTTGTAGTTGAAATAAAAGTGGCTAAATTTCTGAACATGGTGCGTACCTCTAACTCGACGTCGTCTACGATCTTGTCGGACACCTGCGATACGCACTTGGCTTTCACTATCACATCACCGTCCACAATTTGTTAAACGCCGTACACGTTCGGAAGCAGACGCTCCCCTATCGTGAGGTTGCCGCCACGAAAAAAAGCTGTCGGCGTCGGCAGCCTTCTTGAAACCGCACGGCAATCTTTGCATCGCTGTTGCGCAAGCAGGCGATCTGCCGCCGTCGAAAACGGAGCGCCGTGAGCACGAGCAGCGAAGAAAAGCGCGGACAACACAATGTAAACAAAGCGCAGACTGCGCCACGGCGCGACCGCGCGGCTTGACGCATCCACATTGGGGGCGCTGTCAGGAAGCGCAGTAGCGCCGCCTGGCCATGGTTTTCTCGTCTATAGCGGATCTTGGCTCTCAAAATGCAAATGTAAACATCAGCGCATCAGCACGTCGTACTATTCACATGGCCAAAACGTACACTCGAAAAGCATGTCAGGGGTTGTGCAGCGGTAAGATGCCGGGCTCGGAATCGTGAGATCGCATGTTCGAATCCTAGGCGAAGTCGTTTTTTTTAAAATTTTTTTTTACTAACAAATTTACATAACCTTATGGACGTCTCTGTCAATTTTTAATTAAATATTGATCACGAACTACAGAACTTTCTACTACAGGACGTCACACTACAGACAACAGAACTACAGGCAACAGAACTACAGAAACAACGTGCCAAAATACGACAGACTGTTAAAATTTCCTGTTGTGTTTTTCAACTGGGAAAGAACGCGCGGGAGCAGATACGCATGTACTCTGGCCTCTAAACAAGAGCGTCAATGCTACGCGTGTGTGTGTATACGTCTCCGGATATGCTGTTCATTCAGCGCCTGTTTGTCTTGTTTTCCCTGTTTCAGTCGAAGAGTGCCTGAAACTATGGAAGCGGCTGCGGGACCGCTATGTTCGTGAAGCGACGAAAAGGAGTGGCAGCGGCTACGTGCCTGTGTTATGTAGAGAGACCTGTTCCTCTTGCGACGCAAACCACGCGACACACGGTCCGATTCGGTGTCCGATCCGGCGTCCGACGCACCGGAACGGTAGACGGAATCGAGGTGTTTTGCCGTGCCGAAGCGCCGGATCGGACGTCCGGCGTGCGAAAAACCGGGCAGATTTTCATCGTCCGACGCGTCCGGCAACCGCACCGTCGTTTGGCCGCAGCCAATGACAGCGTGGCTGGCATGTGACATTCTCTGACGTTCCCTCCACGAAGGCGGCGCTGGCTGGTTTCTCGCAGTCTTTTTTTTTTCCTTGCCTGCTGCAGTTTGTTTCCGACACGAAATAGTTACCAGTTCAGTAAAATTATCTCGAACGTGTGCCTGTTATGCAAAGCAGCGCCTAATACACTAGCACCAAGCTACTGGCGAGATCGGGAGCCGTGACGCGAAGGCATTTCACGGGCAGACAGCGCACCGACCGTCTGAGCGAGGCTGCTCGCTGCGCTTGCACGTTTGCCCTTCGCAACGACTGCGTCGAGTAAACCATTGTATTTAATTACGGGCGACCTGAATGTAAAGTGCTAATTGTTTTGGCAAAAATAAGCGCTCTTTGACGAGCTCGCATTGGATCGCCAGCGCCATCGGCCGCAGCGTCCGCCTAGCTAGGCCTACCGGCCCTATCACTGGTTGTTGGCGGAGCTGTCAGTAGACAACGCGCCGTCGTGAAGTGTTCCGTCACTCGCAGGGGCATAATTTTATTGACAGTATTCGCGAAAAGCGAAGCAGTGTTGTGCAGAGTTGTTTGTATTGTGTTTGTGGATGTGGATATGAAGTGAAGCTGGGTGGCTTCATCTGGGCGGAGCTTACGCACCGCTCAATCTTTCGGATGCACGCACCGTGTGCCCCGAATCGTAGTATGCCGCACGTCGGATCGGACGCCGAATCGTACCGTGTCTCCTGCTTAATTTCGTCTTGCGGAATGTGTCTGCATCCGTGCCATCGCCGAGCAACAGTCCGGTCCGCGGTCGCTACCGACAGAGAAAGCGCGCGAAAGATTTGTTTCGATGTTCCACGACAGGCGCCACGGAGCGACGCGGTGTTCTGCGCATGCGCTACTCCAACTGCGGCAGGGGCGCGGCGTTGTACTGTAGGGGGACGGATTTACGCCTGACGCGGCGTAGCCGACCTGGCGTGACGTAGCGCAACCACCGCGCGCGCGCGCGCCGGGTCACGTCGAAGTGTATTGGCTTTGGTCCGACGTAAAGCACGCGCGCGCACGCTACGTTACGTTGGCGAAAACAACTCCTATTGGCCGCGAGATCGACCTATAGGTGGCAGCACCGTCGCCCCGTTAGTGTGGATGCGTCGCCCCTGTGGTGTGTAGAAGTGTTGGGAGCTACTGTTTTCATTTCGCGATTCTGTGCTCCGTGCCCGCAAAAGACGCTTCATTTACCATCGTGAGATTTTGTTCGGTTCCGCAATGCAGCACATATTGCACAGAGCCAGGGATAAGCTTGCACTACCATCCCGTTGACGCGGCACGTCGCCGAGAATGGCTCGTCAGGCTTCGGAACGGCAAGGCGCCTTCCAAGTATGCGATGGTGTGCAGTAAGCACTTCGACGATGGTGCGTTCAAGCGTTCGCTGACGAAAAAGGATGGCGAGTAGTCCAATCTGATATCACGTTTGGGAATCCTAATCGGCAATCTGGGCATTAACGTTTGCTGCATGCGTAGTTGCTGAGTGGTTGCTGTGCGTGTGGAGATCGTTGCAGACCGCGAAAGTTCGTGTCGGCGTGGCCTGGGATGCCAGTAATGAGTTGCCTGTGCTTTTATATACTTCCGCAAGTAAATTAACCGTGTGTCCACGCATGCAATTTATTTTATAAACTTCATGCGCCGCCTGCGCAGTGAATTCAAGGTTCGCGCTCAGCTGCGAGTCCGTTTAAACGACCGTCACCGAGCGTGACTAGTTGTCACGTTTTCCGTTGTCTATCCTCAGCCACGGGAACTGTTCTCTGTGTTCAGAAGTGTAAATACGAGCACCGAAACACGGCAAGTGTGTGCGCATGATCTCGTACAGATTAAACAGTGTCGTTTCGCGAGCCAACAGCGGATGGTCCATTAAGCGATGAACGAACATGCGCGAGCGAATTTATTGCTACTGCTCATATTGATATATTTTTTTCTCTCTTTTATAGGGGGGCGAAAAAAATTGAAGCCCGATGCACTGCATTCAAGCACCACTGCAAATTCAAGTGCCTGCATGCGAAAGTAATTAAAGGGATCTAATGATTACGATACAGCATAAGTTATACGTTGCATGCTTTATTTGAGCTTCGTGTAACGGTTGCAAGTGGTTATAAAGCGACTCGAAAACATTTTACAATGGTAGTAACACTCTGAAACTAACTCGCGATTTTGTAGGTCTGGCTAAAAACAAAAATTGATAAAGCAACATAAGTTCTCTAAATTTATCGCATAACGTAAACACATCGCAAATCAGCGAGTCAGCTTAGTATGATGTAATGTAAACAAATCGCGATATGCGCCGCGACCAACTACATCCGAACAACTTGAGGCAATACTTTACCCTGCAGGGCATGTGCAGTTCAATTCTGCTATTTTTGTCTCGTCGGTCAAATTCAGGTCGACTCGGTGTGGGTCTTTACTAAGCGCGGACGACTGCTGCACGAATGCGATAACGTGCACAGGACCGTCAGAGCAGCAGGTGGAAGCGACGGCACTACACTCAATGATGTGGCCCGCCGCAACGACTTGGTCACCTTCGACGAGACACCTGACACCGTCCCTAACATGGTTGAGAATTGTGCTTAGAGGCAAGGGTGCTGTAAAACGGAAAAAGAACGCATGTTAACCTCACAACACGTTGAAAGGAGACGAGCGCACATGGTGTGGTCGCGTTAAGCAAATGCTTTTCGCATCAGTACACTAAAAACGTACAGCGATTTACTTTACAAATTTCCGTCACAAAAATGAAAGAATAACAGGTTGAGAGGTTACTAACCATCGAACAAACCGTCCTCGTCAACATCCATCGTCATTTCGCGAACTACGATCGCTGCACACTGCGGCTGGAGCGGCGACGGGCCACCGGCATCCACACTTAGGAGCTTCGTCACCTCGCCGCTAGGAGCCGACTCTGTTCGATCTCGAGGCCAATAGTCCGACGCACTGCAGCGCCGACGTAACCGGGGGCTGCCAGCGCGCCCCGACGGGCCCGGCGCAGATTTGGCTCCTGCTCCATTCGCACGCCGGCGCCGCCGACCCACAATGCATTGCGCGCGAAGAAAAACTCGTGGCTGAGTGGTAGCGTCTCCGTCTCACACTCCGGAGACCCTGGTTCGATTCCCACCGGGCCAATCTTGGAAGTTGCTTTTTATTTATGAAGCGCCTGTCGTGATTTATCGCTCACGGTCAACGCCGCCGACGCCGACACCCGACGCCGACGACACCGGCTTTTCTGCGACACGTGCTCCTTAACGCTATCGCGTTAAAAGGCGCCAACTATAGTGTACTAGAATAATGTCCTAGTGACACGACCGGAAAGGAGCGCGCGTGCCTCTTTCCGTTGACGCCACCAGGTGTCGCCACTGCGACCTTTTCTAGCAGACCGGCTGCTCTCACATTCGCTGCTTTTGAGGCGGTCCGTGTTATTAAGGGTTTTTTACGGACATGGTTCTTTCATTATAACAGAACAGGATTGTATTTAACAAAGTATTGTGTAAAGCAAGATTTTGAAGGCCACACTGAGAGCATAGTATCGACAATGTCGTCTGCTAGCGTATTCTCGCACAGTCCGGCGCTTTCATTGCGCTCGTCGTATCGCCTGTGCCAGCTGGCAATTCACTGAGCTTCTTGTTGCTCATCTACTGCTCGAAAGCCAATATATCTGGGCCTGCCTTGCTTCTATGGAGCTGTATTTACCACTCCATTTAAATCGCGTGCTTATCGCAAATGACAGGAAAGTGCGTAGCGATTTCGGCGTTGCGCTGCTAACCCCGAGGGCGTAGGATTAAATAATGGACTCGTTGGCTGCACTTTCATAGCGGGAAAATGCAAACATATCCGTGTTGCCGGTTATAAAACCCCAGTTGGTCAAAATTATTCATGTGTCCCTCCCCCCTCTTTACTGCGTGCCTAATAATTAGATCTTAGTGAGTTGTACACATTAAACCCCGGAATGAATTCATTTTTGACTATGCAATTGCGCACATACAAACTCACAATTTTTCCCGAAATTTTAGCTCCTAAGAAATCCGCAGCATCTTCAGCACATACTGTCAGAGTGACGCTCGAAAGAAATCCAGGTTAGTATTTTTTTTTAATTATTCACAATGAAAATAGCACAGCTATAATGGAACCCTAAAATGTACCTTCCCTAGACACCGAGCATCAAATCCCATTATAAGTAACTATTACTGTTAAAACACATGACCAAAAAACACCTTGTAGCATGGAGTTCTAGGAACATCAACCGAGCTTAATACATTTTAATGCCTGCAGGGCGCCTTCGTTCATTACACTTCTTCACGCTTTTTGTGAAGAAATGTAGCTTGGTTGTGATGTAGAAAGCAGTGAGTTCTGCTGTGATGGATTCGAAGTGATCAGGGCAGCCAAGTTGATGCTGCAGCCTGGCTTTACCAGCACCTAGCTAAAACATCTAAAACACTGTCTGCGCGCAACTCAAGAAGACTAAAACAAACTATGAAGTCTTTGTCCAAGTTGATCATAAACTTGTACATAGGGGAGGCAGGATATGACAAACCACCGTTGTCTTTCATATGGCAAACTCTGCGAACCTCAACTTTCCTGCTGCCCATTTTGTGATCAGTAGTAAGTTCAGGCAGGCTTCACAGCCTGTCTGGCCTCTCTTGAACAGGTGCGACAGAAAGGTAGGACGTACATACAGTCGGGCAGAAGGGTAGGCACCGCGCCAGGCGCCAGCGACAGCTTCCCACGTGGAAGTCGCATTTCGGTGCTATTGATGATGCGGACGTAATTCCTCCAAATGTATCGAGGCTCAAAGTGGCGCTCACATACCACTGAACATAAAAATTGTAACAACGCAAACACATGCAACCACAAAGTAACAAGGACGAGGCACAAGCACGGAATTCTTATGTTAAGTATGCACCAACTCGTCCAGAAAGAAGTTTTAATGAAATACCGCTGAGTATTCAGTGAGATGCTTGTCTGCTGTTCGCAGATTGCGCTCTCCCATTTCTTCCCAAGTTCATTTTCCGTTGATGCGGCGAACAATGACGCTTTTGGAGCGCCCTGATAATCACTGTGGCAGCCCGGAGCGTATAAATGGGTGTCCGTCTTTCTTTTTGGCATCGAACCTCCTGTGCTGCAGTAGATGCAGGGATACGCCTTCTTTCTTTCAAATCATCCACTGTTTTTCACAAGCATGGCCACGTTGAACGTAACACGGCTCGGAAAACACACGGAGCAAACAGCCGCAGAGCGTGTCTGAGCCGGCTCGACCGCGCGCCAGCAGCTAGAAAAAAGCACAGCAGCGCCACCGGCGGCGGCTACTGGCATTTGCTTCAGCCGGCGCATTGTCCCTCCCTCTTGCTCGCGCCACTAGGCTATTATTCTAGTACACTATAGTTTCTACCTACCCCTACGCCCTGAGGCGCAGTGGACCCCCTGAAAAAGCTACTGCCCGACCTGCCAGGCGCCAGCCAATCTCGGCTCCTAGCCTTCCATTAAAGTGTATGCCATCTCGTGTAAAGCCTCCGCCAAAGCCTGCTCTATGCACTTCTCTGTTTATGTCTGCCACTTCAAATCCTTTCTCCTGGCTTAGCTTTCTTATCTCACGATTAACAGCCACAACGTCCTTGGCAATTTCTTCGTTCCGTCCTTGTACCTCCGGCACTGTGCATACCACGATCTGGAACTGCTGTGCTACCGCCCTTAAATCGTCAACTCCCTCCGCTAATCTTTCCACTACTTTTGCGGCTTCACCATTCCAGACATCATTTAGCCCCACCGCTACATCTGCCAAATTGCGCTCTGCAACATTCTCAAAAAGCTCGCTTTTTGTTTCTCTCAGTACTGCGTCCATTGTCCTGCCTGGGAACGTCCCCACTGCTACCCGCTTATCACCCTTTGCACCCTCCATTATAGCTCTTTTGCACCTCCTCATATTTGAATGACCACCGATAAGTACTAGGGCATTCCATCCTTCCCTCCTGGCTTCCAGGTTATGCTGCCTCTTATCATTCGCTATGAGCTCATTCCTTGGGGTTAGCTTGTTCCCCTCCTCCCTTCGCGCCCGCTGGCGCCCCTGTGGCTGCAGCGTCGCCTCACTTGGGACGTGCTGTGCTGCTTCACTATAACTATGCCGATTCACCGGCGGCGAGCCGACGACCGCTAACTCTGGCTCCCTGCCTCTCACTTCGCTTGTGGGGTCTACCCTACTTTCTGTGCTTTTGCCACCGGCTTGGTCTCCCGACCCATCATTCTCCGTTGCCCGCGTCTCAAGCGCATCGAGCCGCCTATCCAGTTCTACCCTCCTTTTCCTCTTTTCTCCAAGCTCGGCCACGGTCGTTACTAATTGCGCGGCCTGGACCACTTCCCCCTTGACCAACTCGGCGACTTTCGCACGCAGTGCTACCCGCTTCTCCCGCTCCTCCCTCAGGTCTGCTTTCAGCCCTTCGAACTTGGCTGTCCAATTTCCTTCCAGTTTTTTAATTGCTTCCCTGACCCCTTCGCACAGCCTGCACGTAAAACTAGACCCCTCCGCGTCTGGTAAGCTCTGGAAACTGGTCTCGTCGAGGGAACACCAGCGCAGGCACTCGTCGCACTGCACTTGCTCCGCGTCCCCCGCGGCCTTCCCTTTCATTGGTTTCATCGCTAGGCCTACGTCCTTAGGCTCAACGAGCAAGTCCTCCAAATCACTTCGAAGAGCTAGCTGAGATAGTTAAATAAGCCTATCAAATAGGTCCCACCTAGCACCTAGGCCTAAGGGGGGCAACCGCCAGACCTAGACAAAGCCGGTACGTTTACTACTCTTACCACGAATTCAAAATTTGCGCTCCTGCTCCATGCAAAAGAAAACACTTCAAGAACACCAGCCATTAAACAGAAAAGAGTACTTGGCTACGAACGAAGTCGCTGAAGCGTAGAGCACAGGAGCGTCCGCGGCATCCACCTAGCACGTTCACGACGCCTGCAGCGCCGCCCTGGCGGTCAGAACGTGCACAATGCAGCCGATCCCGCGGACGAAAATTGCTACTGGTAGAGGCGTTGCGTGCGCTGAAAGTCGAAGGAAAACAAAAGGACGCCGACGATACTGTTTCTTATACAAGTGCCACAACTACGTCGGGATGAGGGAGGATGCATCCTTCTGCGTCTTTCCATCTAAACCCTACGAACAAGAGCGGAGGAGGCGTTGGATCCAAGTAGTCAGGCGAGCGGAGTAAGTTCCCGTCTTGTCGCCCTGTCAAGCGGTGTCGGGCTGGTTTCTAAATCGAATTTCGCGTGTGTGCTTGGTTTAATCGATAGTGAAGAGGGTCAGCTGTGTCAGCCAGTACCAAATAGCAGAATCTGCAGTCGGCATTTCGTCGGAAATAAAATGAGCAATAGCATACCATCCGGTATATCTACCAACCATTTTCCCTTCGCAATACTACCGCCAAGCCCCTTCCTATGCCACCGCACCAAGCGAACGATACGAAAGGTAAATATTACCCATCCATTCCCAAGAATTATGTGGGAGGGAAGCTGCCTTGTAATACGAGTTGTGTGCGCATACTGCCGGCGCACGCACGACTAAGCCACCTATGTTTTTAAAATTGCGCATGCGGATGAGGACTCGGCGCTGAGATGCATCCGGTAAATTTATGTAATTAGTGCTAAATGTTGCTAGCGTTGTTACGGATCCAGCAGCGCAGCACTCAAACCTTTGCTTGCGCGAGTCAGCTGATGCGATAAAGCTTTCTTCTCCATTGACTGCTGTAGCGAAGTAACATCAGAATTTTTTGTCCAGCCAGAGAAATATGGAATGTCTTCAGCACAACTAATACTTCCGAAACCATTGCGCAGCACAACCGGCGCCATAGCTGCTAGATATGCTAGGCAGGCTGCCACACAAGCATGGCGACGGCACATGGCGCAACCGTTATAGAAACACACGTGCTCGCCGCGACACACTGTGAAAAATATACAAAGCTTAAAAAGCTTCCTTCGTCATTTTTTCACTTGATGGCGCTTGCTTCTTTACGAAAACTGTCCACTTGAAGCGGCACGATAACGGAAACGTACGAACTATGAAACGGCCGCGGACGTGTCGTCTGGTCAAGCGGCTGGAATATGCCGCGGTTCGTCGCCAGGGCGGCGTGCAGGGAAACTAGGGAAACGACGGAGCATATTTTATTAGAATGTGAAGACATATATCCAGCGGTCGATTTAGGCACCACTGGCCTCCTTGAAGCGCTTGGGTTCAGCGGGAGCAGTGGAAAAGCAAACAGGTCCGCAATAGACATCAGTAAGAGGCGATTGGAGGATTGGTGGAAGAAAAGTAGGGAAACGACAAAGGACGGAGACGTACAAAAGCACAGTTCGCAATAGGGTATCAGAAAATTTGGACGTGGTAGTTCATAGTGTGTTTTTTTTTTCTCATGGGTTAACCTAGGTAGGATATTAGGCAGCATAGTAGCAAGAGCTTGGTGGCGCAAGCCACCGCCCCGTTCCAAAGGGGACGCTCATAACATCCATCCATCCATCCATCCGACGCGCCGCCTATCCAGCGCTGGTTCCCTATAGTAGGCACACATGCCAAGCATCTACGCACTGCCTTCTTGTCGATGGGCTGCATGAACTTTGCGATTGCAGCTGTCTTCTGCGGGTCGGGGCGGACTCCAGATTTGCTGATTACGTGGCCTAGAAACAGAAGCTCATCGTAAGCGAAGCGACACTTTTCTGGCTTCAGAGTAAGCCCTGATGACTTGATGGCCTCTAGTACTGTTGCAAGCCGCTTAAGGTGATCGTCGAAACTTCCGGCGACGACGAAGACGTCAACAAGACAGGTCTGCCACTTCAATCCAGCTAAAACCGTGTCCATCACGCGCTGAAAGGTTGTAGGCGCCGAGCACAGTCTAAATGGCATAACCTTGAACTCATAGACGCTGTCTGAATAGCATAGACAAAGACCGCCTGATAAAGGCGGTCTTTTCGCGATCCCTTCTGTCGACTTCTATTTAGCAGTAGCCAGACTTCAGGACCATCGATGAGAAGTATTTAGCGTTGCAGGGCGGATCCAATGTGTCGTCTATCCGTGGGAGGGGGTATACTTCGCGATCTTGTTCAGTCGACGATAAACGACGCAGAAACATAGGGTTCCGTTCTTTTCCTTCACTAAAACAACAGGCGACGCCCACGGGCTTTTCGACGGCTGGCTGATATCGTCGCGCAGCATTTCATCGACCTGTTGTCTTATAGCTTCGCGTTCTCGCGTCAAAACTCGGTAAGGGCTCTGGCGGAGTGGTCGAGCGCACTCTCCGGTTATTATGCGATGCTTTGCGACTGGTGTTTATAGAAGAAAAAAGCAATCTTTGTACCGTCGAAGCAGGCTTCTGAGCTGTTGCTGCTTAACCACGGGAAGACTTGGATTTACGTCGAAGTCTGGCTTGGGAACTGCGGTTGTCGGGGTAGATGCGACAGAATCCGAGAGGACAAACGCATTGCTGGTTTCCACGATTTCCTCGATGTATGCGATCGTCGTGCCCTTGTTGATGTGCTTGAACTCCTGGCTGAAATTTGTCAGCAACAATTTCGTGTTTCCTCCATGCAGTCGAGCGATCCCTCTTGCGACGCAAATTTCACGGTAGAGCAGTAGACGTTGGTCGCCTTCGATGACGCCTTCTACGTCAGCGGGCGTTTCGGTGCCGACCGAAATAACAATGCTGGAGCGAGGCGGGATGCTCACTTCATCTTCGAGCACACTCAAGGCGTGGTGACTACAAGGGCTCTCCGACGATATCGCTTGACCTTCCGACAGCGTTATTGAGTTCGACTTCAGGTCGATGATTGCGCCGTGTTGGTTCAGGATGTCTATGCCGATAATGACATCTCGTGAACACCGTTGCAGGATAACGAAGGTGGCAGGATAAGTCCGGTCATGAATGGTAATTCTTGCCGTGCAGATTCCAGTCGCCGTGATGAGGTGTTCTCCAGCGGTCCAAATTTGCGGGCCTTCCCATGCAGTCTTAACTTTCTTCAACTGGACAGCGAAGGGTCCACTGATGACGGAGTAATCGGCTCCTGTGTCTACTAAGGCGGTGACTGCATGGCCGTCGAGAAGCACGTCGAGGTTGGTGGTTGTTTGTCTTGCGTTACAGTTAGGCCTCGCCGTCGGATCACGGCTGCGTCTCGTTTAACTGTGGCTGGTATGTGGCGTCGTCAGGTCGTCTTTCGTCCGGCGTAGTCTTGGCTTCCCGACTTCGTCGGGACGTCGGCGTGTCGTTATTATGTCGTCGAGAAGGTCTCTTCATCGTCTTCGTCGGCGGCGGAGGATCTTCGTCAGTTCGACGAACAGCAACCGCATCTCCATCGGTTGCTGCTTTTAGTTTTCCGGATATGGGCTCACGGATCGGCCCCGGGCTGGGCCAGTGTATGGACGGCATTGCGGCGACAGGTAGCGGCCTGGTGACGGCGAAAGGAACGGTCGTCGAGGGCTCCACTGAGTAGCGGCGAGGTAGTCGGCGATGTCACGAGTGCGTTCACCTTCCCTCGGGCGCGGTGCGTTTACGGCGAAGCCTCGCAATCCCAGGTCGCGGTATGGGCATCGGCGGTACACATGGCTGGCTTGGCCGCAGTGGTAGCAGAGCGGGCGGTGGTCGGGGGCGCGCCAAACCTGCAGCTCTTAATGATGTACCACGTCTAATCACTGAAGCTGTCAGATTGGAAGGTCAGGCACTCGATTCTCGACTGGACGATCTTGAAGACAGGTCGAGACGAGATAACCTATTGTTCTTTGGAATACCGGACTGCCCGACTGAGACATGGGCTCAGTCAGAAGGCCTTGTTCAAGATGTCTTGTCTCGTCACCTTAAAACACAAATTTCCGACTCGGAAGTTTCTCGAGCGCACAGGTTAGGACCCTACACAAATAAAAAGACTCGACCAATTATCATCAACTTTTCGGCGTGTAAAGTCAGGGAGGCAGTCTGCGCGCAGAAATATAAGCTCACGGGGACTGGTGTATCGGCTAGCGAAGATTATTGCAGAGCAACGCGAAACTCAAGGAGGAAACTAACAGAATTTGCAAACGTTGGTTAGCTGCAGCGTGGGACGACATCCCAGATACTTTGATCGTGCACGCATTTAAAAAGTGCAGCATATCTAATGCGCTTGACGGTACCGAAGATAGTGCAGTTTGAAGGTGACAGTGACAAGGAACACTGCGAGTCTAGCAGCGACGACGACGTTGAATGGGCTCTGCACGTTCAGATTCAATAAATGCTGTTTGCATTTTGTGAAGGCTGTCCTCGCTTTTTTATGCGAAGCATATTACTAGAGCTCAACCCAGCTCCTCAGGCGCGGCGGTGTCGCCTTCAATACCACGTGACACCATTACGTCACGACAGAGTAGAAACGGCGCTCCAACTCGTGCCGTCGCTCGCGGCGTCACCTTCAAGGCTGACCAGGTGACACCGTGACGTCACGACAGAGGAAAAACGGGGCTCCAACTCGCGGCGTCGCTCGCGGCGTCGCAGCGGTATATAAGCAGCTGCGCTTGCCTCTGCTAGACACTCAAGAGGTGAGATGTCTCCTAGAGACAGAGCTGGTCGTTGGAATGAGAAGCAAAGGTTGCGGCGTGCTACAGAGACTGTTTCTAGGTGGCTTTGCTACGGCGCAGCGACTACGCGCCCCGAATCGGACGCGGTGAGCGTCGAGCAACGCAGCGTTCGGCGCGACTACGAAATGTGCGCCTGAGCAAGCGCCGCACGCCTGAGCCGACGCCGACGACACCGGCTTTTCTGCGACACGAGCTCCTTAACGCTGTCGCGTTAAAATAAAGGCTAGTATGCTTCGCATCCTGGGCTTAACCTTAGCTAAGCCACAGCCATTTTTTTGTTCAGCGTACATTCGAGGTAATATATATTTTTTTCTTTTTGGGGCTTTGGACTTGAGGGGGTCGGCTTAGAATCGAGTAAGTACGGTAGGTTTAGGTTACCTTAGGTTAGGTTACGTTAGCGTAAAAGGCGTTAGGGTGGCGCAGCGTATTCTCACAGCGGTTACACCATGTGGATTTTTGTCTTTGCGTCTCGGCCACGTTAGGTTAGGTTAGCGTAAAGGCATTGAGGTGGCACTTCTTGATTTTCAATATATGCGGCCCGGCCTCTACTACGGTCCTACTGCTCCCACGAACACATTTGTGATGTTATTTCTAAGGTACATCGCCATAACGCGAGAGAAAGCTATGGCCCAGCACGACTGACTTTGCACAAGCACCGCAGGTGAGAGACAGTCTGTCTGACACAGCGGTCGCCCAATGGGGTGTCAGTGCCTGCTGGTTCACCTATTTCACCACGCCGGCAGCCAGCATTCGAACGTAAACTCGATCCCACTCTGCAATGCCGGCTCGCCTAGGGACAAACGCATACAATACGCGCTAAGAAAACCTCCTCCGTAGTGCTTATGCAGATTCATATATTCAAGGAGGAGAAGCCTCCAGATTTTCTCTCTCGCACCCGCTCTTACTCGCACCTGTGCACAAACGTTTGGAAGAAGGTCTCCGCCTCACCGTCATGCCTCGCATGCGACAGGAAATGACGCGCATCCGCCCCGCCTTTCTCGCTCGCACACGCGAGACTGAGCTGTGTTCACCGGTTCACCCGCGCACGCTTTTGCTCGCACATACAGCGTGTGTTGCACGGCGACAATTTTATCGGCCTTGAGCTTATTTGTTTACCATAAATTTGTTTACCATAAAGTTGGAAAAATTATCGATCACGCGCCCTTGTCAGCCAATCGGATAGCTCGCCCCACTGACGTTGCATGGGTGATTTCGGTCATATGGGTAGGGGCGGCTTAAAATTCCGTCGAGCAGTGTGCTGCGATCAGCAGCGATGGGCATTTTTAAAACCTTATAATAAATTACACGTTTTACGTGGGGCACTTAGATGTGTCAATTAATGATCAGAAGGACCTACTCTAACGACTCAGTACATTTGTAGAAAATCGTCAAAAGCGTTTCAGGTTCCCTTTAATGCATGTTGGCTTCTTTGATCGCCCTATCATGAAAGGCTTGAGACGATGGATCCCGTCCATGCTAACGCACAGCAACACGGTCACCCTAAGTTTAGTCGCAATTATATATGTCCTTCTCTGCGTAGCGCACCAGCACGCCGAGCAGCTTTGTCTGCAACCACTGCTGCTTTGCCTGTGTGTCCAAAGATGCCGGTTCCCCAACCACGTTTTTGTGAACAATTCCGTGCTGCTCTTTAAAGCACTGAATCCAGACTCCCTCAGGCTCAAAATTTGGGCGTCCCAGAAGAAAAGCGAACTTTTTCGCTTTGGTGGCAAGTATTGGCCTATTAATAGGCACATTATGCACGCGGGTTGTAATAAACCACTGCTAAAGCGCCTCTTTAACATCGGCGTACAAAGGGTCTCTAACCGTTTTCCGCTGATCGGCATGGCCGTTAATAGCTCCTGCCTTCACAATCGCGGTACTCCCGGTTTTCAAGATGGTTGATATCGTCGACTGGGCGAGCTCATACTTCTTAACGAGGGCGCTCACTTTGAAGCTGCGTCGAGAGTCCTGCAAAGTATCCATCTTCGTGTCAAGCGACACGGCTTTGCGCTTTGTCGGTGCCATCTTCGAACTGGGCCACTGGGTTGTACCGTTGGTTACACGCTGCTTCGGTAGCGTCAACCTGTTATCGCAAGAGAGAGGCTGAGTGCGGGACGGGCGGCCGGGCCAGGGGGGGGGGACACTCCGTATGGCTCCCATTGGCCGTTTTCGAGCAGACGCTCTTTCGACGCTAGCGCCAAGGTCCCCTTCAGTTACGGCCCTAACCAATGGGCGACACATTAGCAAATTGGCCGCGCACATGATTGTTTACGTTGTCATGGAAACAGCAGCCGCGCGGCACCTCTTCTCCTAAACGTTTTTCTTTCCTTTTTTTGTTTTTATTATGACGACCCGCTCCACTCCCTTTCCCCCATGCCAGGCGTGCCGCTCACTTTTTTTTTGTATTTACCCGTAAGCGGCGCGTTTTTTTTTTATATAGCGTGCTTGTTACGGCGCGCCACGCGCCAGCTCACGAGCAATGCGCGCGCTACGCCGCGCATTGGCATTGCTTGCGAGCTGGCGCGTGGTGCGCCGTGGGCTATGCGTTGGCACGCACGCAGTCTTGCCCATACTTATATTATACCAGCATGTGTCGGGACATAAAAAAAATTCCACTTCCAACACAACAGATGTTTAGTCTCGCTTTATTGACTTCGTTTCCCAAAAAAAAGATTTTTTTTACAACGTGGTGTGATACACGCTCAAAAAATGAGCAGAAGTGAAAGGTGCATGACATATACAAGAGTACTAAAGACAAAAGTTCACAGATGGTGAAATAACAAAAGAAAGCGCTAGAAAACGCGAAGGCCGTTTCATGTACACACATAAAAAAACAAGATTTTTATATAACGTCCTCAAGGCCTAAATGTAGACGAGCTCCTGATATGTGCACTAAGATATTGCACAAAATTGGACGACGTGTATGCCATAGTCATGAAAACTATGAAAAGGGAAAACTCACTGGTAATGGCAAAAACAATGACACGCAAAATACCTGAAAGATAGAATAAAATGATAACATTGTTTGATTGAGAGCTATACCAAAAGAAAGCTTACTTATATATCAGCACGAAAGTATATGAAATGTGTAACATGTTCATTACTGCTGAACAAAGTAAAAAAAACATGGCAGAAAAAAATAACGTACTAAAAACTGAAACATACGTTATCACATTATTTTGCACTTGGCCGCAGCTTGAGTAACGGTGGCAAGGGGAACACAAGGTAGTCGGCTTTTGCAGCAGCACATAGAAAACATTCGCAGAAAGGCTTATTCCTCAATCAAAGACCAGGTAAAACAAGCCAACACGACTTTTCTTTCTACCCGAATGCAATGCTTAGCAATTAAATTACGTCACTTGAGGCACTAAGTCGTACCTACTGGGCTCTCCTTTGTTCTCTCCTAAACACGAACTGCAAAAATCTGCATGTAGAACACTTGCAATGCTCATGCTTTTCAGAAGAAAAAAAAGCGTATCGTGCCTACACATGAAGGTCGTTCGCGCGGTTTTCCTATCGGGGGTTACTGAGATAGTACACAAACACTAACAGTAGCCGCGTTTACATGAATACGGTAGAAGCGTATCGTATTATCTTGCCGTATCGCATTCCACTGGTGCACCTCCGTTTACATGTATGCGCATCTCACTGGCTGGCAAGCTAGCGCCATCTGGTGTCATATTTCAAAATGAGCCTCCTACTTCCGGTAAACATGCTTCCGCTGCCATACGCCCGCGCCGCTGGTTGGTTGGCCGGTTGTAATCCCGCAGCGAATGCTTTCCCATAATTCCTGATGCGATACGCTTCTGTTTACATGCGCCGCTGAAATGCGCATTCTCCATCTCAAACTACCCTTGTTTGGCGTATTGGATGCGATACGCCTTCCTAGCGAATTACCTCGTTTACATGAGATGCGGTACGCTTGAAAGTTGATACGATACGCTTCTGTCGTATTCATGTAAACGCCGCTAGTAATTTTTCAGCGGTTAGTAGGCTTGTAGAACGTGAAACACAGAAAAAGCACTGAGGGCGGTATGGAAAGCTGGGCAAGTTACTGAAGTTGCAGAGTGAGACTTGGCACAGAAAAACACAAGTCACAGACCAGATGACAATGAGGAGGAACATCTATTTGTCAGCTTTCTCTACCGGGAAGAGGCAAGTGTAGCACAATCAAGGCGCAACGACGTCCGGAGCCTCATGGAGCACACAAATGGACAGGGCTGTGTTCGTGTACAAGCGCCTTCTGATTTCCTTGGGTCTGAGCGCTCACCTGTTGTCTTTAGGCACCCGGAACAACCTTGCAGAACTTGTTTTTGAGGTATTTGTGCACCACTGCACGATGCACGAGTGGTACGAGTCGTGAAACGGGTGAAACATCGCGGAGCACAAGCACACAGCTACCGAGGACCCCAGAACTGACGAAACTAGACACGTCGGTCAACGCACAGCAGCGCACGCATCTCGATGACAGTAGACAACAAAAATAAAGCGTTCCGTAGCGGATTAAGCAGCAGCCGGGCCGGCGGGGACGGCACGGCGGCGCGGGAGCGTAGACAGTCGAAGGTGAGGGAGTTGCGAGGGCGTTACGAGAGAGGGCGTGGGGAGAGGAGTTCAGTGGTAAAGGCATTCGCTTACACGTCTGCCGTGGTGGTTGGTCGTGCCTCGCGGACGCTCCTGTGGACGAGGCTTCATCGACTTCGTTCGTAGCTAAGTGCTCTTTTATCTTTATTAGCTAGTGTTTTGAAGTGTTTTCTTTTGCATTGAGTAGGGCGCCAATTTTGAATTTTTGGTAGGAGTAGGAAACGTACCGGCTTTGTCTAGGTCTGGCGGCTCCCCCGTTAGGCCTAGGGGGTAGTTCTTTCAGCTAGCTCTTCGGATTTTTACATGGAGTAGGGAGTGATAATTCTTTGTTTTTGTTTGGGATAGCGGTCGAGGTCGGGTTTGCGTGAGTGATTCGGCGAACGTGCTCGTTGGGCCTAGGGACCCGAGCAAGCGATGAAATCGAAAAACGTGAAGGCCGCGGGGAACGGGGAGCAAGTGCAGTGCGACGAGTGCCTGCGCTGGTGCTTCCTCGACGAGACTGAATTCCAGGATTTAGCAGAAGCAGTGGGGTCTAGCTTCACGTGCAGGTCGTGCGAGGGCGTCAAGGAAGCCGTCCAAAAACTGGAAGGGAATTGGGCGGCTAAGTTTGAAGAGTTTAAGGCAAGCCTGAGGGAGGAGCAGGAGAAGCGGGTAGCGCTGCAGGCGAAGGTTGAAAATTTCGTCAAGGTGGAGGCGGCCCAGGCCGCGCAGTTGGTGAGGACTGTGGCCGAGCTTGGGGAGGCGAAAGAAAGGAGCGCCGAGCTGCAAAGGCGGCTCGACGCTCTTGAGACTCGGGCAGCGGATAATGTCGGGTCAGGACGCCAAAGCGAGGGCGAAGTGGGAGGCAGGGAGCCAAAGCAAGCGGTCGCCAGCTCGCCGCCGGTGAATCGTAGCTACAGCGAAGCAGCGCAACACGCCCCGAGTGAGGCGACGCTGCAGTCACAGGAAGCCGGGAAGCAGGGACAGGTAGGAGAGAGTGAAAGGGTGATTATCGCTGGCGACTCAAACATGGCTGGGTGCTCAAAAGCAATTGTGGAGAGGGTGAAAGGCGACAAAAGAGTGGCGGTAGGGACATTTCCAGGGCAGACACTGGGTTCTGTCATGGAGCGAGCAAAAGAAAAGCTCACGGAAAATGCCCACGTGCCCAACCTTGTCGTAGTAGCAGGTGGGCTAAATGACGTCCTGAACAGGAAAGGGCCAGGACTAGCCCAGCGCTTGGCGAAGGGGGTGGACGACTTGCGCGAGCTATCCCCTCAGGTGCAGATCGTGGTGTGCACGGTGCCGGAGGTGCCTGTGCGTGACAGTCACGTACAAAGAGCCGTAATGGCTGCCAATGAGGCAATATGGAAAATGAGCCGAGAGAAAGGCTTCGAGGTTGTCGAAGTAAACAGGGAAGTTAGAAGTTGTGGTGGTTTTAAACGAGATGGGATCCACTTCAATTACAGGCTAGCACGAGAAGTGGGCTGGCGACTTGGGGGTCGCGCTGTTGCTTTTTTAGGGGGCCCGCGGGCGCTCAGGAGGTCAGAGTAGGTAGTATTAAAGAAGGTCCCCTAGGGGAACAGCAGAAGAGCATCGCCGTCGATAAGAGAAAAAGGAGGAAAGCAAGAACAAGAGCTCGCCATGCAATAGGCTACATAAACATGCAGGGCGGCAGAAGAAAGGAAAAGTGGGCAGAGATTGAGGAGCAGTTACATAGAGAACAAATAGGGGTGTATGTGGTTACAGAAACGCACCTTAGAGACTCAGAAGAGCCGCCAGTTATTGAGAATTATGTATGGGAAGGGTGCAACAGAACTAAGTCGGAAAGAAAGGGAGGGGGAGTCGGAATGCTCATCCATCAGGGAGCCAAATGGAAAAGAGTAAATTCACAATGTCAAGAGCATCTTTGGTTATCAGGTACAATGAGTGGGAAAGAAACTTGGCTTGGAGTTACGTATTTGTGGACCGGAATAAATTGCACAGAGAAGAATAAAGAGTTAGTGGAATGCATAAGCGCTGATATTAGGGGTTTCGGGAATGGTGCTGAGATAGTCCTATTAGGTGACATGAATGCCCACATACAGGATTTAGATGGCTATACCGACAATAACGGGAAGTCAATGCTAGACCTTTGCGAGCAACATAACCTCGTGATCGTGAATACAGGGCCTAAGTGTGAAGGACAGATCACGTGGGAAGTGGGAAACCGGCAATCGACCATTGATTACTGTCTGATGACAGAAGGAATTCATGATAAATTGAGAGAAATGGTCATCGATGAGGAAGGGTTTAGCAGCATAGGGAGTGACCATAAACGCATCATTTTGAAAATGGGATATGTAGTTGGGAAAGATAGCAACGAAAGCAAAATGGCCAGCCCAAATTTGAACGCTGAACAAATAGCAAATATAGTCACTAGAGTTGAGGAAGAAATTGGCAAGTCGCCAAGTAAGGGGTGGGAATATGGTGAGCTTCTAAGTGTAGTAACGACAGAAATACGGAAAGAGAAACAACACGTTCATTGGAAAGGAAAAAAGAAACCGAAAAGCTGGTGGAACAAGGAGATACGAGAAGCGATTGCCGAAAGACAGAAAGCATCTCGAGAGCACAGGCAGGCAAAGAAGGCGCAGTTGCCACAGGATGAAGTAACCGGTAAATGGGAAATATACCGGGAGAAAAAGTCTATGGTTCAAATACTGGTGCAAGCAAAATTAAAAGGTGAAAGTGAAAGTTGGTTGTCAGAAATACGTGAGAAAAAGAAGGCCGCACCTAGAATATTTTGGAATCACATAAAATTATTAGGCAGGAAATCAACAACAATACAACAACATATCCTAGACGAAGATGAAAACAGACTGGAAGGAGAAGCAGCAATAAATTACATCCAAAAAGTAACAGCCGAATCTTTCCAAGGCAAGGACGAGGTTGTATTTGAAGAAAAAAAAAGAGCATGAAAGAGACCCAAGGGGGAAAGGAGCTAGTGCTTACAAATTTAAACTGGAAGAAAGCGGAAGAGAAAATTCCTAAGCGCACAGCCACAGGGCTAGACGAGGTTCCCGTTAGGCTGATAAATGAACTGGGACCAAAAAGTAAGGAAGCTCTCGTGAAAGCAGTTGAAAAAACTTTAAAAGATAGACGAATACCAGACAGTTGGCGACAAAGTAGAATGAATTTAATTTATAAAGGTAAGGGGGAGAAAGACAGAATTCACTCGTATAGACCGTTGACCATTACATCGGCAATATACAGGCTAGCAATGCAGGCAATCAAATTAAAGCTTCAAGCATGGGCAGAAAATAATGACATTTTGGGAGAGCTCCAGAATGGCTTTAGAATAGGTAGGCGTTTGGATGATAACTTGTTTGTACTTACTCAGTGTATTGAAATATCAAAAGCAGAAAGCAGACCGTTGTATGTGGCCTTTTTGGACATTACAGGAGCATACGACAACGTAGACCGCAGCATTTTGTGGGATATTCTGGAAGGGGAAGGCTTAGGTAACGATTGTATACAGCTTTTGAGAGAGATTTACCTAGAAAATACTGTTTGCGTTGAATGGGAAGGGATGAGGAGCGCGGAGAAAGTTCATATCAACAAGGGACTGAGGCAGGGGTGCCCTTTATCCCCGCTGCTGTTTATGATGTACATGGTGAGGATGGAGAGGGCGCTAGAAGGAAGTAATATCGGGTTTAATCTCTCATACAAACAGGCAGGTACAGTAATAGAGCAGCAACTCCCAGGTTTATTTTATGCGGACGACATTGTGTTGCTCGCAAACAAGCAAAGTGATTTGCAACGTCTGGCTAATATCTGTGGACAGGAAGGCAACAATTTAGGTTTGAAATTTAGTGTTAGAAAATCAGGTGTTATTGTATTCAATGAAAACAGTGAACAGACAGTGGAGATACAGGGCCAAGAAATACCTCGGGTAACAGAATATAAATACCTTGGTATATGGATAAACGAAGGCAACGGATATATGGAAACACAGGAAAAAACCATAACAGTCAAGGGGAAGAGAAATGCAGCCATAATGAAGCACAGAGCGCTATGGGGATACAATAGGTACGAGGTCCTCCGAGGTATGTGGAAAGGGGTAATGGTTCCAGGACTTACTTTTGCAAATGCGGTTGTTTGCTTTAAATCAGGGGTACAATCAGGACTCGACGGGAACCAAAGGTCAGTGGGTCGCCTCGCATTGGGCGCTCACGGGAAGACTACAAATGAAGCTGTGCAAGGGGATATGGGCTGGACTAGTTTTGAAGTGAGGGAAGCTCGCAGTAAAATTGAGTATGAAGAACGGCTGAGGAATATGGAGGAAAGTAAATGGGCTGGGAGAGTGTTCAGGTATCTGTACAGGCAAAACATTGATTCACAGTGGAGGAAAAGAACTAGGAAGCTTACCAGCAAGTATGCGGCCTGTGGGGTGGGCAACACAGCAACAAAGAAGGTCAAGCGGAAAGTCAGAGAGGCTGAATTAATCTCATGGGTGGCGGCAATGGAAAAGAAACCTGCCATGAGTAACTACTTAAGGGGAAAAAACGAAATTAGGAAAGAAACCATTTATGATAACTCAAAGGGAAGCTCATTACTTTTCGAAGCGAGATCGGGATGCCTTAGAACACGCACGTATAAAGCGAGATATAAGAAGGAAGAAGAAGCATGTGCTTGCTGCGGTAAAGCTAGGGAAACGACGGAGCATATTTTATTAGAATGTGAAGACATCTATCCAGCGGTCGATTTAGGCACCACTGGCCTCCTTGAAGCCCTTGGGTTCAGCGGGAGCAGTGGTAAAGCAAACAGGTCCGCAATAGACATCAGTAAGAGGCGATTGGAGGATTGGTGGAAGAAAAGTAGGGAAACGACAAAGGACGGAGACGTACAAAAGCACAGTTCGCAATAGGGTATCAGAAAATTTGGACGTGGTAGTTCATAGTGGTTTTTTTTGTTTTTTTTTTCTCATTGGTTAACCTAGGTAGGATATTAGGCAGCATAGTAGCAAGAGCTTGGTGGCGCAAGCCACCTCCCCGTTCCAAAGGGGACGCTCATAACATCCATCCATCCAGTGGGGGAGGGCTTGGCCATATGGATCGGCGCGCGTGCGCGCGACGATCTACGAGGCCATGCAAGGGAAACGGATTTTTGCCAATTTCCTGTGCCACGGAAACCGGGGAGTGCCCCCCCCCCCCCCCTGGCCGGGCGCCACCGCATCGCTTTGCTTGTCGCTTTTTTTTCTTTCTCTCTTTTTCGGAGTGACTGTGGCCAACATGCATGAAGCAGCTAGCGCCTACTATGGTGGCTAGAGCCACCATACGCCTACTCAGGCACTCTCCGCTGGGTGGGCGGGGCGGGACGCGCTGCGCGGTAATGGCGGCAGATACAAACTTACAGAGGTAAACATCGCCTCGTCTCGACATCGTTCGTTTCAGGCAACTAAGCAACAGAAATGTTACGGTTATTCGGCACGGAAAACGCCATCCAGACAGCAAAATTTTGATCGTTATATCCGATATGCGGTGAATAACCTATTGTTATAAATGTTTTTTTTCCCCATAGACCTAATGAATAAAATGACACTCTCATGTCGACCCATTGTTATAACCAATATATCGTTATATGTGGTATCGTTATAAGTGGACTGCAATGTATGGCATGGGATCGGGTAACTCCGACTACCGTAGCGAACTGCTTCGGCAAACGCGGCTTCTTCGGGCGTCCGAAAGAGGTGCCCCCAGAGCCGGAAGATACAATTGAGGATTGGGAACAGCTTAATGTCGAGTGCACAGCTGATGACTTTTGCACGGCAGATGACAATCTCGCCACCTGTGGTGCGCGCACGGTAGAAGATATTGTCAAAGAGGCCACATGCGAGTCTGCTGATTCTAGCGATGATGGCGACGACATAGACATGGGCGACGGCGAAGGACCACCACCGGCGGCTGAAACGCTGCACGTGCTTGACGTTCTGAGGCGTGCTATGGCAGTGGATGAAATCGGCAACAACACACACACACATTTTTATGGATTTGAACAAAGTCTGCTAAGCGACCTGACAAAGAAAAAGAAGCAGAAGGAAATTGGACTTTTTTTTTTCAAAAAATAAATGCTTTTTACGTACGTGTGCCTGAGTGAATTCACCTTTGACTTTAATTTAGATAGTTTTAATTGTGTTTCGATGATACGAATTTCGACTAATACGAACATTTTTCGTGACACCATGAGATTCGCATCATCGAGATTCCACTGTAATCAGTCGTGTAATTTCCTTATAGAATCGAGTAAATCCTCAGGAGACACTCTACCATCAAAAAAGAAGCAACGGTGTTTGCCAAGAACCCGCTAAAAAGATTTAAATGTTGATTATTTCTTTTCACAAAGCAAAAAGGACTGATGCTTCCCACTCTGTGAGACCCAAGGTTTAAAGCCATTTTCTGCACAAGCTCTGCAAGGGCTGTTGAGCCGCTGGCAGCAGAAATCAGTGATCAATGTGCTTGCATGGACTCTCCCTCACAGCAGTTTCAAAAGTAGGAACTTTACTCCGAGTTATCGACCAGTCGTGACAGCAATAAAAAAAAGCCTGGAAACAGTTGGGAGAATGTTGAACTGCTGGCATCAAAAAAGGTCAGGGCAGTAACCCTGGACACGACAGTGAAGAGATTCAGAATACTTCAATAAGCCATTTATCTCCAGGTAGGATGACCCTTTGAAGTACTGCAAAGAGTTCTCTAGTCAGGTACTGTAAAAGTTGCTTTGCAATGCTTTCCCACCCCTGTTACCGAGGTGCCCAGTGAACATGTTTTCCACCACAGAAAATGTGGTAACATCATGGAGAGAGAGTCTAAAAGCCAGGTCATGTTGAGCAGCTTGTGTTTATGCCCGATAGTCTGGAATTCTCACAATAGCAGATTCACTTACCGCATTTGGTGCTCGAGGACACGGGCAGGTGTGTTTCAGAGTGTGACCTCCTTCTCTTGTTTATTATTTGAAATTAAAATACTAAGAGCTTTAGTATTCGATATTCAATTTAATATTCAATATTTTCGGCCATCTTTAAGCACTATTAGATTTGAATTCCATTCAAGCTGAAATGTCATTATTTGCACAGCCCTACTAAAATTATTTCAACAATTTCGTACATCCTTATTCGTTGTGTCGACGGTTGACTGAGGTTCAACTGTAGAATACAGACAAGCTAAACCCCTCACCTATTGTTTTGCAAACAGTACATTACGCTCAAGTGGCGTTTTGCAAACGCCACTTGTGCTGTTTTTGTGCTGTGTAAGTTCACTGATACAACGCTAGGATAACAAACGGCTGCAGAAACTACAGAACAATGCTGACGTCAATGAAATGCCACAATTCCAGGTGACTTACCCATCATGACTGGGGAGCCTTGCTGTTCAAAATGCTTCAGCAGGGCATCAACGTGGTTGGCTACCTCGCCCCCAGTGCTGGCATGGAGGATCCGACAAGGAACCTGATATACAACAGTGCACACTATGAAGCTGTGGCACCAACATGTAGCACAGTATGTCGAATGCACAAGTGCACCAGTTAAAAAAAAAATCATGAGCCGCTCCACTCTGTGAAGGTGTTTGATCAGCAAAGCTGTTCAGCACACGACACGGAGGTGACACATAATTTTGAACAAAAGTACGAACTCATTTATTGTCTTGACAGTTGGTCACCGTGACGAAAGGTACGCATTCATTTAGTTTCTTGATCGGTGGTTATTATTTCACTCGCAACTGCAATCACACTTTGATAATGTCAAATCGATGCACGTATGCCACTGGGTGGTCGGTTGGACCAGATCGGTGTGGCATCGCAAGGGATATGTCTGCAACATGGAACGCGTAAACCATTCCCTTTTCAGTACCGACACATCCACATTGATATCACCTACAATGACAACAGGGGTAGTATCATTACAGCTAATTCCAGCAAAGTGAGCAGCCTCGAACCTGACAGGACTATGAGCCATTGCATCTTTTGCTTGCTTATGGGGGTATGAGCCATTGACGAGAGTTTTAGAGCGCAGCTCTTTGGCGTCCGTTCCTGGGTTTCGCGTCGTCGTCGTCGGCGTTGTCGTCGGCCTCGTAACCAGCTCGCCGACGAATCTGCTGCTCCGCCGCCGCGCATGCGCGCTGTCGGCTCTCCGGGCGAGGGAGGATGATGGAAGGGAGGAGGAGAGACTGTGGAGGAGGGCTGGCTACACAAATGGCTCTTTGGCGTCCGTTCCTGGGTTTCGCGTCGTCGTCGGCGTTGTCGTCGGCCTCGTAACCAGCTCGCCGACGAATCTGCTCCGCCGCCGCGCATGCGCGCTGTCGGCTCTCCGGGCGAGGGAGGATGATGGAAGGGAGGAGAAGAGACTGTGGAGGAGGGCTGGCTACACAAATGGCTCTTTGGCGTCCGTTCCTGGGTTTCGCGTCGTCGTCGGCGTTATCGTCGGCCTCGCAACCAGCTCCGCCCCCCTTTCATCCCCCAGATACCGCTTTCGTGAGTCCGCTACCGCACTCACGAAAGACGTCGTGCACTTCCTGCAACTCGCATTAACCGTCCATCGATCCACACCGATGTTAGTAGTGGGGGACTTTAATGTTGACATAAAGACAAACAGCAATTTCCTAACACTTATGCGGGAGAACATCCCGTTCCTCTCGCTCGTAACGCGTCCCACGGCTGTGACAACCTCGCGAGGCACTTGTATAGATCTCGTCTTTGAGAATCAAGCATTGGTGTACCAAGTCGAACATATATCAGTCTATTTCTCCGACCACAAAGCTTCCTTCGTGACTGTCAAGAACTGTTAGTGGAGTCTTTGTTAAAGGAATACGTGTGAAAAATAAAAAAAAAATTCTGTGATAGCGCATACATGTGTTGCTCGATTTCTTTGCCTCAATCTATCGAAAAGGTGAAACAGCTTATTTGCTGCGCTCAAATTTCGCATTAGGAAGTAACGTAATCGTCGGTAATTTTTGACATGCTGTTCTGTATGTTGTAAGTGTGACTAGAAAGAAATTAAGCACTGTTTGCTTCACTCTGCTGAGTGCTTGTAGCCTCTGCCTTACGTGGCTATGAGCCATTGCATTCTTTGCTGGCTTAAGGGAATATGAATGCTTACAGTGGTATGAGCCGTTGATGATGATAGTTTTTGTTCACGGCAAACAACAATGCATAGAACCCTAGCCATATACACCTTCGCTGTAACAGATTTCTGGGAACAGTTGATACTATTGTGCATGTCAAAAAAACTTAATTATGGGCTGTAACGTCCCAAACCTGTGCAGTGGGTTATGGGGAACACCATAGTCAAGGGTTCTGGGTTAATTTTGACCACCGGAGGCTCCTTAACATGCACCCAAATAACACAGCATTGTGCATCCTGTGCACCCTTCTGGCATCACTGTGTCAGCATCTCACAAGAGTGCACTTGCCTGATTTGGTGTTCGCATTTCAGCACATCTTGGGCCCTATAACGTAAAACTATTCCAATGTTTTTTATTCCAATCTCCTGACGTCAAATTTGCGTAACCATTGACGCAAGTATCAGGCGGTCACCCACAGGGTTGTCTGAACAGACCAATAAAACGCTCTCCTCGATCACAGGAGATCACATTTCTTTGCTTTAAAAACGAATAACATTGCCTACACTGAGCGGCTTGTCTTATTTGATTGGCTCACAAGAGACGAGGAGCACGCTCAAGTGGAGAGGGATTCGATGGGACCGAGCCACTGCACTGAAAATTGATAACCGGATGAAGAGGGTAGTGAGGCACCTGCGATTGGTCCGCTCTCCATTACTTAGCTTGGGGTGGCTCGTCAACAATAGCGGCGGCATGCAACGGAAGGTTAAGAATGATGCTAAAACGGATCCTCAGCATAGCTAGCAGAACGAGGTCGTAAACGAGCCGAAAGTGCTTGAAAACACACGGATACGCAAGAACTTTTATTACATGCAAATAAACCCGTGCTCTTCGACAGGTGCAAGAGCGATCGGCAGCAGCCATTTTTGATCGCTTTCGGAATAGAGCAGCCTGCGGCTATTCAGAAGAAAATTCAGTTTTGTTTGCCATGTTCATGCACCTTTAAAGGGCCCCTGAAACGGTTCGGACAAATTTTGTAGACGCGTAGGGTACAGCTTAAGTAGAACATTCGCACCACGATTTAAGTGAAGCGTTACGTATTAATGGAGCTACAAGCGATTAGAAGTTACCCTCCTCCCTAGCCATGCTTTTCCTCCTAAACTCGTTCGCCGAGCGAGCGGGGCTAAGCTCCGCCTTCAATGGTTCAGCGTCACGATGCGACGTCACATCGTCCACTTCCGGTTCTTTTGGAGCCCGCCCCCGCTACCATACCCCCGCCCGCGCGAGACCTCTTCGCTAGCCGCTTGGCCGTCGACCCCAAGCGAGAGCTATCGAAGCAGCGTGCGTTGCGAGCATTCTGTCGTAGTACCGAACGTGTTTTGTATTCCGGTAACCACAGGCAAGCTGGTCATTTCGGCAAATGACTGGAGGCATAAACTCAAGCTGATGAAGGAACTTTAGCGTAGACGTACGTGAACGGCCTGATCGGTCTGCACGGTCCATACACTTGTTGGCGCAGCGCTTAATCAGCCAAACAAAGCGCTAATGTGTAAAACAGTGCATGCGCAGTGTGTTAAAGTGCGCATGCGCAGTCGCATCTCCGCTCGCCCGCTCCGCTCCGCTGGCCGTAAACCCGCTGGGCTAAAACTCTCTAATACCGGACTCGCGAAACGCTATTGCGTTAGTAATCTTCCGGTGTAAAGTGACGGCCACAAACGCGCAAATCCTGGCGCCGATCGGATAGCGGCAGTCCGATGCGCAGCAGCCAGTTCGCTCGTACGCTGCCTTGCAGAGGGTCACGATGTCGCAGCTTGACATATTGCCAGTCGCTACGTTTGCAGTCCACAAGGCAACAACGTCGAATCATAGTGCTCGCGAAATGACTGAGACCGACTCTGACCGCGGAGCTCTCGTCAAAATGGAGTACGTTGTAACACAAGCAGACGACACTTGCTGTGTGCCGGAAGTGCTTAAGTGTACTGAAAAATTATTCTTGTGCATTCTCTTTATGTTACTTTCTTCTCATAAAAACAAATTAACTAACATTCCAGCTATAACGACGATCATTTGTTTACTTATTTATTTATTTATACACATACCTCACAGGCTCCAGCTGGAGTATTGCGTGAGGGGGGTGCCGACTTTTGGTCAACGAACCTTGGGCGGATGACGGCCGTGTCTACGGTGTACAAAAGGCGGACTGGATCAGTGCAGCATCGGGGCGTGAGGCCGGCACCAACATGATTGTGCCACTCACGCATTTTCATCTGCTAACGCAGGTTGGTGATTATTCTAATGAGAGTTTCACCTTTTACGTATTCATGGTGCCGGTTACGCCCCGTGGTTTAAGTGTGGATTCAGAGCACCGTACTGTGCGTTGTCATGCCAAATGTCGTTTCTTTTTACTGCGAAGATATGCATTCTATTTCTTGCTTTTATTCCTGTGCGGTGACGTGGAGCTAAATCCTGGCCCAACTACTGCTGAAACGCTGAATCTAATTTTGGATGGCCAAAGGGAAATAAAGGCCAAATTACAGGCTATCGAAACATCGCAGAATCAAGGCCAAATAGCTATAGAAGAGCTTAAGTCACGATTAGATTCTGTGGAAACTGCAATAACACAGTTCGCAAACCTAAGAGGAGCTGTTACTGAATGTAGGAAGAAAACTGAAGATACTCGCAGCACGGTGAAGGCCTTATCTCACAAAATAGACGACTTGGAAAACCGCAGCAGGCGATGTAACCTGATATTTTATGGTGTCCCCGACAGTGAAAGTCGTGAACTACCCGCTGTCTCCGAGAAAAAAGTACAAGAAATTGTATCACGTTTAGGACTAACACCAGTGCAGATTGAAAGGGCACACAGATTCGGCCGGTCCCAGGCCAATAAACCTCGGCCACTCATTGCAATGTTTTCAATGTTTAAAGATAAACAGGCGATTCTAGCCAACGCCAAGAAACTAAAAGGATCGAATATTAGTATATATCAGAAGATTTTTCAGAGGCAGTGCGCAGAAAACGAAAGTTTCTTTGGGAATTCGGCAAAAGGAATGCCCTTGACGGTACTCGCGCAAACTTAAAATATGATAAGCTGTTTATTAACGGGCAAGCATATGTATATGATGAAGGTAGGGGCCAGGTTGTGCAAACGACATGACGCATGCGCAGCTCCGGAGCAGATGTAACTTTCCTTGTTGTCAACTGCCGTAGTATCAAGAACAAAATAGATGATTGCCACAACCTTCTGTGCATGACCAAACCAACTGTAGTGCTTGGAACGGAATCATGGCTAGATGAAGAAATAACGAGCAATGAAGTCTTTCCAAGCGTCATGGTGGTGGGGTAGAAACCGTCATGGTGGTGGGGTCTTTATACTTGTTCACACATTGCTTTCTTGTTATGCTCTCGAAATCGGCAGCCCAAATTGCGAGGATATATGGTGTAAGATTCGGTTACCAAACGGGAAAACATTATCAGTATGTTCATTTTATAGGGCTCCTTCAAGCCCTCTTGCTGTCTTGTCTGATTTTGCAAAGACGATAGAGACAGTCAATACAGATTACCTTGTCATTGGCGGGGACTTTAACATCCCAGAGCTTTCTTGGAATAAGCATCCTTCTAATACTAGGGCTACATCTGCAGTGGCAAAGGAATTGTTGATGATACTGAGCAGTTTTTCCTTAACCCAGGTGGTAACAGAAGGTACGAGACAAAATAACGTTTCAGACTTAGTTTTAACTAATCAGCCAAATTGGATTAGGAAAGTTTTGGTGGTTCCAGGTATTAGCGACCATAAAGCTGTGGTTTCTGAAATGAAGTTGACGTACGAAAAGACGCAAAGCTCGGGAGCCCGAAGGATGTATAATTACAGCCAAGCCAACATAAATGAAATATGACTTGCATTACAGGAATTCCTCCCAGAATTCGAAATACTTTCTGAGACAATCGGCGTTGATGAGTTATGGGTACTTTTCAAAGCAAAAATGCGTGAGATGCAGGAAAACTATGTGCCGTCGTGGGTGCAGACCAAACGGCGTGCAAAATCTAAGCCATGGTTTAATGGTGAGCTGCGACGCCTCACTAGTAAAAGAAATAGGATATCAATCAATCAATCAATCAATCTTTATTTTCATTCTGTCAATGATACAGAAAGAAGGACTGTGACAAAAAGCTGTTTTTAGAACAGCTTGACTAGGCCACAGCCCCATGGAAATATTTCGCAGCGGTAACAGCACTACCGTAAAATAAATCAAACTAACACACACTAATAAACTAACACACTAAGTAAAGGAAATGCTAAGGTAATACAGAAAGGTAGTTTTTACAGTCACCAAAAAATAGATACAGAACACTTTCTTAGAAAAATGAAATATCTGAAATGCTATCAAATAACAAACGTCTAGAATAAGTACACTGAATGTACAGAAAAACAAAATAGAAATCAATTTGTTACAAACAGTTACATACAACCAGATGAAACAATTCAATACGGTTATGGATTTGAGGAACGAGACAGTTTGTAGTATAACCAGTGTTAAGTAGTAGAAATTTCAGAGCTATACATCACTGTGTATAACTTGCGGATATCCTGATATGAACAATCAAATAAGTCAAAATTGTTAAGGTAATAGTGATTGAGGAGGGACGGAAGAGTGTAAGACAAGCGCTCTTTTCCGGAGTTTAATCGTACTGTGTCTACTTCCCAATTTTCTCCATGACGCGTGGGATAATTTAAATGCCTAATTCTTAAATTGGCCAGAACACGCAAATTTGTTATGTTCTTACAAGTTTCTAATTTGAATTTTCTGCTTAACGTATAATTGTATATTTGGTGTATTTTAAGTATTCCTGAAGTGCAGAATAAAACATTAGTAGATGCCGCAAAAGGTGCATTGAAAATATGCCTAATACATTTTTTCTGAACCAAGTATATTTGATTTAGATTTGTGACCGTCGTTGTACCCCATACTAGTTGGCAATAATTTAAACGAGAGCTAAAGAGCGAATGATAGAGTAGGAGCTTGATTCCTTTTGGAAGTAAGTATCGAAGGCGACCAATTACACCTGTCACCTGAGCTAATTTTTGCAGAACATGTCTTACGTGGTAATCCCAACTCATATTTGCGGAAAAAAATATGCCCAGACATTTAAAATGGTCAACTATTCCAATAGTGTGAGTATTCAGTACTATGTCTTCATGAGGTGGAATAATTTTATTTTTTGGTCGGAATATAACAGCTTTTGTTTTATTTTCGTTAATACGCATAGCATTTGCCGCTGACCATCTCTCTAGCGTTTTCATTGTCTGATTACAAGTTCTGATAAGCTCATGAATATCATGCCCTGAAAATAGTATGCTGGTATCATCAGCATATATTATGTATTTCGCCTCGCAATTAATATTTACAATGTCATGAAGATAGATATTAAATAATAGTGGGCCTAGAATACTGCCCTGTGGCACTCCACACAGCAAAGGTTTCACTCCGGAAATAGAGTCGCTTATCTGAACGACCTGCTGTCTGTTCGATAAATAAGAGTCAATAAGCGTTAGGGCTTGTCCACGAATACCATAACAATGCAATTTCTTTAACAATATTTTATGGTTTACTAAATCAAAGGCCTTTGAAAAATCAATAAAAATACCGAGAACGAGCGCCTTATTTTCAAATTGTTTAAGAATATACTCTTTTTGCTCCAGGAGTGCCAGTTCAACTGATTTATTTTTCCGAAAACCAAATTGATTAGGTATAAGTAAATTATATTTATCAATGAAACTTGAAAATCGAGTGTGCAGAATTTTTTCGAAGGCCTTTGAGAACACAGGCAAGATAGACACAGGTCTATAATTGCCAAAGTTATTTCGGTCACCTTTTTTGTAAAGTACGGTCACTTTTGCTATTTGCATATTTAAAGGAAAAACAGAGTTAGTTAAACAAATGTTAAAGATATCGGCTAAAATCGGCGCGATAACATCAGACACGTCTTTAACAGGACGTATTTGAATTCCGTCGATATCGCAACTGGCGCTATTTTTTATACTTTTTATTGTCGATAAGACTTCGTGGGCGGTGACAGGACACAAGTACAATGACTGAGCGTTGTGAGTACTTACGTATTCGCACGCATCAGCCGGGGTTCCAGTCGTAATCATACCAGTGAAAAAATCATTAAATGCGTCAGCCAAAGCTGATCCATCCATATCAATACCGTCTACTTCTAGTTTGGAAACAGGGGCGGTACAGTGGCCGCGATGAAGGAGTGTGTTTAATCTAGACCACAGTACGTCAGAACGATTGCCAGGAACTTCAAGATATGTGGATTGATACTGAGTCAGGGGGGGGACACTCCTCGGTTCCGGTGGCGCAGGAAATTGGCGCCATCTGTGTACAGGGCGACGCAAAAATCCGTTTCCCTTGCATGGCCTCGTAGATCATCGCGCGCACGCGCGCCGATCCAGGTGGCCAAGCCCTTCCCCCCGCTAGGCTCCTCTCCCTACGCCCTCTCTCGTAATACACTCTCAACTCCCTCACCTTCGACTGTCTACGCGCCGCGCCGCCGTGCCATCCCCGCCGGCCCGGCTGCTGCTTAGTCCGCTACGTAACGCTTTATTTTTGTTATCTACTGTCATCGAGATACGTGCGCTGCTGTGCGTTTACCGACGTGGCTAGTTTAGTCAGTTCTGTGTTCCTCGGTAGCTGTGTGCTTGTGCTCCGCGATGTTTCACCCGTTTCACGACTCGTACCGCTCGTGCATCGTGCAGTGGTGCACAAATACCTCAAAAACAAGCCCTGCAAGGTTGTTCCGGGTGCCCAAAGACAACAGGTGAGCGCTCAGACCCAAGGACATCAGAAGGCGCATGTACACGAACACAGCCCTGTCCATTTGTGTACTCCATGAGGCTCCGGACGTCGTTGCGCCTTGATTGTGCTACACTTGCCTCTTCCAGGTAGAGAAAGCTGACAAATAGATGTTCCTCCTCATTGTCACCTGGTCTGTGACTTGTGTTTTTCTGTGCCAAGTCTCATTCTGCAACTTCAGTAACTTGCCCAGCTTTCCATACCGCCCTCAGTGCTTTTTCTGTGTATCACGTTCTACAAACCAACTAACAGCTGAAAAATTACTGTTAGTGTTTGTGTACTATCTCAGTAACCCCGATGGGAAAACCGCGCGAACAACCTTCATGTGTAGGCATGATACGCTTTTTTTTCCTCTGGAAAGCATGAGCATTGCAAGTGTCCTACATGCAGATTTTTGCAGTTCATGTTTATTATACAAGGGACAGCCCAGTAGGTACGACTTAGTGCCTTAAGTGACGTAATTTTACTGCTAAGCATTGCATTCGGGTAGAAAGAAGGGTCGTGTTGGCTTGTTTTACCTGGTCTTTGATTGAGGAATACGCCTTTCTGCGAATGTTTTCTATGTGCTGCTGCAAAAGCCGACTATCTCCTGTTCCCTTGCCACCTTTACTCAAGTTGTGACCAAGTGCGAAATAATGTGATAATGTTTGTTTCAGTTTTTAGTACGATGTTATTTTTTTCTGCCATGTTTTTTTCAATTTGTTCAGTAGTAATGAACATGTCAAGCATTTCATATATTTTCGTGCAGATCTATAAGTGAGCTTTCTTTTGGTATGGCTCTCAATCAAACAATGTTAGCATTTTATTCTATCTTTCAGGTGTTTTGCGTGTCCTTGTTTTTGCCATTACTAGTGAGTTTTCCCTTTTTATAGTTGTCATGACTACGTCATACACGTCGTCCAATTTTGTGCAATATCTTAGTGCACATATCAGGAGCTCGTCTACATTTAGGTCTTGAGGACGTTATATAAAAATGTTGTTTTTATATGTGTGTACATGGAATGGCCTTCGCGTTTTCTAGCGCTTTCACTGCACGCTTTCTTTTGTTATTTCACTATCTGTGAACTTTTGTCTTTAGTACTCTTGTATATGACATGCACCTCTCACTTTTGCTCATTTTTGGAGCGTGTATCACACCACGTTGTAAGAAAAATCTCTTTTCGGAAACGAAGTCAATAAAGCGAGGCTAAACATCTGTTGTGTTGGAAGTAGAATTTTTTTTATGTCCCGCCACATGCTGGTATAATATAAGTATGGGCAAGACTGCGTGCGTGCCAATGCATAGCCCACGGCGCACCACGCGCCAGCTCGCAAGCAATGCCAATGCGCCGCGTAGCGCGCGCATTGCTTGCGAGCTGGCGCGTGGCGCGCGGTAACAAGCGCGCTATAAAAAAGAAAAAACGAGCCGCTTACGGGTAAAAACAAAAAAAAAGTGAGCGGCGCGCGCGACATGGGGGAAAGAGAGAAAGAGAGTGGAGCGGGTCGGCATAATAAAAACAAAAAGGAAAGAAAAACGTTTGGGAGAGGAGGCGCCGCGCGGCTGCTGTTGCTGTTGCCATGGCAACGTAAACAATCATGTGCGCCGCCATTTTGCCTAATGCGTCGCCCCTTGATTAGGGCCGTAACTGAAGGGGACCTTGGCGCTAGCGTCGAAAGAGCGTCTGCTCAAAAACGGCCAATGGGATGTATAGACCGTTTTTTCGTAGGCGCCGCCATATTGTGAGAGCAGTGGCGCCGCCTATGAGCAGCGCCATGCTGGCTTGGGTGAAAGCGGTCTTTTGCATGGCAGGTATACGCTCGGCGGCAGGTTCTGCGTTTGTTTTCGCCGTCGTGCGGCCTGTTTATTATTACGTGTGTCTTCTACGTGGTAAACGGTTCTGTGAGACGTTATGAAGTGGTTTAAGGCGTCATGGCCGGAATTTCTGCTGGCGTTGAGGTGGACGGAATACGCAGCGCGATGTGTGCGCACATATTCGAGTCTACAATCTGCCTCGGAGATGAATTATGTATTTCTGAATGTTCCAGTCACTAATGTGACCTTATTGCAGTATTATCCTTTATTTCTAAGCTGCGGTTTAGGAGCCATGAAACATACGCGACGATCGTAACAGGGTAAGCGTGGGTGCCGTTCTGCTACGATAGGAGCTGTGATGTTATACTTTGACAAGCGTTCAAACTGTTCGCTGCAGGTTACATTACGTGACTACTTGGTTCGACGGATGAGGTTTCCGCCCCTGAATAAAATAGTTTTGACAAGTGATAGCAGCATACCTTACAGTCTTAATTACGCTTGTCCAGCAAAGGGACTGTTTACGAACTGCGCGAGCGTCTTAAGCAGTGGTAGGTGCTGGATTACATATATCTTTGTTCTATATACCGCTTGGTCCAAGCATACCGCATCAGCGGTTATATATTTATAAACGTTGTGCGGCGTGACTATATGCGAGGCCCTGTTGCGGTGTTAGCCCGTTTTCTCTTGCGTTTTCTAGAAAGAGGATGATAACCGAATTTCTTTTTCGGTTGTGTTCGTTCCGTTCTCTACGACGCACTCACACGTATTACGGAAATTTTGTCCTCAAAAATAGGCATCGCATTCTTTTCATGCGATCCCTCATATATTATGGCTGTATGCAGGCCAAAAAGGCAATGCCGAAGCGCACAGCTTACATATACTGTACCGTGCTGGATCACCAACCGCAGTGATCGCGGAGTTGAGCAGCGCCATCGGCCTCATGCAGGAAGGCTAGCGTAGACATATGGTAATTTTAAGCCTACTAGACTTGAAATGCGCGAGAACGATGCCGGTGCATCACAAACATTTGATTGCGCCTGCCGCTTTGATGTTTCGTGGTTGCCTTAGGTTGGCCGTGCACGAGCATGCGCTCTTATGCTTTATGTTTTACTCCCTACGCCAAGCGATCAGATATTGAGCAGATTTACCATTTCGTGCTGCTAATAATGAGGCACCGGTTTTCTTTGCTGAGTTAAAACCGATATAAGCAAAATAGTTCACAACACATACACACACCGCGACTGATAATGTGCGTACACCGCGGCTGATAAAACGCGTCACATTTTCGCGCCCCCAAAAGATATTTCCGCCTATTGTAGTTACCGATGCACCGAAAGGCTTCCCTGACAACCTTATATGAACGGACACGGCGTAAATTTCACAGAGTACGATCTAAAACATCAAGAAATCGTTCCGCAGCACGCGACACCAATATTTTCAAGCTGCGCCGCGCCGGATCGCCCAAGCCAGAGAGGAGAAAAGGCTCTCCGCGCGCCCTATCCTCCTCGCCCGATGAAACGGTCTATACGGAGTGTCCGCCCCCTGACTGAGTTCTCGCGGATCGCAAGCGTTTTGTAAGTTTGTTACGATAAGACTTGAAGGCCAGCCAGTCCTCCGGTAAATGAGTATGTAGGAATGTTTGGTAAAGTTTATCTCTTGTCCTGATTTGATGACGCATCTCCGGCGTTATCCATGGTTTTCGTGTTTTACAAGTTAATCTGCGTTCTTTTAACGGAAAATTCAAATGATATAATCGCTTGAAAATTGCAATAAATTTATCGTAAGCATTGTTTGCGTCAAGAGATTTGCTTACATCGCTCCAATCTGCCTGCAATAAACTGTTACGAAATGCACTGAGCGCCACAGGTGTAATTAACTGAAACTTAATTATTCGTGGCTTTGCTCTACTTTGTGTCAATAGCTCCGCACATAAAAATATTGGAAGATGATCACTGATACAACATGACAAAACACCTGACCTAATATTATTCTCAGACAAATTTGTGATAAAAAGGTCTAGGATTGACTCGCATTCAAGCGCCACTCTCGTGGGTATGTTAATTGTATTTATGAAACCATTAGACAGTATGATAGTATTAAAGTCACGGCTAACAGAGCCTGTAGAACTGACGTCAATATTAAAGTCTCCCCCAGCAATTAATGTGTACTTATTTTCTGCCATATATGAAAGGAATTGATCGTAAAATTCAAGAAACCTTGCAATATCGCCATTTGGTGGACGATAACAAACTGAAAACACGTTATTGTTTGCACGTACACAAAGCATTTCATAATCAGGATTTGTCTGGGTAAAGTAATCCAATAGCTGACATTCAACGCTTTCGTAAACTAACAAAGCAACACCCCCACCACGGCCGTGCATGCGATTTAAATAAAATGTCCTGTAATTGGACAGTCTAAAGACGTCGCATTCGTTAGTGCTCCAAGTTTCAGTCAGCATTATGGCGGAGTATTGGAATGAAAATTCAGTGAAAAACTCTTCTAGGCACGAGACTTTATTTTTATACAGCAAATATAAAAGAAACTCCATTTCGGAAACTTGCGATCAACTTGCGACCATAACCAGAACGCTGCAAACAAAAATCCACCAGGCAAAACAAGAATTCTTTGGTGCTTTGCCTTCTCGATTTGAAACTACAAAAAAGCTATTCTGGAATCTTGTCAAGTATAACAGAAAAGACAAAGTATGTATTCCATCACTTCAGCATGATGGAGTGGAAATAGAAAATAGCTTAGAAAAAGCCAACTGCTTCAACAAATTTTTTGCTTCCATTTTCTCACCCAGTGCCTCGAGCGCAATTCCGCATCCGTCTACTAATGAGGTCATCGAAAACATGGATGATATAATTATTGATGAAACTGGAATACGGTCTCTTCTTGAACGTATAGACTCCAGTAAAGCAGGGGGGCCTGATGGATTGACGGGCGCTTTTCTCAAATTGTGTGCGTCGTTCATCCCTCCCTTTCTTAAGATACTGTACTCGAAGTCATTGAACACCGGGGTCCTACCTAATGAATGGAAGATGGCGTGCGTTGTGCCAGTGTATAAATCGGGGCCTCGCGAACTGGTCGGCAATTACAGACCGATATCTCTAACAAGTATTGTCTGCAAAGTATTAGAGCACATCTTGTGCAGTAACATAATGACACACATTACCAATCATAACCTCCTGAATCAGAAACAGCATGGTTTCAGGCAAGGGCTTTCCTGTACAACTCAATTAACAGAATTCGTTCATGAAGTTTGTGGTGCACTGGATGCTCGTTCTTGTGTTGACTCGGTGCTTGTAGATTTTAGAAAAGCTTTTGACCTGGTGGATCACAAATTGCTTGTATGTAAACAACGCTGGTTTAATATCAATGAACAAGTAATTGCATGGATTCAGGAATACCTTTCTTTGCGGTTTCAGCATGTAGTGGTAAATGGCGCAGTATCTAGTGCGGCCCGCGTAACGTCTGGCGTCCCCCAGGGCTCGGTATTGGCCCCATTGCTTTTCTTATTATTTATAAATGACCTTCCCAACACTATTGTTTCTTCCGTAAGATTGTTTGCTGATGATCTGATAATATATAGAGAAATTACAAGCATTGCCGATACTGTTATTTTGCAAAATGATTTAGTTAAACTACAAAACTGGTGCAGAGAGTCACATATGCAAATAAACACACAGAAAACTGTCCACATGCGCTTTACTAAAAAGTGTATGCCAGAAGCCGTGTATTATCTATCCGGTTCCCCATTGCAGATTGTTCACGAGTACAAGTACTTGGGTGTATTCCTCACACCGTCCATATGTTGGCACAGGCATGTTGATTTCATTACAGCAAAGGCATGCAAAGTGTTAGGATTTCTACGGCGCAATACAAAACTCTTTCCCCAGCAGGCTCGCGATCTTCTGTACAAAAGCTATGTTAGACCCATTTTAGAATATGGATGTACCGTATGGGATCCTCCTACGTGTACCGACCGAGATAAACTTGAGAGAGTTCAGAATATGGGGCTCTTGCACTGCCCAGGGGGCGCTGCGAAAAAGGTGATAAAAAGCGCCCTCTGTGCTAAACTGGGTCGTACCAAGCTCGGTCGTCTGCTTCGGAAAGCACGTTTACAATATGGACCCGCCACTTTCGGTTGTTTTGTTTCATGGCCTGCAGCGAATATCGGGCGCCGAAGATTTTTTCAGGGGTGGCACGCTGCGTAAAGGCAAGAAATTATGCAGTGCCGAATACGTGTACGCCGTTCAAGAATTAGGCGGCGAAGTTTTAGCACCGGGTCAATCGCAAGTGAAGCGAGTCGCGTATGAAGTGGAACTTCAGGTAAGGTTTACACGCTAGCTGCTATAGATTCAGGCGCACAAACGCGAGGAAATGCTTGCTATAAATGAATCCACAGCAGCGATAAGCAGGCATCATGTGTACGGAACTGCTCGAGCACACAACGGTACGCGCCGCGATGTACGAACTGCTGCTCGAGCGCGCGATCATACGCGCCGCGACGGCAGCGGTCTTTCGACATGCCGCGAAACGGCGGGCCTCCTGCAATCTTTGTTGACTGCATGCTGCTAAACAAGTAGTTATGCCTGCGTTGTAGTAGCGGCCATCTGTCCCTTTTAGTAACTGGTAATAACTGATGCAATGTATATGAGCTCGCACGTACGTGCGAATCGCGCTGCAGCGCGAGCTCGTGCGCTGCTCGCTTGATGTAGCTTTTAATGACAGCGCTCGAACATCGATCTGCTGTAATCAATACTACCTTGCTGCGCTGCCTCAACATGCTGGCTTGAGGTCAAGTATGAGCACATTTAACTCTCTAACCTGTGCTACTCGTAGTGGAGTAGTGAATTGTCATCGAATGAGCCCGACCATTTGTGCTCATTTGCACACACCTGATCACTTCACCACTTCGCATAGGTCGAATTAATTGTCGCTGTATGGCCGGGTCTCGAATCGTGAATTACCAGCCATGCCTGCTGCTATGTCGGTCTGCTGTCGTTACTGTGTGCAAAAGACCCAACTTCGGAACGCAGATAATCAAGCAAGCTTCAAGACAGGCGAAGCAGTCAGCATGGCGCGAAGTTTCGCTTACTCAGCGCGACATACGAACTGCAGCTATGCAGCGCGCTCGACGCTCCACTTCGTGAGGCCTTGAAGGAAAACGGCAGAATCTGATGTTGGGATTCAGGCCTTCTTGTTCATGGCAGCCTACGACGTAGAAGTAATGACGGTGACGCCTTTTCGAGGCTGGGCTAGGTCTCTCCGGATCGGCGTCACCGATTCCTTCTGCTCTTAGCATTACGTCCCACGGCACACGGAGAGTCCGTTTTCGTTAAACTATAGGCTGCGGCGAGCTCGCAGCGTGGTCTGTGAGAAGTGACGAGCCTTTTCGCACTCGCAACAGGGCAGAAAAAAGTGCGAATCGACGCAAAACTCGGCCCCGAAACGTGCTTCGCCACAGCCAGGGTTCAATACGACCCAAGCAGGTACGACCCAGATGTCGTTTCCCGCGCCGCCACCAGGCACCGCTACTATACCTCAAACTCCAGCGCAAGACGCCCATAGCAGCAAGGTACGTAATCGGAAACTATGACAGAAACCTTAGTATTACTAGCGCAAAACAAACATTAAAATGGGACACCTTAGAAAAGAGAAGGCAGGCATTACGCTTGAAACTTTTTCACAATATATTTTATGGCCAAATTGGAATAGACCGTAATAAGTATATTCTTCAGCCACATTATATATCCAGACGAACAGATCACGAGCTCAAAGTTAGGGAATACACTTGTAGAACTAAACTTTTCAAAAGCACCTTTTTCCCCAAAACCATTTTAGAATGGAATCGACTGCCTGCTGCCGCAGTTAGTATACTTAATAATGAACATTTTGCAAATGCTCTTTGAAATTTTCTTCTTTATTTTACAGTATGCAGTAATTGCAGAGTTTGCTATCATTATATAGTGCTTTATTACTTAATTGTATGATGCCGTTTCCTGCGTGCTGTACATTGATATCCTGATGTACCATTTTTGTCATGTCATTTTTGCGTTTTTTTTCTCTTTATCTCTTTCATTGTATTGTATAGCATAATGCTGTTTATTCGATGCCATAAGCTGTTTACATTGATGTATGTAACCCCCCCCCCACTGTAATGCCTAAATGGCGCTGTGGGTATGAGAGTAAATAAATAAATAAGACAACATGTCGAAAACAGGAGCAAAAAACATAGCTAACGACAAATCAAACAATTGAAAAAAAGTTGAATCGAAATACGCCGAACAACGTCAAGCAAACGAAGAACAACAAAAACACTCTGGACGATAAGAAACGCGCATGGCTCATCCAATTCCTGCAAAGAACTGCAAGTGCATGTCAAGTGACATGCTGTCCACAGAATGACAGTCAAGTGACATGGTACAAATGAAACGTGTGCGCATAACTACGGAATAAATTTTTTTAATGTTTCTCTAAACGTGTCCAGATTATTAATTTCAACAATGTGGCTTGGAAGATCGTTCCAAGCTGCTATTGCCAGGGGTAATGCAGATTTGTTAAATGCATTTGTGTGGCCGAAAACACGTGTGAAACTGTGTGCGTTATATAAGCGGCGAGATGTGCGAAATGGGCGGGAAAGGGGTAATGTAGTTGCGTGTTGACTGTGAGTGATTTTGTGCAGTAAGCAAAGCAGAGCTATCGTCCTTCTAGATTCAAGAGATGGGAGTGATAGTGATTTCTTTATAGCAGTCACGCTAGAATGCCTACTGTAATCTTTCGCGATGAAACGCGCGGCACGGTTTTGAACAGATTCGAGAGAATTTATTAAATATTCCTGATGTGGCGACCAGATGGCGGAAGCGAATTCAAGCTGAGGACGAACAAAGGTTCTGTACGCTATTTCACGAGTGGCTGAAGGGGCTTCACGTAGGTTTCGTTTTAGGTAACCAAGCGTGCTAGATACTTTTGCTGTAACATGTTTTATATGCGCCTTCCATGATAAGTTTGTTGTAATATGAATACCGAGATATTTGTACAAGGGGGTGACAGTGACAGCACTGTTGTTAAGCGAGTAAGTGTAAAGAGAGTTAGTTTTCTTTCGGCTGACAGTCATTAATTTGCATTTTTTCTGTATTTAGTGACATTTGCCATAGCTTGCACCAGCTTGTAATCTTATCTAGATCTTTTTGAAGAGCGATGTGATCGTCGGGTGTCTTAATTTGGCGATAAACTACGCAATCGTCAGCAAATAATCTGATTGGTGATGTTATGTTCGATGGCAAATCATTTATGTAGATGAGAAACAATAGCGGACCCAGTACGCTACCTTGAGGTACACCAGATGACACATCGGCCAAGGAAGAATGATTGTCAGTGAACGTAAACTGTTTGCGGGATGTGAGGAAGTTCCTTATCCACGATATTGTAAGGCTGTCTAAATGTAATGATGATAATTTGGCTATTAATCTAGAGTGGGGAACGCGATCAAAGGCTTTGGCAAAGTCAATAAAGATACTATCAATCTGGAAACCATTGTCTATGTATGTGAATAGCTCGTTAGTGAATTCGATTAGTTGAGACTCACAGGAAAGTCCTTTCCTAAAACCGTGTTGCTTCGGATAGAAGAAATTGTTAGCTTCTAAGTGCTGCACAATATTAGATGCTATCACATGCTCTAGTAATTTACATGGAATGCTTGTTAATGATATGGGTCGGTAATTACTTATCCTACTTTTATCGCCCGACTTAAAGATGGGAATGATTTTCCCGATTTTCCAGTCACATGGTAGTTCCCCTGTGGATAAGGATTGCTCAAAAATACGTGATAGAATGGGGGCTGTATATGTGGACGTATGCTTTAAAATTTTATTATTTATACCATCAACGCCGGCTGAGGTAGAGACCTTTAGTTTTTTAATTAGGGATGAGATGCCGGCGGCATCAATCTTTATTGGTGCCATATACCTGTAGTTTATGTCTGCAATTGCGGGAATGGTAGAGTAATCCTCGCGTTTAAGCATCGAGGTGAAAAAATTATTAAAAGCAACTGAGGATTCTTCTGAAATAGGTGCTCCGGTATTGTCTTGAAGTGAAATTCGGCTCGAGTCTTTTCGAGGGGAAATCACTGCCCAGAATTTTTTAGGGTTATTTTGCATTATGGATTGCAGGTCATGTGAAAAGAATTTGTGCTTAGCGCTACGAATGTTACAGCAGTAATCTTTTTCGGACTCTTTATGTTTTAACCACGCCACTGCGGTTCCTTGACGCTTAGCAATTCTGAACAGGCGTTTCTTTTTATTTTTTAGGGAGCGCAGCGCCCTGTGATACCATGGTTTAGAACTATTTACCCGGAAGTGAATTAGTGGAATATGAGCATGTGTAAGCTGCATTAGTGTTTCCTTAAAGAGCTTCCAGTTTTCCTCAACAGGTCGGGAAACAAAATTACGTATGAACGAGCTGTAGAAATTCTCTAAACCTATGTTGATGGCAGTGAAATCAGCCTTCTTATAATTAAATATGCGCTTAGGTGTTGTAGTGCGTTTGTATAATGGTAGTTCTATTGTGAGGTTAATGAGTAGATGATCACTAAAACCAGGCATCAAAGAAACCGATGCAACTGTTTCAGGGATTGATGTGAAAACGAGGTCAAGAACATTATTGCCACGAGTGGGTTTCTGAATCATTTGCACTAGAGAAAAGTCTAGTGCAAGCGCTACGAAATCGTTGGAGTGTTGGCAGGGTGACGTTAGGTTAGTCCAGTCAATTTCTGGGTAATTAAAATCACCAAATAAAAATATGTTACCTTTAGAAAATTTCTTAGTAATTTCGCAAAGATTTTCATACAAATATGACGTGAACGTTTCTGTACTGTCTGGTGGTCGATAACATATTCCAAATACGTTCTTTGAATGCGAAGATGGAATGCAGACCCAGATTATTTCAAGTGGGCTTGAAATTTCAATTGGAAAGGCAGTAATGTCTTTTTTTACGGCTGTCAATACCCCACCTCCCCTTCTTCCGTCTCTGTCTTTACGATAGATGCTGTAGTCAACTGATGGTTGTAGGACTTCGTCATCAGTGATATCGGAGTGGAGCCATGTTTCTGTGACTAGTAGAATATCACAATTGCTGTTTTCTAGATGCGAGCAAACTTCGACACGTTTTGGGAGTAAACTGCGCATATTCGTGAACGATATCGAAATCTGCGCTACATCATTATGGACACTTGCATTAGGAGGTGGATTACTATCAGATGAGTCTGCCAGCCTTCGCAACTGCTATCTAGATGATTGAATAACACTGTCAGTGTCAGCGCAGTACGTGAACACGGTATTCTCTATGCGCAGTTTATCGACGGCTAGCTTAAACGGCACATTTTTGGACTTCCCAAATTCTATTAACTTTCTTCTGGCTACTCGTGTTTGCAATGAAAAGTCTTCGCGCACAGCAAAATTTGTATTTTTGAACTTATAACCTCTTTCTATTACTCTTTGCTTATCCTTGAAGAAGGTGAATTAATAATAATCGGTCTACATTTACCCACTTGATATTTGCCAAGACGATGCGCACGGTCGATTTGCGAAGATTCGATTGTAACGCCAAGCTCTTTTGAACAAATATCAATGACTCTGCCTTCTGACGCTGACCATGTTTCATTGGAATCGTCGGGGATGCCAAAAAAGAGGAGATTACATCGCCTTAGCTGATTTTCCGTATCATCGCATCTTGATTCAATAGTCTTAATTTGCTTTTGATTCAATAGTCTTTGCATTTGATTCAATAGTGTCAATAGTCTTAAAGTTGGCAAAATCATCGATCACGCGCCTTTGTCAGCAAATCGGATAGCTCGCTCCACTGACGTCGTATGGGTGATTTCGGTCATATGGGTAGGGGCGGCTTAAAATTCCGCCGAGCAGTGAGCTGCGATCGGCAGCGATGTGCATTTTTAAAACCTCATAATAAATTAAACGCTTTACGCGGGGCACTTAGATGTGTCAATTATTGATCAGAAGGACCTACTCTAACGACTCAGTACGTTTGTAGAAAATCGTCAAAAGCGTTTCAGGGTCCCTTTAACGCGTACACGTCACTTTGACGCCGTGAGTTCTTGCGGTTTTGTGACATTGCATGAGAGGCAGGTGAAGTGGGTGCAGCCGGAAAACTTTTGACCAGTAGCCGAAGGGTAATGGCGAAAAGGCGTCGTATAAGAAATAACTGTTTTTCTTTTGTTCAGTCAAATCATGCACACGTCATGATTGTGTACACGTCATATCAGATTGGGAGCTATCATGGTTTTCGTGACGTTGTGTGACAGACAGTTGAAGTGGGGGTGGTCCAAAAAAGTATTTGACCAATTGCAGAGGGCTGATTGCTGAATTGGAATAGAAAAGTTTGAAATAGTTTTAGGTTATAGCACCCCTTGTGTACTACATAAATTAAGAAAAAAACAGCAAAAAGAAGATGCACACAGGAAACATACAAGACAGGAAATGAATGAATGAATGCGTGGTGTTTAGTGGCACAAGGGCCAGGCATGGCCAAAGAGCACCACGCCAGTGTTAATGAGTTTGCAGTGGAGTTACGATTTCTATGAAGTGGATGTGACGTGGCTATAAAGGGGCCTTAAAAATAGTCGCTATAAAGTGCGTAAAATCTATGTGTAATAAGATTATGGCGATGACAAATTATGGGTATATGAGCATTAAGATGCACTGCAAGAGAATGATACGATATACAAGGTATGTCTGAAACTAAAATTGGGTCGAGCGCAACTGCCTCATTAGAGCTCTTGAAATACAACGGCCTGGAGGCATGTGCTATACAAAACAACTATCACAGTGGCATCCTCTCGAAAGAGGATGCGTTACGAATTTAATGGGCTTATAACATGTAGGACAACATCATTCAAGAAATCGAGGACTGCTTTTGTGTTAAAAAGCAGTTTTTCACCAAGAAACATAGCCAGGTGAAGAGGGATATGCAATAACAGTATGCAAGAGGAAAACGTTTCTTTCTCTCAACTTCGGCTTCTCGACACTCCAGGAGGACATGGAGGACGGTCAGCCTCTCACCACATCTACCACAGGTTGGAGGTTCATTTCCAGTAAGTGGAAAATTATGGGGAACAAATGTGTGTCCTATTCTGTCATCTCAGAATAGGACATCTGTTTGCTGCAATTTCGTTGCAGAGAGCCAAAAACCTAACTGTGGCTTTATCACATGCAGTTTGTTATTTATTTCTGCGTCCGACATGCGTTACCAGTGGTTTTGCAGTTTCCTTCATAAGAAAGGCTTCAGATCTGTGACAGGGACCGCAGCAGTAGCATTAACAGCATGGAATGCAATTGACGTCGCCGTGTGGTCAACCAGAATGTTGCCTTTGATTCCCCTTATGGCCAGGTACGAGCATATAATGCTGATTAGATAGATAAGGTTTACAGAGGTCGGAATAGACATAAATAAGTACGTGATTGTTATGCTTGCACAATGATATCAAGGCTTTAATGACACTTAGGGAATCTGTATATAAAACTGCTTTTTGGAGTTTTGATTTCCCTATATGCTTCACAGCCGACAATAGTGCACAGGCCTCGGTCATAAAGATACTTGTTTCCAGACGCAGTACATTGAATTCTGAGAAGGATGGACCAACGGCTGCATAGGACACCCCGAGATTTGACTTCGAAGCGTCGGTGTAGAACTCTGTGCGAAAGTGCTTGTACTGAAGTTCTGGGAAATGTATTTGGATTTCGACCTCAGGTGCGTGCTTTGTAACTTCTAGAAAGGACGTGTCATTTTCTACCACCTGACACTCCCAAGGAGGTAACAGCTTGGTTGGATGCATTAAGCAATGCTGAAAGAGTGGGACATGCATTTCATCGTTAAGCTCCCTCACCCGCTGCGAGAAAGGCTGTCTTACAGAGGGACAATTACAGAAAAGTGTAGCACAAGTCATATCGTTAACGGTATTAAAACATGGATATTTATGATTAGAGAGTATTTTGCGAAAATATGTGAGGCTGCTGTAAGTTTTCTGCAGATGGAATGACCATTCATTTGATTCTGCGTATAAGCTTTCTATAGGGATTGTCCTGAAAGCACCAGTGGCTAAGCGGATACCTAGATGGTGGACAGGATCTAGCATCTTCAGCACGCTCGGGGCGGCAGAGTTATTACGACGGTACCATAATCCAGTCGCGATCGAAATAGGCTCTATAAAGATTCATGAAACACTTTCTTTCGTTACCCCAAGTTGTGTGGGATAGAATTTTCAGTAAGTTCATTGTCTTTAGACATTTTGCTTTAGGATATTTAATTTGTGGAATCAAAGTAAGCCTGGAGTCAAGTATGATATCTAGAAATTTATGCTCTTTATTGACAGGTATTTGTTGTCCACACAGTTCTACACAAGGATCTGGAACCAGGCTTCTCTTTCCTTTAAAAGAATACAAGTGCTTTTATGTGGTTTGACTCTGAATCCATTTTTGCCTGCCCACTTATACGCCTTGTTAAAGCCCTGCTGTACCTGTCTCTCACACATTGCGAGGTTGCCGGATTTGAAGCCTATTTGAATGTCGTCCACATAGACGGAATAAAGAAATGGCTGGTTGTAATCAAGCACAAAGCATGTTCATCCTCACAATAAAGAGCATGCAGCTAAGCGCACTTCCCTGGGGTACACAGGTTTCTTGTATATAGGGGGTGATAGTATTGTAACGATGTTAATAAAACAACTATGTTTATTAGGGCAAACCTGTGCCCACAACTAAAAGTCACTGCGGTCGTGAAGAAATCCCTGGCAGTTGTGTTCTAAAACTCGCCTCGAACCGTCCGCCTCTTTCTTCTCGCGTGACATCTCGTACACGTGGCGCATGCGAGCCGGGTCCAACCAGCTACCCGTGTCACGAAGATCGCTTCCTGTTGTTGCTGAACAACACCACAGTATGGCGGGCACAGTGTCCAATACAAAGGGCGCGCAACTTGAATGTGACCAAGTTGTCGTGGCATTATCCCCTTTCTTACCGAATCGGCCCGATGCGTGAGAGGAAGTAGGGGTTCCTGCAAGCTCTCTCTTATTTTTTTTTGTTGTTCATGATCTCTCCTGGTAGGGTTTCATGCGGACAACATGCACAACTTCCGTGGAGTTGCGCCATCTTGGGCTCTCTTGTACAGCGGATTTCCCTTCATAAGTGACATCGCTTATACGACGAAGTATTTCGTAATTGCCGAAGTATCGGTACAGAAGCTTTTCAGACAGTCCACGGCGTCGCACAGGGGTCCATCCATACCCACACCTTGTCACTGGGCTGATAATGAGCTTCACTACGGCGCTGGCTGTACTGGCTGGAGTCGATGCGTTGTTGGCGGCGTATTCAGTACCTTGCCATCTGTTGTGCCTCCTCCGCTTTTTGCAAGAAATCATCTAGGTCAGATGAGTTATTGTTTTCTTCATCTAACGGCAACGTAGCACCCAAAGTTGTGGTTAATGCTCGGCCGAATACAAGTTCAAACGGGGCGACTCGTGTTGTTTCTTGAACGGCCGTATTATATGCGAAGGTGATGTACAGCAAAATTTCGTCCCACAGCCTATGTTCAACGTCGACCTACAACGAAAGCATGTCAGTCGGTGCTCAGTTGAGGCGTTCAGTTAAAGTGTTTGTCTGAGGGTGGTACGCCGTAGTTCTCCTATGATCAGTATGTGTCATTTGCAAAAAGCATTTCATCAGGTCCGCAGTAAAGGATGTTCCACGATCGGAAATAACTGTGGGAGCGCCATGCCTGAGCACGATATTGTTGACAAACAATTTTGCAACTTCGACAGCCGTACTGTACAAGAAATCAGTTTCAGCGTAATGGGTCAGATAGTCTGTGGCCACAATTATCCACTTTGTGCCTAAAAATAATGTTGGGAAGGGTCCAAGGAGGTCCGTGCCGACTTGCTGGAATGGGGTTTTTGGTGGCTATATTGGCTGGAAGAGGCCTGCCTGTTTTATGGATGGAGTCTTATGCCGCTGACACTCGCGACAAGTCTTGACATAGTGCTGCACTTTTGCTAATAACTTCGGCCAGTAGTATTTCAGACGAATCCTGGCGAATGTACAGCTCACGCCCATGTGTCCAGATGCCGGTTCGTGACATGCATGCAAAATTTCTTCTCGCATAGCTGTGGGTATGACGAGTAAAAACTTTGTCTCGCTGTTCTCGAAGTTTCTCTCGTAGAGGACACTTCCTCGCAGACAGGACGAGGATAGCCTTCTAGAGAAAATATGCGGCAGTTGAATGTCACGTCCCTTCAGGCGCTGTATAAGTGGAAGCAATTCCGGGTCATCTCGTTGTTGTTGAGCAATTTGTGACCCGTCAACAATGCCAAGGAACAGGAAATCCTCTTCTTCTGACACAGTTATCCCGACTGGTGCGCGTGACAAGCAGTCGGTATCGCTGTGTTTCCTCCTGGATCAGTATACGACAGTAATATCATACTCTTGAAGCCTAAGGCTCCTACTTTCTAGTCATCCGGATGGATCCTTGCGATTCGCCAGCCAACAAAGCAAATGGTGATCAGTGACTGCTCTGAACGGTCTACCATAGAGGCAGGGCCGAAATTTACATATTGCCCAAATGACTGCAAGATACTCTTTCTTAGTTGCTGAGTAGTTTGCCTCTGCTTTCGAGAGCTTACGGCTCGCATAAGCTATTACTTTCTCCAAGCCGTTTTTCCACCGCATCAGCATGCACCAAGGCCGACGTTGCTCGCATCGGTATGAACATCAGTGTCGGCTGTCTCATCAAAATGGGCTAGGATTGGAGAAGCTTGCAGGCCTTTCCTTAACTCGTCAAAGACGTGTTGTTGTTCACTTTTCCACACGAAAGGTTCATCTTCTCTTGTTAGTATTGTAAGGGGCTCAGCAATCTTTGAAAAGTTTTCCACAAATCTTCTGTAGTGTGTGCATAAACCCAAAAAACATCGCATGGACTTTTTGTCTGTAGGTGTCGGGAACCTCACAACAGCTGCTGTCTTTTCGGGATCTGGCCGAACGCCTTCAGCACTGATGACGTGTCCGAGAAACCGAAGTTCATCGAAGCTGAATTGACAATATGTTGCCGATTTTCACACGAAAAATATAATTAGACAAATAGCGTTCTATTATGTTTAGGGAATTTTCACTGATGCCTATTCCCTACAAGTCTCACAAGATCCTGTAACGCCAAGTTGTGTCATACACCTTCTTCATATCAAGGAATATTGATTAAAAAAAACTGTTTATGTACTAATGCATCGCAGATATATCCTTCAATGCACACAAGGTGATTGGCTGTGGACCGCCCTTCTCTGAAGCCACACTGACACACTGATAGGGATCAAGCATATTGTTGAGTTCAAGGAAATGTACGAGTCTACGACTAATCAACTTTTCAAAAAGCTTACACAGGCAACTTGTGTCAGGAAGAAGACCGAGAGCTGACCTTGGCATTGCACTCCAAAGTGCCATGGAACGGTACTGCGGCAGTTTGCACGCTAATGTTTTGCTTTATGTATAAAGAAGTTCTAAAGATAGAAAGCTTATGCTTGCAGGAATGCTGTATATACCATTTTTCTTCAAAATTTTTTTGTTCTTTTGGTGCAAAGCAGCTTTGACGTTCTTATAAAGTTTATTTTCGATAGAAATTATTTTATTCAATAACTTTTTCTGAGGAATTGGTAATACATGTTTGCTTAAATATAATACCATTACAAAACACATTGATCCTCCTAAACATTGATACGATACATTCTAATATCAAGCATTTGCTGCAGCAGCAAAAAAAAATCGTTTACCAGACTACCCAAAAAACTGCCTATTTTCCTGCAAACCAGTAAGTGTTAAGAGGCATTAGGGCTATGAAAAAAAAAATGGTCTCCGATCCATGCTGTGAAGGTAAAGTTGCATGGTGAAGCTGTAAATGACAAAAATAACGAGTACCCATTGCAAGATAGGTTGAAATTACATTACATAGAAGCTCATTCATACGTTTTGGAAAAAAGTGCCAGCAAAAACATACTAACCGGGAAAACATACAATCTGAAGTAACTGCAAGAAGTCACAGGCCTGCGCGATACATGCAGCACAGTCACAGCATAAGCTAGAGGAGCGGCTCCATAGGAGCTCCATTTTCGGCAGCTCGCACTACAGGGTCTTTGCAGAGTCTTCGCAGTCTCTTTGCGTCGTTTTCATGAGAAGGATGCAGACTGTCCGCCCGGCATCGACGGCGAGGTCCGGCTTCTGCTGTTTTCTGCACAGTGGTCTGCTGAGCCTGACAATGCCTGGATGCAGCAGCGCACGTAACTACAATTCACTTCTTCAGCAGCGGTTTATACCTCGTGAGGTGGCACCATAACGTGTACCAAAAGGTAAACGCAGATACCCAGACTACGTGGCAAACATGTCACATCCCTTGCCCTGTGGCACGGCACGTCGCTGCTGCTGTTACTGATGATAATAATGATAATAATAATATTTGGGGTTTTACGTGCCAAAACCACTTTCTGATTATGAGGCACGCCGTAGTGGAGGACTCCGGAAATTTTGACTACCTGGGGTTCTTTAACGTGCACATAAATCTAAGCACACGGGTGTTTTCGCATTTCGCCCCCATCGAAATGCGGCCGCCGTGGCCGGGATTCGATCCCGCGACCGATGATAATAATGATGGTTTATCAACATCCCCTTCGAGACGGGGTGGTGACAAATAGCCAGCTAGCATGCTTGAGTTAACCAGGTCCAGCTATTGGCAGCACGCAACTGCTATATGCAACTGCTAGATGTGGGGACACATCAAGGACTATAACGGAGCTGCAGTGCAAAGTTTGTACGCATCTACATGTCACATCTTGTGTCAAATGGTACGATATGATGCTAACAATGATGATGACGAATTAATGGCATTCCCTTTAAAACGGGACGGTGAAAAATAGTCATCTAGCCTGCTTGAATTAATCAGGCATGCCATACATGTTTTTCATTACACCAATATTTGTACATCTCCATAATCTTTCTTCTCTTCCTCAAGACTTCTCTATCTACCTTGTACTGCTACCTATGCAACTTCTACATGAGGTGCCTCCTGGTGTAATAGTATGCAAGTGCAATGCAAAAAGAATACGTATAGATGCCACGTGGTGCACATCTCACATCGTAAAGCAAGTGGCACGCTACTGTGATAATGACGATGATGATTTATTGGTATCCCCTTTGAAACGTGGTGCCAACATATTCACCTAGCTTGATTTAATCAGGTACATAATATATTTTCTAGCATTCTTGCATACATTCCCTAAGCTTCCCTTTAATTGAATTCTCTTTTCTTGCTTTGTTGGCATACAGGGACACTCTAGGAGTCACAAGGTGCAGTCCGACACAGCTTCTGATGGTTAAGAAGTCTCCTCACGAGGTTGCCAAAGTTATCTGACGAAATGGAGCCCAGGTGGCCATCCACTGCTGTCTACCGAAAAGATGAAACGGCCAAATGTCGCCAGAAGAGGAACTTTGCGACCGACAGCACACAGCTTCCCGCCTTTCTGCTCTCGAGTCTGGAGGGGCTGTGTGGGTTCATGACCTACAGGCCGCTACAACGGTGCTAAGCCCAGTGACGAAACCCCATTCGTACGTCATTAGGACACCGAGCAATGTTGTTGTGCCTAACCGCATCAACCTCATGCCATTCTCCGAAACAACGGTACGCTGCCCAATAGGTAGACATGAGAGAAGAGAAAAGCAATAATAGTGCGGCAGGCAATAGCGTTGTCCAACGCAACAATCATCCTGCCAGCAGGAGCGCAGCACAAGGTGATGAGACATAACGCTTGGAGAACACAACAAACACAGCTACAAGAGCAGGCACGTAACCTAGCGTTTCTTTGCCTGCAATGCCATCTGCGAAAAACACGGTGTCTTGCTGCACAAGGTCTGTGCATCAAGTGAACACACCCAAAAAACTTAATTCGCAAAATGCTTCAGTGTAAAGTACGTAAATATTAAACAATCTCAGAGTAGAGATGTAGGAGGTAAGGAGCGCACAGATCTATACAGACAGGGCCAATTAAGGCAACAGGGAGATGCATCCAACTTTGGTCATGCTTGCATCGCTGATTAGATAATCTACCATGCAGAAGCAGCTGCCCTAATCCTCTCCACATTCTTAATGTGGTCACATTGTATGTTTAGGGCTGTTTGTATAATGTTTGAACTATAATTATGAATGTGTGTTTTGGGTGTGCAACTTGTCCCTGTCTGGTCTCTAGCCCGTCAGAATTCGTGACACAAAGACCACTGTAACGATTCCTGTACTTTTAGAGGCATAGTCACAAGCAACAGCTTGAAGACCAGAGATGCCACAAAAAAAAAAATTTTTTTCTTCTCAGCCCAGGCATGGCATGCTAAAGTGAAGTTGGGCTGCCTACGTGCATCTGTTACCAATGCAATTGTGACAATTCATGGTTGCACAGCTCTGCTAGAAGAATTGAAGCTCTTGCCCGGTACCGTAGTCTCCTGACTTTTGCCTATCACTGTACGGCTGTTTCAGAGACAAGGCCAATGTAAACCGAAGTGTTAATTTGAGCTACAAAATTAAATAACAACATAACATTAACATTCAACATTCACAGAATGAATGGTACAAGATGTGTCACCACACTACTATAGCACTTACAATTCAGCTGCCAAGCCTATTTTCAACAAATCACAATTGCTTTTCATGAACTATGTTTGTCCTCCAGCCACCTCTTGTCGAGCCACCAATTGTCGAGGGATCAAATATATGAATAATAACTGCATTGCAATTGCCAAAGATGCTGCAAACGAATTTTTGAACGCTACACATTGTCAAGACCAGCAAAATATATATTATTTGATAAAAAAATATATTCGTATGTCTCAAAAATTGTGCCAGAAGCAACTGATATCAATGCTTCCATGTTCTTAAAAAATTAAATTATGGGGTTTTACATGCCACAACTACTTTCTTATTAGGAGGCACGCCGTAGTGGACTCCGGAAATTTTGACCACCTGGGGTTCTTTAACGTGCACCTAAAGCTAAGTACACGGGTGTTTTAGCATTTTGCCCGCATCGAAATGCGGCCACCGTGGTCGGGATTCGATCCTGCGACCTCGTGCTCACCAGCCCAACACCATAGCCACTGAGCAACCACGGCGGGTTTCCATGTTTTTTTGTCTACTTAATAAGGAGGAGGAGGAGGAATGAACGTTTATTGGGTGAAACAGCGAGAAAGTGTTCTTTCTTCGCCCTAGGTGGGCTGCTCTCTTAGTCCAGAAAGCCGTTGGCTAATGCCGCAGCCCGGGCCCGGTCCACCAGACTTCGCTCGTCTTCCAGGCTCTGTGCCTTTAACATTGCCTCCCACGTTTCTTCGATGTCTTGTAGCGGTTCAGGCGCATCATCTTGAGTGTTGTTCTCGCGGTGTGGGCACACCAGCACCATGTGTTGTAGGGTGTCTGGTACCTCACAATATCGGCATAGGTATGAGAATTTGGTGGGGTGCATTCGGTGCATGATCATTCCATGGACATAAGTATTCGTTTGTAGTCTGCGGAGGGCGGTGGCTTCTTCCTTGCTTAATTTTGGATGTGGTAGAGGATATTGTCTTCTTTCCAGTCGGTAATGTTGCAATATTACGGCGTAATTGATGGGAATGTCCTCCACCCTCGTCGCTTTCCGGAGACCATGTGGCAGGAAATCCCGGCTGGTATGCTCTCGGGCGACAGCATGTGCTGCTTCGTTTCCTGCCAGGTGTTTCCTGCCTGGGGTCCATACGACGTAGGTTTCGGGTAGTTCTTGGCGTCTTGTTATTTCTTTCAGAATCTTCACTGCTGCGGCAGAAATTCGGCCTTTTTGTAGGTTTCTACATGCCATTTGCGAGTCGCTCAAGATGATTGCTGTGTTTTTGCATGTGGCGATGCCGAGGACGATAGCCACTTCCTCCGCCATATCTGGATTTCTGGCCGGTATGGTGGCAGCGATTAGCTCCTTCCCTTGGTTGTTGGTCACGGTAATTGCGTATGCTCTTCTACCTGTGTATTTTGCCGCATCTGTATATCTCGTGTTGGGGTCCTTCGAGTATTTCTTGCTCAGCGCTCTGACTCTTGCTTGTCTTCTGTCTTTGTGGTATGTTGCATGCATGTTGCAAGGTATTGGAGCGACTGAGATAGAGTCACGAAGAAGTGGCGGCAATCGGGCTTTCGCATCTGAGTCTGCTATGAAGTTTTCGCTGTATGCGAGTTTGCGAAGTACTGCTCTACCTGTTTGAGTCAGCTTAAGGCGTTCCAGCTGGCTGGCTCTGTGCGCTTCACTCATTTCTTCCGAGGTATTATGAAGGCCAAGTTTGAGGAGTGTCGTGGTTGAGGTCGTACTGGGTAGCCCTAGTGCGCTCTTGATTGCTTTTCTGATGATGATGTCGAGTTTTTCAATTTCAGCTTTCTTGCGGAGTAGATACGGAGTGCCACATGTGATCCGACTTATAAGGAGTGCTTGGATTAATTGGACGGTTTCTTACTCTTTAAGTCCTCTTCTTTGGGTGGTTATACGCCGAATGAGATGGGTGACTTGTGTTAGGGTCCTCTGAAGCTTCGGAAGTGTAGCTGCGCCAGAACCGTCTTTATGTATTGTGAGGCCAAGGACGCGGAGTGAGCCAACTTGAGGGACATCGATTCCATTGAGTCTGACGTTGGGATCTGGATCGACATAGGCTGGTGGTCTTCCCCGGGTCCTTGCCTTGAGTATAAGTAGCTCTGATTTTTCGGGGGCGCACTGGAGCCCGCATCTTGAGAGGTACTGTTCTATCTGATCGATTGCCTCTAGGAGGGTAGTTTGCTGTTGGCCGGTTGTGGACGCTTTTGTCCATAACGTTATATCATCGGCGTATATTGCATGGCTTAAATCTTCGATTCCTCCGAGTTGTTTTGGGAGCTTAATCATGGCGAGATTGAACAGCAAAGGTGAAATGACTGACCCTTGTGGAGTTCCTTTGTTGGGCATCTCGAACTTGTCGCTTCGGATGTTGCCGATACCCACCATAGCCGTGCGATCTTTGAGAAAGTCGTGTACGTATTGGTAGGTCCGGATTCCGCAGTTTGTGTCTTGGAGATTTTGTAGGATTGCTACATGCTTCACATTATCGAAGGCTCCCTTAACATCTATTGTTAGAATAGAGAACTTTTTGTGCCGTTCTAGGTAGTCCAAGAGGTCTTCCTTGAGCTGTAGTAGTACATCTTGTGCTGAGAGGTGCTGTCGGAAGCCAAACATTGTGTCAGGCATGCGACCTTCGAGGTATGTGGTGAGGTGATCGTGAACCATGTGTTCGAGACGCTTTCCAGCGCAGGAAGTAAGGGATATGGGCCGTAGGTTGCTGATTTGTAGTGGCTTGTTGTGTTTTGGGATCATAATGATTTCTGCGTGCTTCCATTCTGCCGGGAGCTTACCTTTTTCCCAGCAATTATTCATGTAGTCGAGGAGCCCATTTAGGGCCTTGTCTGGGAGGTTTCGTAGGATCTTGTTGGTGACCTTGTCGTTTCCTGGCGATGTGTTACGGGTCAATTTGGCAAGGGCGGCATGGAGTTCAGGAAGCGTGAAAGGGCTGTCGAGCGTGGGATTTGGTTCGCCTTTGTACGGTCGGGGATCGGTAACCTTGGGGGCATTGTCTCCGACAAGTTTACGCTTGATTTGTTCCAGAATTTGTTTCTCAGTTCCTGGATGGGAGTTAATGATTTTCTTGAGGTCATGTCTTTGCTGGGTCTTGTTTTTGGTGGTAGCTAGAAGTGCTCGCAGTATATGCCAGGTCTTCTTCGTGCTGAGTGTGCCTTGAAGTTGGTCGCACAGCTTATGCCAGTTCTGACTGCTCAGTTGATCTCCGTATTCTTCTGCTTTCTTTGTTATGTGAGCAATCCATTTCTGCAGTTTGCGGTTAAGTTTCATCTTTTTCCACCGCCTCAGTAGTCCTCTTCTGGCATCCCAGAGATGTAGGAAGTGAGAGTCTACGGCCGGCGTGTCCATTGTGAGTTGGATGACTTTAGTATGCTTCTCCGCCGCCTTGACCACTTCGGTGAGCCACTCTTCAATATTTTCGATGTTTTCTTCTATGTCATGCTCTCGGAAGGCCTTCCAGTCCGTCAGCCTTGCTGTTCCGGTTCTGCTCGACTTCTTTTGGTGCAGGATTTCAAGCTGAAGGCTGTGGTGGTCGCTGCCGAGATTTTCTTCCAGTCGGGTCCATTCTGCCTTGGATATTCCTATTGTAAAGGTGAGGTCGGGATTTGTGTCCCTGGACACACTGTTGCCTATTCGAGTCGTTAGTTTAGGCTCATTCCAGAGGGTGAGGCGATTCTGTTGCGCCGAATCGTACACTCGCGCTCCTTTCTTGGTCGTGTGCTGGTAACCCCATGCTGTGTGCGGGGCATTAAAATCCCCCATTATTACGAGTTTATGGCCTTTAGATAGTCTTCTGGCTTGGGTGATGAAGTTTACAAAGTCGGATAATGGATCCCTGGGTGGACTATATAAGCATAGTACGTATAGTCTTTGGTGTGTCTTCTTCTCTGGTAGCACTTCCACTAGGGTGTGTTCCACGGTTGTTCCCTGAATTGCGTGATCCTGCGTGGTAAGATTTTTCTTCGTAAGGATGGCTGTTCTCTGAGATCCGGTGTGTGTATCATATCCCTGTATGCGCAGATTGGTGTGATAAGTTTCTTGGATGGCGATGATATCTGGTTGTTCCGGTTTGGTCAGTTCTTGGAGATTTGTTCTTTTGGTTCGGATAGAGCGACAGTTCCATTGCCAGAGCTTCATTGGGAGTTGTGGTAATCTCTTGGTATTACTCGCCATCTTGTCCGATATCATGGTTTTCGCCCCGGGCCATGGATTCCGGTCTGGCTGCATTGTGGAGGTGTTTGCGTGTTTTCTTGCGAGCCGCGTCGGTGTTGTTCAGCAGCTTTTCTACTGTGGCTTTCGTTACGTGGTTCTGCTTGGCATAGGACATGAAGTTGCTGAGGTCTTGGAGGGTAGCATGGATAGGGGCCAGCTGAGTGGTGATGTGTTGCTGGAGCTGTTGCGTTATCTCCTTTGCAAAAGTGGTCATGGTCTCCTGTATCTGCTTCCGCACCTCCATTGTTACGATTTCCTTGATTCTTTCTTCCGTAAGGGGCGGTGGGATGTTTGGCTTTCCTTGAGGTTTCGAAGCTTGATTGGCGGTGTTTTGTTCTTTGCACCTTTGTATGAGCTTGTCAATGAGGGCTTGCTGGTTTTGGAGTCGTGCTCGCAGATCTCGTTCGGTTTCCGTGGGTTCTTGTGCTCGTGCGTTTCCTCCTGCAGCGTCTGCATACGTGACTCGCTTTTGTGGGTTGCGTGTACGGGATCCAGACCGTGATCTTGACCGGGGTCTATTGTTTGCTTCATCGCCTGTTCATTTGGAGTCACTTCTGGATCTGCGTGGACTGTGTAGTGAGGTATTGCTTGATAGGGATAGTGCCGGGAAGTCTGAATCTGAATTTGTATTCCATCTCTGTTTCTTCTCTTGGTTCTTGTTTTCCCATTGCAGTCTGATCTTGTACGGTGGTGGATTTGGTTTCAGTTTATGTCGGCACCCCTTTCCTGCTGTCTCATGGGGTTGTTGGCAGATTTTACAACTCGGTTGGCAGTCATGTTCTTGCGGTTGATTTTCCATCCCGCACATGTAGCAGAAGTTGATGAGGGGTTTCGGGCAGATATCTTGCCGATGCCCTAGTTCTCCGCAGGTTCTGCAGTATTGCACGGATTTCCTGTATGGTTTGCAGCGGTAGTCACAGCATTTATATATGATGTTGTATGGGACGTGCGGTCCGTCGAAGTAGATGAGTGCTGTAGATGATCTTCCCAGCATGCGTGCTGCGAGGACCGTGTATCTTGCGGATACTTGTAGTCCTTGTAGTAGTTCTTCTTCGCTCGTGCCTGGCGGGATGTTGTAGATTACGCCTTTGCTGATGCCCTCTGGTGTCCTGACATGTGCTTTAACTTCGTAAATAGACCCTCCAAGCTGGATGCTAGTGATATAAAGAATGTAAAGACCATTTAATGAAGAAGTCAAGGACAAATATTTTAATTAAACTGTCATTCAAGAATCTTGTTTACATTTTTGTACATATGCAACAGCCAGGGAAAAATCTCAATGACGCTGTCCTTCATTTTAATGTGTTTATTTATTTATTTATTTATTTATTTATTTATTTATTTATTTATTTATTTGCTTATTTAATGAAAATGCCTTACAGGCCTCTTGACAGGGCAGTGAGTAAGGGGGGTAATAACAGTGCAAAGTAACTCGACAGTGTACAAACACACAGCTCAAATTAGCAATGTAACACAAAGAAGGAAGAGCTGTCATATTGCGCAGGAGGAGCTGTCACCAGTCATGTATTTCGAGTAATTGCACCAAAATTCTAGTCGAAATAGAGAGCACATATAAAAAGCAGGGTTTCTGCAAAATATACAAGGGCAAGTAAAATGAAAGTGAGCCAAAGCGAATGTATGACAAACGGGGCACTTTATTTAAAAGTAGTCTCCATGAGCATTGAGGCATTTGTCCTACTGGCTTACAACATCATCATCATTTATTATTCCCTTAAGGGTCCCTTCAGGGACATGACATAAGGGGGGGGGGGGGGAGAGCGATGGAAAAGTGCCATAGATCAGCTAAAGAAAGCAAACAAAGGTAACAGAAAAATTGTGTAGGTAACAAAGGTAACAGAATAAACTGTGTAGAAAACTTCAGGTATAAACAGAACAATGAAAATATCTCAAACTGAGTAGCATAAATTAAAAGAAAACTGTACACGTAAATGTGAAAAACGCTAAACAAACGTGGCAAAAAAGAAGAGAAGGAAGAATAGGCGATGACACAAGCAAGTTGGATTGCTGGGAGATGAAACGTGAGAAAAAGTGGCTATTTTGGGTTCAAATGGCCTGATAGTAACAGCCTAAACTTGGAGGGATTTGACTCTGAAACCACGGCTTCGGGAAGATTGTTCCATTCTTCTATGGCGATGGGCAGGAAGGATTTGCTGAAGGCGTTGGAAGAACCATGCAAATGCTGGATGATAAGGGAGTTCAACAAATGGTGAGATGAGCATAACGGAGCATGTAATAAGTTCTCGTGCAGTGCAGGAAAGTTAAAGTGTAATTTATGAAAAAGACAGAGCATTGCAAGTTTCCGGTGGAGTGCTAGGGGTTCAAGTCCGAGAGTAAATTTCATGTCACTAATGCTGTGCCAAGGTGAGTACTGGGAAGTTATGAAGCGGGCTGCCCGGTTCTGAATGGCTTCAAGCAACTGAATCAAGCAAACCTGGTGAGGGTTCCATATGCATACTCCATTTTAGAGCGGACGTATGTTGTGTATGCTAGTTGCTTGATGGATGGAGGGGACATAGCCAGCAATCTTCGGATGAAACCAAATGTTCTGGAAGTGTTAGCACACAGTTTCGTGATATGGTCCACCCAAGTTAGCTTGTTATAGTTATTTCGACTCTCAGGTACCTGTATGTGTTTGTTACTGATAGCGCCGTGGAGTTCAGCGAGTACGGGAACAGGGTAGTGGAACGTTTTTGTGAGATGTGCATACATTTATGTTTCTAAACATTAAGCTGCATAAGCCAGTCAAAACACAATTGCAGGATTTTGTTTAGGTCATCTTGTAATGATTCCATTTGAGGGAATAAACGAGTTAATGAACGAGTGAGGGAACAAACGCGAGTTAATGACATCTTAGTTAAGATCAAGAAAAAGAAATGGGCAGGACACGTAATGAGGAGGGCAGATAACCGATGGTCATTAAGAGTTACGGACTGGATTTCAGGGAAGGGAAGCGTAGCAGGGGATGGCAGAAAGTTAGTTGGGCAGATGAGATTAAGAAGTTTGCAGGGACAACACGGCCACAATTAGTACATGACCAGGGTAGCTGGAGAAGTATGGGAGAGGCCTTTGCCCTGCAGTGGGCGTAACCAGGCTGATGATGATGATGATGTAATGATTCCTGGTCGGTATTGTTGGAGATGCAGCGATAAATGATGCAATCGTCTGCAAAAAGACGGACGGATGACGAAATCCCGGATGGCAGGTTGTTGATTAAAATTATGAAGAGAAGCGGAGCAAGAACGGAACCCTGGGAAACTCCAGAGATAACTTCAGTAGTTTCAGACGTACGACTGGCGATGACGGTGAACTGTGAGCGGTTAGTTTAAAAGCAGCGAATCCAGGATAAGACGAGAGGTTCGAGTGATAAGTATGCAAGTTTACACAATAGACGTTGGTGATAAACGTGGTCAAATGCTTTTGAAACAGCTATGTAGATGACGTCTGTTTGAAATGAAGAATCTAAATAAGGTGAAGATCGGTTGTAAATTCAAAAAGTTGGGTTTCGCACGAGAAGCCTGCCCTGAAACTATGCTGTTTGGAAAAGAAGAAAGATTGTGATCGAGGTGATTAGCAATATGGGAGTAGAGTATATGTTTGAAGAGCTTGCTATGCATGATAATGAAATGGGACGATAATTAGAGGGGTCAGCATGGTCGCTGCTCTTAAAAATTGGCACAACCTTGCTTGATTTGCAGTCGTCTGGAATTTGACTGGTATTGAGGGACTGGGCAGAGATGAGTTGCAGGATATGGCTTGTGAAATGTTTCGTGCCTTTAAGTATTTTAGCAGGAATGTTATCGGGTCCGGGTGAAGTGGACGGCTTGAGGTTATCGATGAGCTTTGAAATTCCCTCATATGTGATGCTTTTATTTATTTATTTATTTACAAATAGTGCTGTCTCAAAATTGAGACATAGCAGGAGTGGGTAAGTACATCAAGATAACATACAATCAACATGTCACATGTAAACGAACTTCGTCTACAAAACGCTCAAGTGGCAATTCTCGGAGATTAGTATGTAGTGTGTTCCGCAATTCAATGGTAAATGGCAAGAAAGAAAATTTGAAGCTATCCAAGTGAGCTCGAAAGGGAACAATATTCAAGGGATTGGCTCTTCACGTTACACGTGCCGAGGAGCCAACAAATGTCACAGGTACATCGACAATGACAGAAGCATGTACAATTTTGTGCAACATTATAATCCTTGCACACGTGCGCCTATGTGTCAACAGCTCAAGCGATAGCAGGCCAGCATGCAGAGAAGGGGAAAGATTGCGATCATATCGATTATAAATAAATCTAATAGCTTTCTTCTGCACTGCCTCAAGCTTTGATACCTCAGATACGCAGTGGGGTGACCAGACAACAGATGCATATTCTAGAGTAGGCCTCACGAGGGATCTGTAAGCTGCTAGTTTGAATTCCTTGGTTGCTGGTTTTAGTATTCTTTTTAAATATCCAAGTCGTTTTAGAGCCCTGGAACAAATGAAGTCGACGTGTTTGTGCCATTTTAAGTTGGAAGAAAAAATTACAACAAGATATTTGAACTTGGTGACAGAAGTCAAAATCTTCTCATCATTACTGTAGCCAAATTTCAGGGGTTCCTTTTTGTTCGAAAAGGTCATTGATACCGTTTTAGCGGAGTTGATTTCCATTTGTCAGGCCTTGCTCCAGTTGCAGAAGGCACTGAACGTGTTATTCAACATCTCCTGGGCATTGACGCTGACGATGTTAGAGTACAAGACACAATCGTCTGCATACAAACGGGAGCTTAACAGCAGTGTTAGTAACAACACTCTCGACATCATTAAGGTAAACAATTAATAAAAGTGGTCCGAATACGGAGCCCTGTAGAAGCCGGAAGAAATACTGACTGAAGATGAGTGCGCCTGATTAAATGAGACAAACTGGGACCGCAGATGCAAGTAGTCTCTTATCCAGACAAGCAAGTGATTGCCGTGTATGCGTCTGAATAAAGAGTCAAGCTTCATAAGTAACTTAGCATGACATACCTTGTCAAATGCTTTGGAGTAGTCAACAAATATGGCATCAATCTGGCCACAATTATTAAGTGTAGTAGCAACGTCGTGAGTGAATTCAATTAGTTGCGTGACTGTGGAAAAACCCCATCTAAAACCATGCTGATGGTGTGAAAAAATGTTATCGTTGAGGTACTGTATAATATGCTTATGAATTATGTGTTCTAGTAGTTTAAAACAAGTAGATAATAACGAGATCGGTCTATAATTAGAAATTGTTTGCCTAATGCCAGATTTGTGTATCGGTACAACTTGAGCAACCTTCCAGACACTGGGAACAGTTTGCGATTCGACAGATTTTTGAAAGATGATAGTCAGATACCACGCACAGTATTCTGAGTATCTCTTTAAAGACGTGTTTGGAAAGTTATCTGGTCCTCCACTTTTACTAGTATCAATATTTAACAAGAGGCCTTGAGCTCCGCTAATCGTTATCTGAAGTTTTGGAAAACATGCTGAAGCACTACCACAGTGAAACGTAGGGATAATGCCGTTATTTTCAATAAAAACAGATTTAAAATATGTATTGAACGCTTCAGAGATCATGACTTCATTTGAACACGACTGTCCGTTAATGACCATAGAAGTTCAGTTGGACACAGGAGGAACAACCGTTTGCCAGAATTTGAATGGGTTGTCTTTTAGGAATGTCGTCAGAGTGTTGTTATAGTAGTAGTCTCTAGCGTGCTGCATTTTAGTCTTAAGAGTTTGTCTGAGTGATGTGAGCATTGAGTTTTCTCGGACATTTTGAGTACAAGAGCCACGGCGGAAGCGCTTTATCCGGCGAATCAACTGTATAATCTCTCTAGTGTACCAAGGGTGCTTCGGGTTTCGCTTTACAGATTGTTTTGGTACAAAATTAGCTATGCACTCTTTGACAATGTTGTGAAACATTTCAACTAACAAGTCAACACCTAAGGCATCACTCGAAAAGATAAACTCATCAAAGTGTGATGCAAGCGAGGCGACAATTGTCGTGAGCTCGGGAAAATTAATGGACAGTACTATATGTTGGTTTATTGGGCTTTAGAGCAATATCTAGGTGCACAATTACCGCCTTGTGATCGGAGATGCCCTCCACAATGTCACATTCGCTATACAGGAGCCCATCACTAAGGAAGACCAAATCCAAAATAGCAGATTCTCGTGTGCACGAGCTAACGACCTGTGTCAAATCATATGACACAGCAAGATTGATTAGAGCGTCGCAGATGGGTTGATCACGTCCAGTAGAAGAGAGACAACGCCAGTCAATGTAGGGGGCATTAAAATCGCCACATATTATTAACTGGCTTTTTTGTAGCCTGTTCAGTGCAATATGATCTGTGACAGCGTGGATTGAATTGACATCATTAGGAGGTCGGCATATAGCGCCAATCACAGTAGTAAAGCTGCCAAAGTCAATCTTGCACCAAACCGATTCGCTATCATGAAGCTTCGGCAGCAAAACGTATTTAATATCTTTAGAAATAAAAAGCGCTACGCCACCACCGCGACCAACAGTCCTGTCATTTCTCAACACCGAGTAACCAGGCGGCAAAAATTCATTCTCAGAAATGGAGTCATGAAGCCAAGTCTCAGTAACACATATTACTGATGGTTTGTGACATTCTACAAGCCAGTTGAAACAAACATATTTGTTAACCAAGCTACGCGCGTTAAAGTTCAGAAGTGTTAGTTTCCTTTTATGTGGAAGTCAGTTGGAATTCCTGGGAGCGGTGTAATCAGACGCCCTAGGAACGCACTTTCTGGCATCGCTCCACTCGTACCGAACACTGTCGATAATCAGGTGCTCTTGTTGTAACCGTACTTTCTTTGCGACTTTTCTGTGTTCGGTTGAATTCTGCCATAGGCTTCTGCGCACCTGTCGCACGCGTGCAGAAAAGTCTTCACTGATGTAAATGTTTGAACCTTTCAGTTTGCGTGCGTTAGCTAAGATATCTAGTTTAGTTCGAAAATCCAACAGTTTGATAATTACTGGTCTATCTTTACCTGTCCTTTTTTGCCCAAGTCTGTGGCAACGCTCCATATTATCACATGTGACGTCAAGCAGCTTTGACGTTAGCATGCTTAGTACTGAAGTAAGAAGTGCCTCAGGTGTTTCATTCAGTGTTTCAGATAATCCATAAATAACCAAGTTATTCCGTCGCGACCGATTTTCAAGGTCGTCATTCTTACGCTCCAGCTTTTGGATCATATCTGAGAGACCAGAAACAGTATTTTCTAGTTCCTGCACGTGCTCACCGACATCTTTGGTGTTGGCGACAAGTGACTCTAGTTTAGATAGACGATCATCGAAAGAGGCAATTTTGGAGTTTAGTGCAGATATTTCGTTGCTTATGCAAGCCTGTCCTGATAGTAATTCGGTGAACATTTTTTCAGTGATGGGACCCGGATTAGTTTCTATGTCGCCTGAAAGAAGCAGCAGGCTTTTCAATATATGCACATGGCCGGCAGCACTTTTCGCGAAAAAGAACGTGGGAGGGTCTGGCAGCAGCAACAATAAGCGGTCATCATTTCTACAGCATTTACAACCATACCAATTGCATACCTGTAAGAAGAAGCAGACAAATTTGTAGCGCATGTTTGCGATGCTGCCGCCAGACCCACTGAAGTGGAACCCCAGAGGCATCCATCCTTTATCCTGCTGCGAGCACGTAGATGTCGCTGAAGTGCCGGAGCATGCGCAGTACCGTCAGGTTAGTGCTGGCCAACAGGGGAGGAAACAGTCCACGCAGGCTGACACGTTTGCGTTTAGTGCCTTCGTTGGCAACGGACACGTGAAGCTTCCTGAGCAAGCGTCGGCCGTCCGGTGGGGCAGACCAACGAGCCGGCAATCCGAAGGAGCACCACATTGAAGATCGTAGAAACAGGTACTTGCAGCAATCTGTAAGAAGAAGTAGGCAAATTTGTAGGGCATGTTTGCGATGCTGCCGCCAGATCCACTGATGTGGAACCCCAGAGGCGTCTGTACTTTATCCTGCTGCGAGCACGTAGATGTCGCTGAGGTGCCGGAGCATGCACAGTACCGCCAGGTTAGTGCTGGCCAACAGGGGAGGAAACAGTCCACACAGGCTGACACGTTTGCGTTTAGTGCCTTCGTTGGCAATGGACACGTGAAGCTTCCTGAGCAAGCGTCGACCAACCGGTGGGGCAGACCGACGAGCCGGCAATCCGAAGGAGCATAACATTGAAGATTGTGGAAACAGGTACTTGCAGCAATCTGTAAGAAGTAGGCAAATTTGTAGCGCATGTTTGCGATGCTGCCGCCAGACCCACTGACATTGGACAGTGGCATTGGAATAAAATTTAGGCTCGGTAAAGTAACGCTCTTATCCGCTGGCTCGTGCGTGAAAACTGAGGGGAAGTAGGAATTCATTGTGTCTGATCGCTCGTAAAGCGGAACGTCTGTGCCGTCTTGTCTTTTTAAGGATATGTTATAGGAACTGTTCTTGTTGGGCATTAGCAACTTCCAAAATTTCTTGGCGTTAACACGCAATATTTCTAGAAGATCGTGACTGTAGAATTTTCTTTTGGATGACCGCAATAATCTAGTCTATTCGCGAAGGATGCCGAAGTATTTTTCCCATTTTACAGGTGATCCGCAGTTCTTGGCGTTGCGGAAGAGGCACTTCTCTTTTTGTGATAGCTTACACAGTGAGTTAGAATACCATGGCTTTGTGGCATCCCCGCAGATGCAGATCAGTGGGGCGTAGGCGTCTATGAGTGATAACATTTTGTGCTTAAAAAGAGACCAACTTTCGTTCACGAATCTCGTAGCCATGGACACATGAAAGGCTGTGAAAAAGTGCTCGAGGTCAGAGTTTATGCTCGCAAAGTCAGCTTTACTGTAATCACGGATGTATTTGATGGACGGTTGACGGGGGGGAGACTTCAATCATCAGGTTAAAGAACAAGAGATTGTGATCACTCAGCCTACTGTAACATGAAATGGATTGAATTAGCTCAGGACTGGAAACAAGAATGAGGTCAAGAATACATGAGCCTCGTGTTGGCTTATTTACTTCTTGGAAAAGGTTTCAAGTGAGGACCATTTCAAGGAAATCTTTAGATTGGCGAGATGATTCAGTAAGAGCCTCCCAGTCGATGTCCGGGTAGTTAAAATCACTGCAAAGTACTAGATTGGCATGAGGAAATCGGGACTGCAAGTCTTGAACTACAGAGTGAAGGTCTGTAATAAAGGAATGATCCGTGTCAGCTGCTCGATAACATACAATTAGCATACTAGGTACAAGAGGGAACGCAAATTTTCAGACACACTATTTCGCTGTGGCTGTTTATCTCGAGTAAAGGGGATGAAAAAGTTGAATTCACAAGAGCAAGAATACTGCCTCCCCAGCGACCTAATCGATCTCGCCTGTAGATATGAAAAGACCGGTTACTATGGAGCAATTCTGAATCGTGAATATCAAGTGTTAGCCAAGATTCAGTAAATAAAGCAATGTCAGCGCTATGGTTCTCAAGGACAACCTCAACTATTTCCTTTTTTGGCAGGTAGCTTCTTATATTTGTCTGTAGGACAGAAATTTTGTTAGTTTTAGCTGTGCGCAGGCATTCTGACAGCTGAACCTGCGGCAGGGAAGTGTTGCACGGCAATTGCGTTAACCGCTATCAATGTAGTTCTACAACGGAATCTGTTTCGGCGTTATAGGTGAATAGTTTTCTCCCAATAACCAACTTATCAAAGCGGATTTTCAATGAGGCATTAGTTTGTTGGCCATAAGAAAAAAGCTATTTTCGGACTAGCCGAACTTTAGCTGAGTAATTCTCACGAACTGAGAATGTGGTTTCCTTAAGTTTCTGTCCTGCAACAAGAATTCTTGATTTATCTTTAAAGTGTGCAAGCTTAACTATCATTGGGCAGTTTCACCTAACTGGAAACGACCTAGTCGGTGTGCACGTTCAAATCTTGGCTACCAATTGTAATACCTAGATGTTCGGAGCAGAAGGAAATAATATGGGCCTCAGACTGGTCCCAGCTTTCGCTGAGTTCGTCCTGAAGTCCGAGGAACAATAGGTTTGTGCGTCGCAAGTGGTTTTCAGCATCATTGCACTTGTTTGTCAATGCTTTAACATCTGAAACAAGCTGGGCCAAGTCGTTGCTTGTTTCAGATGCAGCTCATTTTTCTGAGTCTGTTTCGATAGCTTTTTCAATTATTTCGACGCGCGCTGAAAGACAATGCACCGAGTCTTCAATGTTTGTTTGAACGGACCAGATCAAGGCAAGCTTGGCAAGTAAGGTGCTCGGAGCGGATTCTAAATGAGATATGGCTTGGTAAATTGTTTCAAAGATGGCGGAGCATCGTTTCCGTTCGGGCTTGGGTTTAGTTCAACATCACCAGATAAAATGAGGAGAAGAGAAATAAGGTGGGCGTTGAGCTAGTGGAAGCAAGCAATACACAGCATCCTATGACAACACTCAATGCCGTCTTTGGGGCACGACACCGTTAGTAAAAATGGGTTGCTAGAGCGACAGTATGTGGCATAGGGAAGATAACTAACCTGCGGCAGATGAAAAAAGGGCGTCTGCATGATGAGTTGAGATGCGGTGGCATGCCCCAAATGACCCCAGTGGTACACTGGCTTATGTAGGTGCCTGATTCCCGTGCTTGTGCCAGGTTGCCAGATGACAGACTGGTCCACCGCTGGAAGCAGCGGATGGATGTTGATGTGGTCATCGATGTAGTCGTCGTCAGCTGGCAGCCAAGCGTTCTCGTTGACGTCGTGCGGCCCAAAAAAGCCTGAGCTTTCAGCGTTGGAGCGTGAAGTGGCGGGACCCCATATCAAGATTGCCTGCAGCAGATGAAAAAAGGGCGCCTGCATGACGAGTTGCGATGCGGTGGCATGCCCCAAATGACCTCAGTGGTACAGCGGCTTATGTAGGTGGCGGATTCCCGTGATTGTGTCAGGTTGCCAGATGACAGACTGGTCCACCGCTGGAAGCAGCGGATGGATGGTGATGTGGTCATCGATGTAGTCGTCGTCAGCTGGCAGCCAAGCGTTCTCGTTGACGTCGTGCGGCCCAAAAAAGCCTGAGCTTTCAGCGTTGGAGCGTGAAGTGGCGGGACCCCATATCAAGATTGCCTGCAGCAGATGAAAAAAGGGCGCCTGCATGACGAGTTGCGATGCGGTGGCGTGCCCCAAATGACACCAGTGGTACAGCAGCTTATGTAGGTGGCGGATTCCCGTGATTGTGTCAGGTTGCCAGATGACAGACTGGTCCACCGCTGGAAGCAGCGGATGGATGGTGATGTGGTCATCGATGTAGTCGTTGTCAGCTGGCAGCCAAGCGTTCTCGTTGACGTCGTGCAGCCCAAAAAAGCCTGAGCTTTCGGCGTTGGACCGGGAAGTGGCGGGACTCCATATCCAGATTGCCTGCAGCAGATGAAAAAAGGGCATCTGCAAGACGAGTTGCGATGCGGTGGCGTGCCCCAAATGACCCCAGTGGTACAGCGGCTTATGTAGGTGGCGGATTCCCGTGATTGTGTCAAGTTGCCAGATGACCGAATGGTCCACCGCTGGAAGCAGCGGATGGATGTTGATGTGGTCATCGATGTAGTCGTCGTCAACTGGCAGCCAAGCATTCTCGTTGACGTCGTGCGGCCCAAAAAAGCCTGAGCTTTCAGCGTTGGAGCGTGAAGTGGTGGGACCCATATCAAGATTGCCGCGTTCTCGTTGACGTCGTGCAGCCCAGAAAAGCCTGAGCTTTCAGCGTTGGAGCGTGAAGTGGCAGGACCCCATATCAAGATTGCCGGCAGCAGATGAAAAAAGGGCGCCTGCATGACGAGTTGCGATGCGGTGGCAACCCCCTAAGGAGTCGTGTGATTCCCATCTCATCAAGCTGGTTGGGTTGCTGCATAAAAAAGTATGTAACTAACTTCTTCCCATCATTGTCTGACACGAATCTGGCTTCCTCGAGCTGTATTTTTCGGTTGCCCCAAATTGTGGAAGTCGCAAAGCGACAGGTCTGGGCCATATGGCGAATGTTGCAGCGTTTACCACTTGAACTTTGCCAGTTTTGTGTTAACCAAGTCAACGACATGGGGACGGGCATTGTCACGGAGCAAGATGATTTCAGTCGTCAATTTTCCACGTCGTTTGTTCTTTATTGCGACACAGAGCCAATCCGGCATTTCACATTATCGGAAAAGATTAATAGTCTCTCCAGATTTAGCAAATTCGATCGGTGATGGCCCCTGATGATTGAAAAAACAGTCAACACCAGCTTTCCAGCAGAAATGAGGGCCTTTGCTTTCTTTGGGGATGGTGAATTCAAATGTTTCTACTGTATGCATTGCCGCTGTGTTTCAGGCTCGTAATAGTGGCCCCATGATTCATCCCCAATGACAATTCTAGACAAGAAGTCGTCAGCCTCATTGTGGTACCAGATCATATGAGTCAAGGCAGCGCCGAACCTCTCCATCGTCTGGCAGTGGTTCAAAATCTTGGGCATCCATTTTTGCGCAGACAAGAGCCGATAATCGAGATGTTTGTGAATTATGGCGTGAACTGAAGCGTGACTGATGTTCACATGCTCTGCCAGTTCATTGATGCTTACCCTCCGTTCTTGCCTAGTCAGCTCATCAACCATTGCAATTGCATTGGTGGTGATTGCACAGTGGTTTTGGCCCGGTCTTGGATCGTCTTTACAACTTCCACTTGCTTCTTTGAACCATTTGCTCCAACGCCTCACAGTGGACAATGAAATGCAATGTTCAACGTACACGGCTGCCATATGCCAACTAATTTCTTTTTGGGAAACATCTTCAACAGTCAAAAACCTTACGCCACCATGCCATTCAACTTTTGAGGTGTCCAATATGTCACGTAACCATGCTTAATCCAGTGTATGAGAGAACAACATTTATCCTCAAAACTGTGTGTTACTTTTCTAAATGAGAGTTGCCTGTGTGATATGCGCATGCCTGGCGCATAATGAACCGAACCAATATTGCGTGGAGTAGGTTGGCTCATTTTCATTTCACTCACCTTCATACATTAGAAATGCAAAGATACAATGGAATATACAAATGCGAAGAACAGCTTGATAAAGGGCAAAAAAGTGTCACTGGAAACAAACTTCACTGCATGTATACACAAAACCTCGCAACAAGATATTTAAATATATGTATGTCTCCTATAGATCTACATATCTAAAAAAAGTCAGAGTATATAATGCATAAACAAGGCAAATAAATACCACAGATTCACAGATCACAGAATCCTAAGGACCCCCCCCCCCCCTCCCTCCACTCCCCGCGATGTAGCGCGCGTGATAGAAGGCGGCGGGCATCCTCCCCGCTTTTCTCCCTTGTGCACACAAGACGGAGCCACCATCGCTAGCTCACCCATGCCACCCCCCCCACCCCCCATGCTTTCACTTGCGCATGCGGCATGCGGTCACGACGTTATCCCCCTTGGACTTCATACGGAACATGAGGGCGATGGCAGGAATGCAGCTGGACCTAAAAGCAGCACAAGAGCCTCTTCTGCAAGAAGTTGAAAAGCTGAGAAAGCAAATGTGTCAGAACTCACTAAACATAGTGACACAGGATCAATATTCGAGAAATAGGAACACTGAGGTGAAAGGTGTTCCCTGCTTGCAGAATGAGAACCTCGGAAACGTTCTGCAGAAGGTCATGGAAGTGCTTGGCGTGCTGATAACCGAGCAAGATATTGATGCTTGCCATTGCGTTCCTGCGGAATTCTAATACTGATAAGAACATAGTAGTGTCTTTCAATCGTCGATCGAAACGTGATGCTGTGATCAAAAAAGCATGAAAAGCAAGGATCACCGCAGAAGACCAGTTTTTCTTCCAAGCAATCTGTCTTCGTGAACAAGCATTTGCGCCCTCAACTAAAGCAGCTGCTTGGCATGACTGTGGCAAAAGAAAAAGGAAATGAAATGGCGCTTTCTATGGGTGAGGGACGGAAAAGTATTCGCACGAAAAACGGAAGAGTCTAGTGTTGTTAAAGTTACATGCGAGGCAGACCTAGCTAAAATCTGCTAGTGGCGATTGGCAACGAACACTTTGTATCTTATTTTGCTATGATCGTGCCATGCAACCTTGCTCATCCTGGTTACGCCAACTCTCTTACCTTTCTGCGCTTTAATGTTCCGTCTGCCCGTAATAAACACGATCAGATAGAAGCATTTCTTATCGAATTCACGTTCCGGTTTGACAAAATATTGATAAGTGAGACATGGTACAACTCAGAAGATGATGTCATTTTTTTGCCCGGATACCAAAGCTTCTTTCTAAATAGACCAAACCACCATGGCGGAGGTGTGATGGAGATGGGGTCAGAAAGGCTTTCATGTGGCTTGATTGCAGATCTCTCAAAAACCACCAGATTACGAAGCGCTTATGGTACAATGTGGATCCTATGTTTTTTGCTGTTTCGTATTGACCACCTGATGGTAATAGTGAAGGATTTCTTGTTTTTTTAGAACAATTACTGTGTTATGCTTACCAGAATAGACTGTGCATAAACATAGGCGGTTGACTGTAACATAAACTTACTGCAATCGAATGCAGTTTCCCGCAATCTGATCTTACTCCTTGATTCTTTTGGTTGTGCGAAAACACTCACTCGAGTCACATGCCTGTCTGAATCCCTTATCGACTTATTTATTACGAACAGCCCAATGCTAGATATCAATGCTGGTATCATTGCCGCCGATCTAGGTGATGACTTGCCGATATACACGTTTTCTAAACGAAATAACACACTTAAAGCAAGCCGAAACCAATGTAAATCTTTCGTTATGCAGGAAATAAATCCAAGAACAATGAATGACTTTCGAAACCAAGTTCGAAATGTAAACTGGACAACCGTATACGAGTGTAACGATGCTGATACGGCCTACGATACGCTCATGCATATCATTAAAAATATGTACACTAGTTGTTTTAAATTTAAAAAGGTAAAAACGTCTAGAAAGATATGGAAACCTTGGTTAACAAATGAGTGTTTAAAGCTAATTTGTAAAAAAAAAAAACAACTGTACTCTCCCTTTGTGCAGTCTAGAAGCCTGGATGATCTTTTTGCATTTAATAAATACAGAAACTTCGTAACTAAGTTTCTTCAAGAGACAAAAAAGAAGTATCTGGAAAAGTTATTTAGTGATGCTGATACCAAAGGCGACCTAGTTTGGTGTGCACTTAATAAGCTTTTAAATCGCGACAGAAGTCGTTTTGAAGAGCTAGAGATTACAGAGAACGGGAAGCAGCTAAAGGTTACAGAATTAGCAAATCGTCTCAATGAACACTTTACAAATTTAGTTATTAGTGCTCACAATAATGATGCGCTCAATTTTTTTGGTGTGCCTAGTGTAAATACAGCGTTTTTTAGCCTACGACACCAGACGAGGTTTACTCTTTTATCTCCTTAAAGAACAGTAAGGCACGTGACATCGATGGTCTCCAGATTAAACCAATTGAATTTGCAATAGACTTGTTAGTGCCCGCTTTCACCCACATATTGAATGTTTGCTTGTCTACTGGTGTTTTCCCTAAAAAAAATGAAACAGGCAAAGGTTACTGCTCTGTTCAAATCAGGGGACAGAAATGACATGTCAAATTATCCGCCGGTGTCAGTGCTCCCTGTCATATCGAAAGGCTTAGAGGAGGTTATCTGTAAAAGGGTTATGTTGTTTTGTGAAAAATATAAATTATTATCTCCGCATCAATTTGGGTTTCGTAAGGGCCGATCGACTCAATAGCTTTGTTAACATAGAAGGATTTAATCTTGGACGGCTACAAAGAAAAAAAATTAACGTTAGACGTATTTATAGATTTTTCCGAAGCCTTTGACAGGATCAATCATATTACTCTACTAAAAAAAACTCAAACATTATGGATTCCGTGGATTACCCCTGGACATTCTAAAGTCATACTTAACCCATAGGAAACAATGCGTTTACATCTCAGGAGAACAGTCAGACCCCCTGAATTTAGAAGCTGGTGCTCCCCAAGGGAGCATATTAGGACCTACACTGTTCAACATCTATATAAATGATTTAACAAACGTCAGTAACCTACCACACTATATAATATACGCAGATGACACCAGTCTTTTCTTCCAATCATGCAATGCTGATAACTTATCACAACTAGCAAACACCGTCTTTGATAAACTATATTTGTGGAGCAAAGCAAATTCTTTACAAATTAACTCTGAAAAAACCAAAGCTGTTCTTTTTGCACCCGCCCAAAAAAATGTAAATCGTAATCTAAACATATTCTATTGATCAGAACGAATTGACGTCACCGCAGACGTGAAAACAGTGGGAGTGATTTTTTATCAGCATTTAAGGTGGGACAAACACGTAGAACGCGTGGCAACAAGTATGGCAAAAGCACGCGGTGCACTTTGTAGGCTTCGAGACGTTCTTCCGCTAAAACTACGGCTATTGCTGTATAACACCATATTTATTTCTCATGCAAATTATTGTAGTCTTGTATGGGGGACGTCACAAAAAATATTCAGACATTATCTCTTTTACAAAAAAAAGCATTGCGCCATGTTCCTTGTATTCCTACGGCAGTCATACAAGTACATTCTTTTCTAAGTTTCATGTTCTTCCATTTCATTACAATTATCAGTTTAATATTGCTATGAAATATAAAGAAAGCGTAAAACGAGACCACACGGGATTTACCGATCTTTGCAATCTAAGCAAACCTCATCACCTCAAATACAACATTCGGGAGCGAGAAACTTGGGCCGTGCCTTTTTTACGAACTAATCATGGAAAAAAAATTATGGGGATTTACGTGCTAAAACCACTTTCTGATTATGAGGCACGCCGTAACGGAAGACTCCGTATATTTCGACCACCTGGGGTTCTTTAACGTGCACCTAAACCTAAGCACACGGCCGTTTTCGCATTTCGCCCCCATCGGAATGCGGACGCCGTGGCCGGGATTCGATCCCGCGACCTCGTGCTCAGTAGTCCAACACCATAGCCACTGAGCAGCCACGGCGGGTCCTAATCATGGAAAGGACAGACTACCGTGCCGAATATCGGTATTAATGAACAGTCTTGAAAAAGAAAGCATGGATCTTAGGACTGTTTCACGTCGAATTTTGAAGGAATATTTCATTAGCAATGCGACTGCATGTGATTAGTGTATGTTGTACAGTCTAGCCCGGTTATAATGAAGCCACTTATAGCGAAATAGCGGTTATAACGAAGGGATTTCAATTTCCCATTCCCATTTTTGCATTTTCACTACATTTTGGGTCCGCTTTTAACGAAGTAAATAAGAGTGCGTCAGCGGATATAACGAAGAGAGTTAATACCAACCGAAAAATAATCTGTCAATCAACACATTTTTGCGTCCTTGAGGCAATTTTTTCCACAAAAATAAGAGCAAAATTGACGTCGCTGCAACCGCTGGTGCTGCCGCCGTGACAGCCTGCTTGGAGCAGCTTTGGGATTCCGCTAGCGACTCGAACCTTGTGCCTGCGGGTCTAAGCCACATGGACTTCGTTTTCGCCGACGAAGACCTTGTTGCCGACGAAGACCTTGTTGCCACCGAGGACTTCACGACTGAAGAAGTTGCCGGGAGTGTCATGGAAGAGACCTTGGCAGACAGCGCCTCCGACAGCGAATGCAACGATGCTAGTTGTGCCCCTAAGCCGGTCACCTCGGCAGTGACCATCGCAGCTGTTGACACGCTACGGATTTACTTCGGGAGTCCGAAGTTCGACCAGATCTTTGGTTCGCAGTTGGATGGTATGGAAGCCGCAATCCTGATGTCTGCACTTGCGAAACGTGTTCAGGGGACGCTGGACCACTTCTTTCAACGGCAATAAATCGGTATGCCCATGTTTGCATTTTTTTTTTCATAGTCCACATATTACGAAATAGCGGATATAGCGAAGTGATTTCCGATTCCCGCCGACTTCGTAATAACCGGACTAGACTGTATTTGCATTTCCTTTTCTTGGTTGTAACTTAAGTATGGAATTATTTTGTATTTGTCTTGTATGTGAAAGTGCTTTTATATATTGTTATGTACCTGGAAAAATGTATTGTTTCACCACATTACATAAATCTGTAATTTTCTGTTAAGAGAAGGCGTGTATTGCTAGTAAAAAAATTTTGGTTATAGTGTGTTTTCAAAAGCGCGTTACTATGCCCTTAGAAATGTTTTTTAAAATATATTTTATGTATCGGTGTATTGTTGCGTGAAAAGTGTTCATAAACTGTCTGCTGCCAAATACTGTAGGGGCAGGGGCCTTTGTCAAGCAGCTTAAAATAACGGCTTTTTGCTCCTGTCCTAGCATCTGTACATTTAAAGATGAATGCTGAAATAAAGGAATGGAATGGAATGGAGTGTCCATATAATTGCTATCGCCATAATACTATATAATAAATGTATCCGGCAACTGAAGCATCCTGCGAACCTTTACTTTCCTGAAAAGAAGTAACAAAATCGAACTTTCACCATGCGGCAATTTGCTGTGTTGCAAGAATGTCTTTTTTTTTGTGTGTGTGTAAGGGCAGAGCACCTAAATGAAAAACAAAAAACGCAACGGAAAGCATGTTGGCCACAATGTAATGCCTACTTTGGGCACCTAATGTGGCTACCGAAGGAATATAGAAAAAAACGTGAGACACTTGGCCCACAGAGAACCATACACATACTGCTCGGTATCCTACACCAACAAGACAAGATTTTCTGGAGAGAATGCACTCAAGCAAACGCGTTACAATGCATAGAGTCCCCACAGTGATGACGGCGAGCGACCATTGTTTCTTTTACTCGTCTGCTAGCCAGAAATCGTCCAAAACTCTGCCAGGCAAAAATCCACTGGGACAGACGAAAACAAATGCGCACTGAAATGCACCGCGAGGTGGTCGGGGCAACACGAGAAAAACGCATGCGCTCTGGATGGCTCTGATAGCCTGCGGGTAGCGACAACAAGAAAATTGAAGAGGCTGAATGTGCCCTTCCAAATAAAAGTCAAAGTAGAAAAATAAATAAGAACATAAGAACCTTTGCGTATTAAGAACCTTTGCTGTTAGTGTCTTGACATGGATGCTTGGGCGCAGGTAAAAAAAAAATGTTGATAGTCTTTTCTGTGACATGACGGCACAAATGAAGCATCACAACGCTTCGTCTCATCGCACCTCACTATGTAACCGTATTGACACGATTGTAAGTCGACTCGAATGTAAGTCGACCTCCCCATATCGCTTGACCGAAAAAAAAAAAAATAAGAGAGCATATCCGAGGGCGCATTCGATAACGAAAATTTATTAGTAGCTGACATGGTCACTCGACTACTCGTCTTCACTAGTGCTGCCATCGTCATCGTTGCTGCGGTCCCACAGCGCGTCGTGGTCCAGCGAAATTTCAAATTTGGCAAACGACCGCACCAGGACATCTTGCAGAACAGCAGCCCAAGCCAAATGCACCCAACCACACGCAGCCATCACGGAGGCTCTTTTGACAGGTCCGGTTGGCGTAATTTCGCAGTCTTCTGCCGCCAGCTACTCGTTGTACTCGCGGCGGAGCAGAACCTTAAAATTAAGGCGAAGGTCCGGGCTTGTTTCATGATCACGTCGCACTTCAATGGCAGGAACCGATCACGCATTTTAGCGACGTACGCCGCAAGCTTAGCGTACAGCTCCAGAAAGCGTCCAGACTTCGGCACGTGAGAAATTTGTCACTTGCCGTCACAGGGCGAAAATTTCGCTTCACTGCAGTCGCCACTCTCGCACCACCCGTTTAGAAACATCGAAATTGCGGCCCGCTGCGCAGTGATTTGTTTCTTCGGCGTAAAGGATGGCAGCCCCCTTGCACGCTGCTGTGAACGAGTGCCGAACGATTAGTGGGCCTGCAGCACTCATGACGACTGGGGAAGCATAGATGTAGCACGTAGCCGGCAGTCAAGTGGAACACGTCTAGCCTTTAAAGAGGGAAAGAGAAACCGCGAGCGGTGTCTGCTCTTCTATGGACTACCGATACTCCCCGCAAGCGCCGCCGTTATGAGGGTGCCGCCGCAAATGGGAACAGCGGCGCTCGATACGGGTAGGGCCATGGAGCAAACATAAAATTGTAACTACGTTGTAGCTCTTGCTTGTATCGCTTTTTTTGGCGGGGCCATGTTTTGGTTTCGATTGTAAGTCGACCCCCCAACTTCAGACTTTCAAATATTAAAGAAGGGGTCGACTTACAATCGTGTAAATACGGTACTTTGTCAACTTGTCTGATAGTGTATTGATTTGGCTTACCTCGTTGTATGGTCCAATGTAGGACTTCAGAGAAGTTAATGCGCCTTTGGCGTCATGTTTATGACATTATACCCACAAAGTTCCGCAATTTAAAAGCTAAAGCACAACTTTGGAAATGTCAATGCACCTTTCACATCAAAAGTTTGAGAACTTTATACCAATAAAGTTTCAGATTTGAAATCCATGCGCTTCGTAGGTTACACGGCCTCCACGAGATGCCGCGATGAGCCTGCTCGCCATCAAAATGCCCGTGAAACTTTGTGCTCGGATGGGGCTGTTTGGCATTATGCGACTCCCGCTGCAAGTGCATTGCCACGAAATCCCAGCCCGAGTTTGCAATGTTCGCACTGAAATGTCTTTTTGGGCGTGAAGAAGACATTCTAGACAAATCCCAGAATGATTTCCGGCACCGGAGGTTGTTTTGGTCGGCGCATGACAGCACGAAAAAAGTTCGGGGGGGGGGGGCTGAGGCTGAAGCCCCATAAGCCCCCCCGCTTGTCTACGCCCCTGCTACCCCCATCACCCTCCCTCCTTTCTTCGTTTGCTTGTTCCGCAACTGCATTTTCTAACTTTCACAAAGCAGTCAAAAACAATTTAGCCTCAAAGCTTCATGGCATGACTCTTTAAGGGCCTGAAAAGGACCTGTATGTGAGAGGGCAAAGCAGAAGAAACTCATCGTAACAATGATCTCACACAAGAATGGGCTGTTTCAAGTACTACAAATATTCTCTGCTAACCTGGTAAAAGTGGTCAAGGCAGAGGAACACTTCTGTGCTGCCAATCCAGTCGCGAGACCCATTGAACTGGGCTTCCTTATCGCCAAGCGTCACGAGGGCTGCCTGGATCTCGGTGATGCTTGGCACAGCCCTTGCTCGCTCCTACAAAAAGAAGTCCCTCTTCAAGGAAGAAGGCTCTCAGCTGGATGAAAGTCAGAAGGGTGAAAAGCAGCTTGCTTTGCTTATCAAAACAGTGCACTGAGGGACAGGAACTGAAGAGGACACATGCAGTGCTGGCTTCCATCACTTCATTACTCCAAGGGAACAGGTCTGCTCTTTTGTAATAAGGAAGTGTTGGGAAGTCAACACTGTGTGTGTCTCCTTTCCTGTCCCTTGTTGCGCTGTTGTAACTTGAAGATGTTAAGCCAAAAAGTCAAAATTATGATGCTATCAATTTACTTTGAACTTTGTTTATATTAAGTAAGAATTTAAATGATCTGGGAGACCCAACAATACAGCTGCCTAAGCGACAGCTGGGCCGAGCTGTAGGTTTCCTATTACTGTCAGAGAGGGAGCACACACACACAAAAAAAAATAAAGAATACAGATTACATAGATTTCTGTTAACCTCAAGGTGAACATATTAAAATCAGGCAGAACTCATTTAGAATAAATATCCATGTATATGGAATACCAATACATGTCACATACAGGGTGTATACTAGGCTTCCCTCTGAACATGTGGCAGGCATGTCCACCTGCCACTGCTAAACTCACACATAGAGGAACAGGGGAAGGATGCATACACAGAGGAGGAGCTGAGGTATCTTCAAAGACACAAAAAATTGTTAATGCAAAATATGCTTTATTTTTTATATCGCTTGTCTCAAGTAATGCATGTGTGGTAAATGAGATGTGATACTGGCAGTATATAGCCTATATCTTATGGCCACATTTGCTTCCAAAATCAAATTGTTAGAAGTAGCATAGCATGTGTCTCATTGCTTTGCTGTCATGTGACTGTGCTTTAGCTACGACACCAAGTGTCCAAACATAATTTAGAAGAACTTTTGATGGGGCGAGTTGGCGCATGGCTATGTTTTAGAAAGAGTTGCGCCTAAAAAAGAAAAAAACACAGGAAAAAGTGAGGTAGACGAAAAGAGCGCTCTTTTCGTCTATCTTGTTTTTTTCCAGTGTTTGTTCTTTCTTAGGAGCAACTCTTCCTAAAACATGCCCGAACATAACCCAGCAAGATATGTCATATTAAGTAAACACAAACAAAAAGAACCACACTTTCAAGGAGGTGGCTCACATTGTTATAACACTAAGCAAAAACAGTCATAAGTGATGGTTAAAACTAATAGTGTGATACAGGTGAAGGTGAACAATACCACGTAGGTGTGGTTAATATGGAGCATTACCAACTTCCCCATTTTTTCTCTTCTATTATTGCATACAACACCACTTTCGAATGATCAGTGGTAAACAGCTTTTGTCTTGTTCTGTTTGCTATGTTTGCTATTTTTCTATGGAAAAAGGCTTATCAACGCAATAATATAAATCAAAATGCAATTTCTGGGTATTAAACCATAACAAGCAACTGAAGAATTTCACTGGGCAAAAACAAGCATAAGTTCGCTTATAAGCACACACTCCTTCAGAAGCAGTTTGGTTGCAAATCATGATCACCAGCCTATTTCATGTCCAATGCATGATGAAGATCTCTCCAAATGGTCTCCTATTATACTCATCTCGCCAGACCACCTGATCCGCTGCCATTCTGAACTATGTTTCCCTTCACTGTGGCAACCAATCTGTTATACTCTAATACAACACTCATTGCTAATTGTAGAGTCCACTCACGCCTGTCTTGTGTTTGTGGTACACCACCCAGGAACAGATGGTCTGCAAGGTTCGGTAGCCGCAGCCCCAGCCCTGCAGGAAAGCATATGTGCGGCATCTGAAGACGCTGGAACAATTTGAGTGTAACATGTAAACACACATCGGCTTTATCAACAACATGCAAAAACCTATACCTTTCCGCGAAAAAAATTTATTTATTTGTTTGTTTGTACAGCTTTGCTAGCCTATTTTAGGCTGTGAAGAATGCTATGCTGTAAGGTAGTGTCAAAGTTTGGGCATATCTTAACACGAACAAATTCTTACCACTTGTCATTCCAACAAATGCAAAGTTTGTTATGTTTCAGGAAAAAAGGCCATGTTTTATAAGTGCAAGTTCTGTAAAGATTAAATAAATTTTGAAAAATGTCAAACAACTGCACATATTGTCACGTGGTAGTGACAGTGAAGAAAGCAGCAATAAGGTGGAATACAAAACAAGGTTTTATTGGGCGAACCTCTGCCCACAAAAACAGGCTAGACTTATAGCACAATGATAGCAGCGAACACGGTCGGCGATCGTCGGAAATCTGATCAGCGGGTAAAGAGTGTCGGCTTTTATAGAGCAGTCATTGAATGTTCCAGACTAATCGTTCGGACCCGCGTGCCTTCCACAAAGTTCTACACCATTCGCGTCAGGTGATGAAATCAGATAATATAAGATTCGGCGACAACAGACAGCGGATAGAAGCATCGATAACTTTCCAGAAACTTCGGATACATGCAGGCGCGTCCCACGCTCTGCAATTACATTTGTTAGGCGGCGAAACGTGGTTGCCCGATAAAGATAAGCACACATGTCAATATCTTCTGGCAAACAAAATCCGGGGATAGTGAAGGGTAAAACGGACACCGACCAATAACATTAAAATAAAAATAAAAAAAACTATGACTGTGACCTTAAACTATGAGCAATTCCAACCAGACGAGTTTTCGTCAAACTTTTGAGTTAAAAATCTAGAAATCCCCAGACTAGGAAGCAAAATCTGCTATGCTGTGAGTGAAGAGAAAAACAAAAGGGAACAACATGTCATGATGCACAAACTGCAGGAACTGGGAAAATGTGGCCGACCATTTTAATGGAGTTCCCATTTACAAGATGGCCTGAACTAATCCTGTCTTCTTTTTTTCTGCTCCATGCGAGTATTTATCCTTGCCATAGTCCTGTTTGCTATGTATGCGACACAACATCGGCGTAATTCGGAGAAAGTATTGTCTTAGTGCTCAACTAGCAATAGTTGTAGCAGACAACACATTTGACACATCATTTTGATCAACACTGCATCATACGCAGCATGTGCATTACCTTCAATATGCATTGGCAGGACTTCACAGAACTAATTTATTGAAAGTGACCTCACTGAGACATCTCATAACCTTATACAGACTAAAGTACCTCCTTAGTAGCTTTCTATAAAGTATGTGAAAGCAAGGTGGGACTGCAAAACCAGACTTCATTGCCTTGGTATGTGACTGACGTACTGTTGGTTAGAACCCAGCACAACTGGGGCAAGGACAGCAGGGTACAAAGAAACAGTGCTAGTGTTGACTTACAACTAATGCTATGTGCACTTTTCACCTGCATGCTTTTTATGCATACAGCATAGCCATCTCAGTAAAACCAAAGCACAAGCAATGCTATATGTGAAGGTATGTAAACTATAGAGCATGAGGACCAGACAACAGTAAACGTTACAGTAACTGTCACCAATCGACTAGCAATCTTGCCATTGCTACTGGAAAGTGGTAGCTGTGTAAAAAACACCCATAAAAGCCAAATCTTCATTATCTGTTGCTCCCAGCTTGATCAGTGATGTTGAGAGGCATTTGGCTTCGCAATACTGTGATAGGGGTTTGAGACCCCTGACATGCCAATTTCTTGAAATCTTGTAATACGATTTACTAGTTGACCAGAATTCTTCTTCCAATTGGCCAGCCAGCAAAGGTAGTGGGGGTCATTGACAGCATCATAGAAACAGTCACCCTAACATAGGCAAAACATTATAGCAAGCCTTGAGTTATGGAACACAGCACACGAGATCATTCTATCTGCATATGGTATAACACTTATGGCACACTCTTGTCATTAAATGAGCGCAACAGCCAGACTAATGCTCCTTGCATCCATATCGACAGGTGTACATGCTTATCTTTATCGGGAAACCACGTTCCACCGCCTAACAAATGTTATCGCACAGCGCAGGACACACCTGCATGTATCAGAAGTTTCTGCAATGTTATTGATGGTGATGATATGTGGTGTTTAATGGCACAAGGGCCAGGTATGGCAAAAGAGTGCCATGGCAAATGGTAATTTTAACAATGTATTGTGAATGGCATGGACAGTGAATTTATCATGGTAGATGTGACATGGCTGTAGAAGGGCCCAAAAACTGTCGCTGTAGATGGCGTAAAATATATAGGCACTAAAATGATGACACTGATTAGTTAGGGACATGGGCGATGGCAATTGGGTTTCGTTAAAAACACGATGCAACAAAAGAAAACATAACAGTGACACTATCAACAGTGACAACTGTCGACTGTCAAACGGTTTCATCCTTTCTTTCTGCTTTTTGGGAATAAACCACAGCATTCATCCCTTGTTTTTACCAGTCAAATCATGATTGTCAAAAGGTTTCTCTTATGTTGTTTGTTATGCAGATTTTTGTTCAGTGTCTGTTATCTTGTTTGATCTTATTTCATAGTTGTTTTTGTGCCATATGCCTACTCCTGCCTAAGGCCTGGTAACAAGGCTGGCAGTACTTGTAAAATAAATAAAATAAAATAAATAAATAAATAAACAGAGCTTCAAGAGAGCCCCTGAATAGGAGGGCTGTTAGTCGTGTGCTAAAAATTACCAGTACAAATGATTTTCAGAGTATCTGTTTCAGCTAAAAACTACACGACTAATTTCAGGTTAAAAAGCAGTTCATCATTAAGAAAAAATGCAGGTGAAGGGGTATATTTTCCCGATATGCAAAAGGGAAATACTTTTTCCTCTCTATTTCTATTGCAGGGCACTGAATAAGAACATGAAGAAATGTCAAACAATTTCCGCACTTACTACAAGTCGGAGGATCACCCCAAGCCAAGCGATAAGAGTAAGTACCGTATGTGTGGCCGATTAATCGGCAAAAAAGTACTTCCTTGTAGCGTGATGCTTTCTCACTTATCTAGTTCCCCAGTTTTGGTTTTATCATGTGAAGCTTATTCATTGCTTGTGTATCCCACTGACCTTGCCAATGATTCCTCAATTTACAGTGCCAAAAAGGCTCTAGGTCTGTGGCAGGGATGGGGATGTTTCCGTCTGTGTCACCAAAACTCACTCATGTAGCCGCATTGCCTTCGTCAGCAGCCACATTGCCTTCTATACCCCTGTGGCCAGGTACCCAGCATAAGACGATCTCTTGGTTGCACATATTTGCAGGGCACAACAAGGCGTATAGTTCATTCAAAATGGGGTTCTTGTGTTTTCATAGGCTAATTAGGGCTCTCACTACACTTAATGAGTCTGTGAAGACAATAGCCTTAGCGACGTTTGTGAGCCTTATGTGTTCAATAGCCTTAAGTATAGCGTATGCTTCCGCTGCAAAGATACTGGTGCGTGGGTTTAGTGCTCCAGATGTTGAAAATGAGGGTCTCAGAGCTGCGTAAGCAACACCAGCAAGTGACTTCGAAGCACCTGCGTAAAATTCATCACAGGAGTACTTCTCCTTAAGTTCCAGAAAATGTGAATATATGCGTGCCTCCGGGGCTCGTTTCGATATTTCTAAGAAAGAGATGTCACAGTGGATAGTCTGCCACTCCCAAGGCGGTGGAAGCCGTGTAGGAGCTATGAGGACATTCTCTGAAAGAGGGACCCCTGTTTTTTTCTGCGAGTGCTTCCAACCAGAGGGTCAAAGGAGGCCTAGAGGCTGGAGAGTTACGAAACAGCCTAGCAGTTGACAAGTCACAAATAGAATGACAAGGATGTTTAATATCTGAGCTAACTTTTAGGGCATAGGAGAAAGTTAAATATGTCCTTTGGTAATGCAATGACCATTCGTTTGATTCGATGTAGAGGCTTTGCACACTGCTAGTCCTAAAGGCACCTGTAGCAAGGTGGATACCTAAGTGGTGAATAGGATCTAGCATTTTAAAAGCGCTAGGTGCAGCAGAATTATAGACTATTGCTCCGTAGTCAAGCCGTGTTAATATTAGACTTTTGAAAAGTTTTAAAAGGCACCTTCTGTCGCTTCCCTAAGAATTGCGTAAGAGCTTCAGTAGATTCATAGTCTTGAGGCACTTTGATTTCAGATACTTCAGGTGTGGCACAAAAGTTAGCTTACTGTCTAAAACGATCCCTAAAAATTGGTGTTCACGGCCCACAGATAGCCGTTCTCCATTGAGATCTATCACGGGGTCCGTCAGTATACCTCTCTTGTTAGAGAACAAGACGCGCATACTTTTTTGACGGTTTAGTTTCAAAACATTTTCTTCTGCCCACTTAGATAATTTATTTATGCAAAGCTGCACTTGTCGCTCGCAGATACATTACATGATTTGTAACCTCTCTGGATGTCATCCACATATGAACAATAAAACAGAGTACTTAGTATGACAGTCTGGATCAAGTTCATTTTGACAATAAGAAGAGCGCAGCTCAGCACAACTCCTTGTGGAACACCAGCCTCTTGCGTAAATGGACGAGACAGAATGTTACCAACTCTAACCTGGAATGTGCAATTGGAGAGGCAGCTCTGAATCACGTTCAACAAGTTGCCTCGAACTCCCATTTCAGACAAATCACGAAGGATTCCAAAGTGCCAGGTTGTGTCTTATGCCTTCTCCATATCTAAAAATACTGACAAGAAAAAATGTTTGTGGACAAAGGCATCACGGATATTTGTCTCGATGCAGACAAGGTGATGTGTTGTGGATCTACCCTCCCTAAAACTGCACTGTAAGGGATCGAGTATCTTGTTGCTTTCAAGAAAATGGATGAGGCAACAGTTAATCATTTTCTCAAATAGTTTGCATAGACAACTTGTCAGAGCTATATGCCTATAACTGTTGGGTGAGGAAGGGTCCTTGCCCTTTTTGAGAATAGGAATTACAATTGCTTCTTTCCAGATGGAAGGAATGTAGCCAGCAGAGAACATGGAACTGAAGAGTGACAGTAGTGTTTTTTGGGTTTCAGGGTTTAAGTGTCTGATCATCTCGTACATTATTCTGTCACTTCCTGAAGCAAAATTGTTGCAACAGTTCAGTGAGGCCTGGGTCTCAGCCATTCTAAATGGATGATTGTATACTTCATTGGATGTGCCTTTCCAACCCAAAGTGACCTGCTCTGCTGGTCGCTGGTATTTTAGGAATGTATCTGTGTAATGAGATGTACTAGAAACGTGCTCGAAATGTGCTCTTAGACAATCAGCCTGGTCCTCAAGAGTATCTGCTTGATGTTTACTAATGGTAGAGGATGAGTTTCGGAACCTTTTATTTTGTTTACCCTGTTCCAGGCCTTTCTTTCGCCTGTATAAGAATTAATACCAGAAATGTATTTTTGCCAACTGTCCCTTTTGGCATGGCGGTGTGTCCTTCTACCTTCTGGTTTTATTTTTTTAAAGCTGATAAGGTTTTCGGTATTCAGAGAGTCACGGAGCTGATTGCATTCAGCGTTCCACCAGGGAACATGTTGTTTAATAGGCGATGCATTTGTTTGCGGGATACATATTGACGCTACGTTGACAATAAATGCGGTTAAATATGACAATGCATCGTCAATACTAAGCGTACGAATATCACCCCAGGTCATATATGTCAGCTCTCTGCATCACTGCCTGTTCGCTGAGTCAGCTTTCCACTGAGGCGCATGTGGAGAACATTCGTCTCGTTTCCTTAATTGTAAGACAATCGGGAAATGATCACTCCCGTATGGATTTTTATGTACCTTCCACTCCAAGTACAGCACGACTGTACTTGAAACAATGGTTATATCTATAGATGTAAATGTCTTGTTTGCGACGCTGTAAAAAGTTGGCTCCTTCTTATTTAACAAACACACACCTGTACTTAAGAGAAAGTTTTCAATCAGACGCCTTCTGGCATCACATTCAGAGTCGGCCCACAAGGTATGATGAGCATTTAGGTCTCCATCAACAATGTAGGGTTCCGGGAGGTGTGCAATAAGGCTTTCAAACTCAGTTTTGGAAAGTTGACAGTTGGAAGGAATGTATAAAGATGCAATTGTCAGCAGCTTACTAAAAAGCACTGCTCTGACTGCAACTGCCTCTAGGGGCATTTTAAGCTGTAATTGCCGACAAGCAACACCCTTATCTACAATTATTGCAACACCAGGGACAAGGCAAGGACGTCGTTGCGGTCTTTTCGATAAATGGCACACTGTCAGAGAAAGTTTGAGCGTGAAGGATTAAGTGGTGTTTCTTGAACACACAGCACCTTTGAATTGTACTTATTTAAGAGTTCCTTAATGTCGCCTAGGTTGTGAAGTAAAACCCTGACATTCCACTGCAATATCTGTGTATCCATATTATATGTGCTTTGTGCTGTATGTCTAAGAGATTAGATTAGATTAGCTCACGAGACCTTTCTACGCCCCATGATACCAAGATTTTTCTTTTTTCGCAGCGTGCTTTAGGGAGCTGCGTCTGAGGCTGCGGAACTGCCCGCTTAGCGGGCACTTTCGCGGGAGTGTTGGGCCAATCTGCACGGGCAGTGGCCCTTGTTCCAACAGGCCCGAGGGTCTGGTGGTCCTCCTTTGCAGAGGTCGGAACAGCACTGGCTGTTCCAGACAGGGGGGGGGGGGGGGGGTGAGGAGGTGTAGGGGGGGGGGGGCTGATGGCGTGACTTGGGCAGCCGCCACATGATGTAGCGCTGCCCCCAGGCGCGCCACATCAGTGTAGGAAGGACATGACTGATTGTGGAGTGAGAAACGCTTACGTGCCTCTGGTAAAGATAAGTCAAGTTTTACTTTCAGTTCTATGATTTGTTTCTTTTTTCCACAAGGGGCATGATCGTGACTAGACGGGGTGATCTCCTTCACAGTTGGCACAGTGATCTGTTGAGGTACAGATGTCAGAAGCATGTTCAGAAGAACTACACTTACCAAAAGTAGCACATCCTCTGCAGTTCTGCGACCCATTCCCAAAGCGCTGACACTTGAAGCATCGATGCGGATTTGGGATAAACAGCCTGACGCGAAGCTTACAGTAACCAGTTTCTATTGTTTCAGGTAGGTTGCAGGTTCCAAAAATAATGATTATGTGTTTGGTAGGTATTTGTCACCTCACCTCAATGTTATCCTTTGTACTTTCACTAAGTTCTGGTTTTGCCATCCTTCAAGTAGTTCGCTTTCACTCAGTTCGAGAAGGTTATCTTCAGAGACGAACCCCCGCACTGTGTTCATTGACCTGTGTGGGCCCTCTGAGACGGGGATTTCCCCAAATGCTACAACATTCGAGAGCTTGTCATACTGTACTTTGTCGCGAAGTTTGAGAAGATCAGCACTTCCCACCTTCGTAACTTCATAGCCTGGGCCAATTGCTTCCGTGAGAGATTTTGCTACAACAAATGGTGAGATCATTCTTACTATTTTCTTATCATGCTGACTGTATACAACATGGTACTTGGGAAAAGATTGTTTTTGTTTCATGAAAAACGTGAAAGTTTCACCGGTGCACCCCCTCTTGAGGGAGCGATCAGGTAATGGGGGAAAGTCGCTTGCCATATAGTGTTGGAAATTTTGGTGCTGATGGTGGCTACCCACCCCCGAGCCCAACAAGGGGACACTACAAGATCGGAAACCTGCGGACACTGTCAAGGTCGAACTTTGACGGTCACTGGGCGTCACCAAAGTGCAGCCCAAATCGTCGCTTCCCGTGCCAGAAGCGATGACCTACGGTGTCATCGCCCATCGTCAAGGTTCCCCTCCATGGCCGAGCCAGGGCCCTGTAACACCACAATTCTGTCGTCCACTGCCAACAGCACGCCCGCCTATTGATCAGCGCAGCCACCCGAAGAAGATGGACATTTGGCGCGCCCCAAATCACTGCCCGCTCTGCTATAACTGCGGGGAAGTGGGACATGTCTACCACTGATGCCCATACCGCGAAATGGGACTACGAGGGTTTGCCGTCAAGGCTCCATGCCCGCAGCAAGGTGAATGCCCTCGCAATATCGCCGACTACCTCGCCAGTACTCAGTGGAGCTCTTGATGACCGTCCCGTTAGCCATCACCAGGCCGCTAGCTGTCGCCACAGCACCGTCCATACACTGGCCAGGCCCGGGACCGCTCTGCGAGCCCATATCTGGAAAACTAAAAGCAGCAACCGATACAGGTGCGGTTGCTTTTCGTCGAACTGACGAAGATCCTCCGCTGCCGCAGAAGACGCCGAAGAGACTACCTCAATGACATAACAAAAACACGCCGCTGTCCCGACGACGTCTGGAAGCAAAGAATACGCCAATGAAAGACGACCTGACGACGTCACGTACCAGCCATAGGTCAATGTGACGCAGCCGTGATCCGACGCCAAGACCTAACTGTAACGCAAGACAAAGAACCACCGACCTCGATGTGCTTCTTGATGGCCACGCAGTCACCGCCTTAGCGGACACAGGGACCAATTACTCTGTCACGAGTGGACACATCACCGCCCAGTTGAAGAAAGTTAAGACTGCATGGGAAGGCCCTCAATTTCGGACAACTGGCGGACACCTAATTATGCCGAATGGAATCTGCACGGCAAAAATTACCGTTCATGACCGAACTTCTCCTACAACCTTCATTATCCTCCTACACTGTTCACGAGATGTCATTCTCGGCATGGACTTCCTGAACCAACATGGCACAATCATCAACCTGAAGTCGAAATCGATAACGCTATCGAAAGATTTAGCGATACCACCGAAGAGCTCTCATAGTCACCATGCCTTGAGTGCGCTCGAAGACCAAGTGAGCATCCCACTGCGCTCCAGCACTATTATTTCTGTCGGCTCCGGAACACCTGCTGACGTAGAAGGCATCATTGAGGGTGACCAACGTCTACTACTCGACTGTGAAATTTGTGTCGCAAGAGGGATCACTTGACTGCACAGAGGAAAAACGAAAGTGTTGCTTACACACTTTAGCCAGGAGCTCAAACACATCAACAAGGGCATGACGATCGCATACATAGAGGAAATCCTGGAGACCAGGAATGTCTTTGTCCTCTCGAATTCTGCCGCATCTACCCCGCAACCGTAGTTCCCACACCAGACTTCGACATAAATCCAAGTCTCCCCATGACTAAGTAACAACAGCTCAGAAGTCTGTTTAGACGTTACAGAGACTGCTTTTCGACGTCATCGAGAATTCCACAAACACCTGTCGCAAAGCATCGCACAATAACTGAAGAGTGCGCTCGACCACTCCGCCAGAGCCCTTATCGAGTTTCAATGAAACAACGTGAAGCTATGAGGCAACAAGTCAACGAAATGCTGCGCGACGACATCATCCAGCCGTCGAAAAGCCCATGGGCAACTCCTGTAGCTTTGGTGAAGAAAAAGGACGAAACCCTAAGTTTCTGTGTCGATTATTCTTGACTTAAACAAGATCAGGATGAAGGACGTATACCACCTCCCACAGATAGACGATGCAGTGGATTGGCTCTGCAACCCTAAATATTTATCGTCGATGGATCTCAAGTCTGGCTACTGGCAAATAGGAGTTGATGAGAGAGATCGTGAAAAGACAACCTTCATCACGCCAGACAGTCTCTACGAGTTCAAGGTCATGCCATTCAGACTGTGCTAGATGCCTGCAATGTTCCAGTAGCAGACCTGTCTTGTTTACTTGGATGAAGTCGTCATCTATGCCAAAAATTTCAACGATCACTTTAGGCGGCTTGCGACAGCACTAGAGGCCATCAAGTCATCAGGGCTCACTCTGAAGCCGGAAAAGTGCCGCTTCACCTACGATGAGCTTCTGTACCTGGGCCACATCATCAGCAAATCTGCAGTCCACCCCGACGCACAGAAGACAGCCGCCATCAGAAAGTTCCACCAGCCCATCGACAAGAAGGCAGTGTGTAGATTTTATGGCATGTGTGCTGCAGGTGCTTTGTCAAAAACTTTTCACACATCACTGAGCCGTTGACACATGTAACGAAATGTGATGTCGAGTTCAAGTGGGAAATACTGCAGGCTGATGCACTTGAAGAACTCAAACAACAAATGCAGCCACCACCAGTACTTGCGCACTTCGACGAGTATGCTGATACCAAAATCCATCCCAACACCGGTAGCCTAGGCCTCAGTGCTGTTCTGGTGATGCTGTTACGGGTGATAGCTTACGCTATCCGGTTGCTGTCAAAAGCGGAAGGCAATTATTTTATGACTGAAAAGGAATGTCTCACCATCGTTTGGGCTGCAGCAAAATTTCGCCCTAACCTACATGGCAGGCCATTCAAAGTCATCAGCAACCATCACACGTGTTGGCTAGCAAATTTAAAGGATCCTTCAGGACGGCTGGCGTGGTGGAGCCTCAGACTACAAGAATACGACATCACTGTAACCTAAATGTCTGGACGAAAGCACTCTGATGTCGATTGCCTATCACACACCCCCATTGACCCACCGCTGCAAGATGACGAGGATGATGACGCCTTCCTTGGAATAATAAAGGCGGAAGACTTCGCTGAACAGCAACAAGCAGACCTGGGGCTAAAAAGCCTCGAGTACAGGCAAACCTCGATATAACGAACCTCGATTTAACAAAATTCGCTATGTAACCAAATATTTTTATTTCCCGGTCTTAGTTGCATCGAAAACCATGTATTCATCTTTCGCAATTTAACGAGGTAACTTCGTGGCACAATGTCAATTGAATGAAGTTTTCGGCGTTTTCAATCGGAGCCCGTATGGCTAGTAAATCTAGCAAAAAGGAAAAAGCGATGTCGGCCGAGGTAAAAGTTACTTTATTTCAGGCGTCCTTCTGAATGAAAAGTTTGAGCCGCAAAACCGCTGTCAAAGTGAATGCGCCGGGACGCGGTATAGGCAGGAAGCACTGCAGCACCATTTGTCGTGCTGGTAAAGAACTCGGAGAAACGCGAGAGCCGTCGATTTCTTCTGGCGCAAGAGGGATGGGGAGGGGGTGAACGCGCGGTAACGCGATCAAGCACGCGCTGGTGGGAGGGTGGGCAGGAACGAGTGCCTATCATGCTTTCTCCTTTGCACACGCGTCCATGCGCGGGCCACGCGCTGCATCGATCTTTGAGGTAATCTTTTCACGGCAAGCCGAAACGGATGGTGCCTTTGCGCTCATTTTGTTGTTCCCGCGCGTCTATAGCATTGGGGGTTCATGTAATCTCAAGTTTCCGAGACACGGTATACGAAGCGCTCGCTTACGTTGTGACTGCCAAGTTCGCGATCATCGAGTGAGATCTGTTAATTTTCGCCCGAGTTTGCGTGACACCGATAAAACTACGAGCCTTACCTTGCGTAGACTCTTTTTCTATTGTCATCAATGCTCCCCATTTCTGGTGAAAACTGACTTTTATTTTTATTCTTTTTACAAAGGACCAATATCTGTATTTTTTTATACACTTTTGTTTTTAACGTGAGGGCGCGAGCTGCAGGCACTGGGCGCGGTCGGCTACATGGCGTCCGATGTTTACGGAGCCGCGCGACGCAACACACGCACATCTTGGATGCCATGGGCCACGTCGATTCATTGCTCTAGGTGCGATGTGGGCGCGTACCCACACCATTGTAGCCCGATCTTCTTGCGATTTGTTTATAAATGCTTACTAAGAAGACACTGTCCACTCCGAACGGTCTGGTAACTTGTGAAGTTGTATTACACGCTAAAACTTCAGAATCTCCAATTAACGAAGTTCGCGATTTAACGAAGTTTTCCGCTGCAAGTACAACTTCGTTGTATCGAGGTTCAATTGTATTTGGAAGGCCACACCGATATTGTCCCTAGGACATTTAAGCGAGGATTGTCTTCGTTCTCACTTCAAAACAACTTACTAGTAAAGAAGAACTTCTCACCAGTTTGCGCCAACTACCTTCTTGTTCCCTCAGCGCTGCGTCCAGAAAGACTGCAAGCCCTACATAACGATCCGACCGCTGGGCACCTCGGATTCTCTCGGACGCTATCAAGGATACACGAAAGGCCGCACCTGATCACCAACGTTGCCCATTACGTCAAGACATGTCGAGACTGTCAGCGACGCAAGGCACCGCCAACACGGCCAGCGGGATTACTACAGCTGATGGGGCCTCCTTGCCTACCAATTCAGCAGATTGGGATGAATTTGGTGAGAGCCTTTCCGACGTCAACAACTGGAAATAAGCGAATCGTAGTGGCGACGGTCTACCTCACCCACTTGACTGGAACAAAAGGTCTGCCGAAAGGTAGCGCAGCTGAAGTGGCGAAATTCTTCATCGAGAACATCCTGCTGCGACATGGCACCCCAGAAGTCCTCATCACCGGCAGAGGAACGGCCTTTACAGCGGGGCTTCCCAAGCCATTCTGCAGTAGCCAGACAAGACATAGGAGGACAACTGTCTACCACCCACAGAAAAATGGTCTTACGAACACCTGAATAAGACCTTTGCCGACATGCTAGCAAGGTACATCGACATCGAACACACGAACCTGGGATGCCACCCTGCCATACATAGCCTTCGCCTACAACACAGCGGTGCAAGAAACAACACAGATCACCCCATTCAAGCTGGTTTACGGCAGGAACCTGACGACTCTCGACGCCATGCTGCCGCACTTTACCGACGAAGAGAATCATGATGTCGCCACCTATCTCCAGCACGCCGAAGAAGCCCGACAGCTCGCTCGCCTACAGATCAAGAACCAGCAGCGTACCGACAGCCAACACTACAACCTCCGACGGTGCTACGTCGAGTACCAGGCGACTGTGTTTGGGTTTGGACCCCGATACGGTGACGAAGACTAATTGAGAAACTATTGCAATGCAATTTCCAACCCTACAAGATTATGCGACGTATCAGTGAACTAAACTATGAGGTCATGCCAGATGGCATTTCGCATTCACAGTGGGGCCGCGCATGATCTGAAGTGGCCCATGTGGTGCGTCTTAAGCCCTTTTATGCACGCTGATGAACTTCCTTATTTTCTTGTTTCTTTGCTACGGGTATTTTTGTTTATTACTTTCATTTGTTTGCAGCATCGGGTCAATGCTTTTTAAGAGGGGGGTATTAACGTGCACTTGTTTATCTTTATCGGGCGACCATGTTTCACCACCTAACAAATGTTATCACACAGTGCAGGACGTGCCTGCATGTAACGGAAGTTTCTGAAATGTTATCGATGGTTCCATCCGCTGTCTGTCACCGAACCTTGTCTAATCTGATTGCATGTACGCACGACGCAAATAGTGTAGAACTTTGTGGAAGACATGCGGGTCCCAGTGATTACTCTGGAACATTTGACGACTGATGTATAAAAGCCGACGCGCTTGAGCCGCTGATCAGATTTTCACCGTTCCCCGACTGTGTTCGCCGCTGTCGCCATTCTTTAAGTGTAGCCTGTTATGGGGGGCACAGGTTCGCCCAATAAAAGTCTGTTTCGTCTTACACAGCATTGCTACTGTGTTCTTTATACGTCACTACTACATGACAATATGGAGTCTGGTCGAAGTCTCTTTCGTCAAAGTTAGCATGCACAGGAGGCCCTTATGCAAAAGAAGGTCAGGCGTGCAGACAGGACACAAGAGAAGTGGACAACACGAATGCCGACTATCAACTGAAGGGAGCACAGAGGCGAAAAGAAGAAAGACACAAAACTCATCTGCGCAAGCTCTGGAATGGCATCACCACGTGTCAGTCGGGTCTACATGAGAGATAGCTGCCGGTCTACGTGAGAGATAGCTGCTAAGGCTCTGAATCTCTTCCTTATGTAAGGTAATCAAAGGTTGACTCACACACACGCTTCTGCCATTACAGATATGACATACCTCTACCATAAGACCCTTGCTGGCACTGCCAGTACTTGTTCATTGCAGTTGCCATTGATCAGCTTATGCAAAGGCACTGTGTTTTCTTGTACTGCACAATAATTGTGAAGCTATGCATGCAGAATTTTGAGACAAACCTTTCAGTAACACTGGGAATTTGACCAGATAGCCTCCATTTATGCTGGAAACATTGTGATGGCTGTGCTTTTATCTGGATTAGGGCACACACATTCATGACTCACAAAATTAAATACAAGAGTTCTTAGCACAAAAGCGGAACTCTTCCAACTCCAGCATGGTGCTGGAGCACTGCATTTCCTGGAGAGTTCACAGAAGCCATCTTAGGTGTGTTCCAGATACGTTGCTGAGAAAATCACGCTGCCTAGGTATACCACGCATGTCTACTGCTGCAAGGCCAACACAATGGTGTCCATTAGTCTATGAAATGGTGGGAATAAGGGCAAACTACAAGGCGAAATCAGTTTCATTAAGCCCATTAGCCATCCTGAAAGCAATTTTCTCTCTGTTTCCATAAGAGCATCAAGTTCAATTTGCCAACACCTGTTTGGGTCAGCTGATGTGAAGTAGATGTGTCATTGATGAAAGGGGAATTATCACTAGGAGTATGTCTGTCATCCTACAGAGCTGCCTACGTAGCTATTGCATCTGAATATAATATGGCCATCCGCTCAGCCAAGAATTACTTTTTTTCTGAAACACTACCTCATCTGCTCACAACTAATCCTAAGAAATTTTGGAACATTATTAACGTACGCAACCGAAAGAAATTGTTCTGAAAACTGCCGATGGATTTCCTGTCTCCCGTGAGCTTTGCTCAATGTTTGTAACAGCACATTCCCGCTATCTTTTTCTGACGCTCTAATACTAGATACTTCACCATCCGCACGTGCCTTTACGTACCCTGAGATGGAGCCAATTTCGATCGACTTAGATGACATATACAATTTGATTAAGAAAGCTAAACTTTCTTATCGGCAGGTGTTGATACCATAAATTACAAATTCCTTAGGAGTACTGTAGTGTATTCATCTGCTTTCTTGTCATGTATTTTTATGCAGTCTTTGCAGAGTTCAACACTTCCGGATGACTGGAGGACGGCGAAGGTGATTCCAGTCCACAAATCTAGTGATACACATAACCCCTTAAACTACCAGCCGATCTCCTTAACTTCTCTATACCATGCAAATTATTAGAGCACATAATCTACTGCAACCTGATTAGCTTTCTCGAGTCTAATAATTTTTTTGCATCACAGCAGCATGGTTTTCGCAAAAATTATTCTTGTGAGACTCAATTATTAACCTTTACTAATGATTTGTCTTCTGCTTTAGATCGAGCTTCAGTTATTGATTGCATCTTCCTTGACTTCGCGAAAGCTTTCCACACTGTCTCACATCGACTACTATTACTGACACTTAGCACACTCCATCTTGATTGTAATTTGCTTAAGTGGATTCGGTATTTCTTGCAGAATAGAACACATTACGTTTCTGTTAATGATCATGGCTCTAAATCATGCAATGTAACATCCGGTGTTCCTCAGGGGTCACTCCTAGGGCCTCTTCTTTTTCTCATTTATATTAATGGCCTGCCTGATTCTGTTACTTCTAACATAAGGCTCTTTGCAGACGACTGCGTTCCATACCGCGTAATTTCTAATGAGTCTGACTTCTCCGTTCTTCAATCTGACCTAAATAAAATTTCTTCTTGGTGTGATGCATGGCTTATGAAACTAAACATTAACAAATGTAAAGCAATGAGGGTGTCTCGAAAGATTAACCAGTCCATTTCTTAGGGCTATGATCAGTGGCGTAGCAACAGGGGGGGCCGGGGGGCCGTGGGCCCCGGGTGCAAGGGGCCAGTGAGGGAGGGGGGGTGTCATATACGTCTGAAGACACCCCTCTCTCCGCCGGCTACACCCAGTGGGGGGGTGACAGAAGACCTAAGGGCCCCGGGTGCCACGTGACCTAGCTACGCCAGTGGCTATGATCTTAATGATTGCCCTGTTCAGTTGGTCGACAGCTACAAGTATCTAGGCGTCCATATCACTAATAATCAGTCACGGCAGAAGCACATCCACCATGTTATTAGCAAAGCTAACAGTTCTCTTGGTTTTCTTTGGCGGAATTTCCAGCTCGCTCCCATTCCGTTGAAACTACTACTATATAAAACACTCGTGCGTTTTAAACTCGAGTACGCTTCATCGATATGGGACCCGTACACTAGCTCGTTAACGCAGTCCATAGAATCAGTTCAGAACCGCTCAGTTAGGTTTATCCTCTCTAACTACTATCGCTCAGCCAGCATTTCTCACATGAAGCAAGAGCTTGAATTACCTCTTTCTACCTCTCTAACTACTATCGCTTAGCCAGCGTTTCTTGCATGAAGCAAGAGCTTGAACTACCTCTTTCTACTAGACGTCGAATTTCCCGCTTATGCCTGTTTCATAAAATATACTACACTAATAATGAGCTAAGAATGACACTTTAGTCGCCACCGAGCCATTTGTCATTCCGTATTGATCACCGAATGAAGGTTAGGGTGCCCCAGTGTAAAAACAATGTATGCCTTGTAGCCTTCATCCCGAAAACAAGTGAAGACTGCAATCGCCTTCCCGCATCCTCTCTGCAATGCCTGTACGGCCTTGAGAGTAAATAAATGAAATAAACTTCTGGTAGTTAACAATGAAATGCAGACTGTCACCATTTATTTTTTTCAACCAGCACCAGAAGTGATGTCCGAGGATTCTTTTATGGTATGATTAAAAAAAAATTAATCCTGGGTTGCTTCACTTCCTTTTGGAGCTACAAAGTAAGGGTTTTGCTAAATCAGTGTCACAATCTCCTGTGATTATCCAGAACTTCGTCAGTGGTATTTGAATGACAACTGACATCAACAAGATTTCTGCAGCGTAACCATTGGTGTGACAGACTGAGAAAGCCCTTGGCTCTCAACTGATGATAAACTTGCACTCATGTCACTGATAGCTCAGTGGCTTGTTTTCCATGCTGTATTGCAATCACCTCTATGTTCAAAATGAACAGTGAAACCTTTTACAGTGAAATCATTTAACACGCATTTGTATTTTATATTAAATGACTCATTTTCAGCAGCTGACCCAAGCAGAGAACACACGCAAATCAGCTGCCACAGCATTGTAAACTGCCTTCTCCAATGTCCTCAAGCACAACAAAGGGCTCCTGCTAGCACACGCTGCTACATATCAAAAGGGCGATGGGAAATACTTAGAAGTCTGTTACATCTCAAAACAGCGATACGCATTCCTTGACTGCTCCCCATGAGGCAGCCCTTTCATTAGCCCCTGCCTAGATGGCGACAGGGCACGACATAGGCTGTGACGTGCAAACAAAGGAGCTCACTTCAAGGTGACAACCACTGCCCTCCGTGGAAGCAGTAACTACCGCAAAGGCCACTCTACTGACCCCGACGAGCTGACCGTCGCAGAGAGTCCATTAATTGATGCAAGGGGCTAATGTCTATGGCTTCCATGGGAACTGCATCCACTTCAGGTTCCCGAATTGTCATGTGGTTGCCTCGTTTGCAGGGGCAACATTGGAGGCAGAGCCTGGCAGAGCGGTGCAACGTAAAGGGTGGGATTTTGCAAACGATTCAACGATTTGCAATTGGCGGAGACACAGCCATCAGATTCTCTAGTCTGGTCACTTAGGGAAATGAACTGCTTTAAAAGAGGGCACCTTTGGTGCAGTGGTGTGTCCCTATGTGTGCTCAGACATGTAGTGAGCTCAGACATTTAAAGTGCTCCTACATGGAGTGGGCTTCCATATCTGGAGGCAGTATAAATTATGTAAAATAAACCCTTTTCGTTTGCTTCTACTCCCCAGACGTACTCATCCCTATGCCTAGAAAATGCCTGACCTAAATGCTACCCACAAGCCGCAACAATGCTACTGCTTGTGCATAGGATGCTCAAATGTTTGACTGTCTACATAATATTTACTTAATCACATCAGGGCTTATAGTACAGGATGCTGGACGCCAGCAGAAAAATCATTTATTACAACAGCTTAACCCACTGCCCAACTCAGAGTTAAAGGCACACTAAAGGCAAATACTAAGTCGAAGTGGGTTGTTTAAATATCATTCCACAAACCTCACAATGCTTGTGAGGTTTGTGCTAAGAAAAGACTTAGTTTGCGAGAAAATTTCATCTCAAGGGCCCGGATACCTTTCTCAAAATTCAAACCTTCCGCCACCAACTGGGGTAGTGGTAACGCTGCATTTGCCATCACCATTCTTTGCTGCCATCGGTGCCTGACAGACAGCGGTACTGAGCCAAGATAAATAAAGATAACAAGGAAATACTCCCCGGGCTCGTAATGGGGCTGGGATACAACTTGGGACGGACGCTCCGCCAGATGGAGACGCTGAGGCTCGGCTGTCCCGCTGGCGCGCGGGAAGAAACGCCAAAACATAAACAGGTCCAAAACGCGTTTTAAGCATGAATATGACACTTTTGGTAGACGAGTATGCAGTTTTCTGCAAAACTACACGATATGCATGCAAATGGTGCTTTTGGCAGAACGCGCGCCCATCTGTAAAGAGCTTCACTCGGCCTTTTGTAGTGCCGATCAAACGGCATTCCTTCAAAGGTCATTGACACCACTGGTTTATGACGCTTTTAACTATATGTCATTTTCCTATCAGATATCTTTGTAACCTTACTTCAGCGGAGCGAATAAAAAGGGTCTTTAACATCAACACTGATCGCTGAGCATTTACCTGGATTATTTTCTGTAAGGAATATGTTGGCAGGTTTGAGTGAAGATTTTGGCGGAGCACTTGTAGTAGTTAAGCAATAGACGCATGTGAGAGAGTTCCTCATGAACGAAGGGTGTTGCGAGTGCCCCACGTGCAGCAGTGGGCATTGACGAACGTTCTTTTTTTTAGGAGTTTAGCAATTCTGGAAGTTTTTGTTTCAGCATTTGGGTCCCATAATTTGTTCTGCAAACGTTGAAAAAAAAAGACTCATTAAATTAGGCATTGCGTACGTCGACGAGTATGCAGTTTTCTGCAAAACTACACGATATGCATGCAAATGGTGCTTTTGGAAGAACGCGCGTGGAGTGTCTTAACTCAATTAACTGTGCTTTAATTAACTTCGCCTTAACGCCAAAGGTCGACGGTTCGAAGACTTTGGTCAAAAAAAGCTGAAAGAGTAAAAGGCCACCCTGCAGTGCCGTCTATCCACCCTGAAGGCATTACTTACCAGCCAATGCTGCTCTTTTTAGAACCCGCACATGAATTTGTGCCAAAACGCGAAGCGGTGGGTTCGCCACCGCAGCTGCTTTTTGATCAAGTAGCGTAGACAGTTTTGGCATCCCGCAACATCACGTGGAAGTTGAATTCTCTGCTTCTTGCAGTGTGTTCGAGTTCCGCGAGCCAGGAAAACCAGCACAGCACTACGGGATAAAGAAACTACTGACACACGAAAGTGTGGTTGGCGTGGAACTGAGCAAAAGCGAGACCTTTCAACCATCCGCGTCGCTGTCAAGGGAAATTTCAATTAGTTTTTTCTAGAAATGAAACAGCTATAGAAATGGACAAGTAGCATTTTATTTCATCTTATAATACAATACAAGAGTGTTTTTTGCAACGAATGATTGAGTACTAGTGACAGAATTTAACTGAGGAGTGCCTCATCAGGCAAGTACTTGGATGTCCCAGGGGATTCTCTAATTATGTCCTGCATTTACCTCAATTTCTC